>NC_066585.1:328029975-328365809 GCF_024323335.1 Lathyrus oleraceus | reverse complement strand
TTCCAAGACACGAGAGAGTTTATAAGGAAAAGGAGCTCAAAGGGGTTTGTCTAAGCACAAGAGGTCTTATAAGACAAACAATGAATAATATAAAGGACCTAAGTGATAACACCGAAATACACTACGTATTAGACTCGGATTGCAGATGTTTTATCGTCATTTTATTATCATTTCTACTATTATGCTGGTACTTTTCCTTGTTTTCAGGTACATAGCCTAGAAAAGGCCTTACTCGAATAAACGAAGCAAAACAGATGAAAAACAAAGAAAAATAAGTAAATTGTACACATGGCGTTCTCCATAGAGGTAGCCACGAGGAAGATGACGTGTCCCATTCCCCAACGGTCACAAAGACTGGTTCCAGTCAATTTGGGAACATGGTGATCGCCATCTTTGATTTTTGCGCTTCAGTCAAAGGCAGTTGGAGATTCATCCCCATGACCGTCGTTTTTCTCTCACATGAAAACTGAAGAAGTTATGTGATTCCCTAGGTCTAGTACTAGTATAAATAGGGCATAAAGTTCACAGTTTTGAGGATCCAAGCTTAGTTGTAGCATATGCCATATATTCACACTATTAAAGCGATAATTCGTCACATCGAGGGGTTATCGCACCATTGTTGTTATTAAGTTTGGAGCATCATAGTCGTAGCATTTAATCTTGCCGCCATTTACATTTCAGTTGTACCAGATTCAAGTCTTCGATTGGAGCAGGTTTTAAATATATTCCGCACTACTTTATTTTATTTACTCTATCACATTGCTTTACTTTATTTACTCTATCGCATTGCTTTACTTTCTTTAATTTATCGCATCACTTTACTTACTTTTATTTCCTCACACTGCTTTACTTTGTTTACTTTATTTCTCGCTTGTTACTTTCTGTGCAAAAATCTATTTTCAAAGCTCTACATTTATTTGCAAGTTCTTGTTGAAACTCAATCGGACACGTATCACTTTAATATCTCATATCTTACTTTTCAATCATATGTTTTATTGTTTACCGTAACCATGTCCAGCTAAATCATTAGTGCTGGAATGTGAGGACCGTCGATTCGACGGTACTCCATATGTTGTCTCTGTAAGAGTGCCTTCGGGGTTGTTTTGACTTTAATACGATTTTTCTGTGATTCATCTAATCGGTTACTATGAAAGTAGTATCGTGACAAAGTCAGGTAAGATCGAAAGTCGTCTGATACTTAAGATAAAATTGGTTAGTTTTTTATTACTAAAAACAGCGGAAACACTTTGTTAATTAATTAGGAAAGTTTAATATTACTAGAAGGAGGTTTTTAAACTATTTTCGGACGCGTTTATAGGTTTAGAATCTGGTTGTCCGAGCATATGCTGGAAACCCTTTTAAGTTAAAGCTTTCAATCAAAATTACTTTTCAACTAAGTTAAAGAGGTGATTATATAAAAAATGATTTTCTACTTTAACGCAAGACGCGACCAGTGCAGTGTGAGCGGCTGGTATAGATTAAAGATAAAGTTTGGTTTCGAAAAATCGAAAGTGACGGTTCCTTTTTAATTAACTCTTTTCAAGGAAGAAAACATTGCCCCATGGGTAGTTCTAATTAGAGATAATAGGAGTATTGTTGATTGATGTGATTCACGTTCTAGTATTACATCTTTGAATTCATTTAAACGTTATTATTTTCATTCTGTTTCCATTTTAAACATTCTTGATATCGCCTTAGATAAACACTGTAACAATAGTTAACGATAGATTGACATTGGTCTATGTAGGATGGATAATCTTTCATATTACTATGACGTACTCCGTATACTTGCGAAAAGCACGCATCACTAAGCACAAGAGGATTGATAAGGCACACAATGAAAGAAAAAGTGGGCCTAAGCCCAAGAGGACTAATAAGACACACAATGAATGAATAGGGTTTACCAAAGCACAAGAGGACTGATAAGGTAAACAATGATTGGATTTTCCAAAGCACAAGAGGACTGATAAGACAAACAATGAATGATTCATTAATTAGGATTCAAAGATTTGACCACAAAGGGATTAATTCAAAGGATATTTGAATGTCAAAGAGAGTATGGTTAGTGATCCAAATAGGAAAGAGTGATTGATGTGCCTGGAGAAGACCTTGTCAATTACTTGATTCAACTTACACTAAAGTCTATGAACGAAGGCGAATACTTTGAATAGCTAGGGCCTACGCCCCGTACGCAAAGGTACTATAGACAAAGGTGGGAGAAACTTGATATCATCATTCTTCGTTGCTTAAGGCTCATGACGTGTAACTCTCATCGTGATTGACAAGTAGCTGTTAGGAGATTCTGATTATTGATTCTGATAGTGTAGTGTTACTTGTTACGGGAGAAGACTTGACAATCATTTGATTAGAATTATGCTAAAGTCTATGAATAGAGGTGAATACGATGAGCAACTGGGTCATTCATCCCATACCCAACGATATTCATAATGAGGATATGAATTATCCACTCTTACCCCTTCTCTATTGCTTAAGGATCGTGGCACACAAGTTGAGTCACGATTGACAAGTGTTGATACATTTGATGTGCTTGAACTATAGTTCAGTCTGTCTACAGTATGAATGCATTTTAATGACTTTGGAGTCTTGATCTTGGATTTGAATCTTGAGGTCTTGAGATCTAGTACAACTTGAACACAAGGGACTTGTCTTATCAAGTGATCAAGGGTCTTTTGATCAATTGAATAGGCTTGGTGAATTGAGCACACTGTAAAGGATTTGATTCATTAAAGTAAACTTTAACAACCAATGAGAAAAGATCAAGTGAATTATACAATCTAATGAATGGATTACTCAGTCAAACTAAATCAGTTGATTCTAAGCAAAACCCTAAACTAGGGGACCATGCAATGGTTGAGGTATAATCAATCAATTATCAAAATTCAAATGAGAAGCAAATGATTAAAATGATCAATGAAGCCTAAACGAAGCCTAAACAAATCCTAAGGTAAGGGAGCATGCAAAATCAGGAATTCCTATATCCTATGGGCAAAATGGTCAATGTGCATCAAATTTCATTAAATGGAATTAGTAAACAAGATTATTTAGAATTAATTAAAACCAACTAATTAATTAAAGACAATACATGAATACATGATGAAAAAAACAAGCTAAGTTTAATTAACTTAAACCTAAAATTTCTAATGATTTCAATTAATCACAATTATCAAATTAATCACAATTATCACATTAATCTAATTAACAAAATAATCATAATTATTTATATTCCTATTATGATTATCCTAATTATTTCACATGATAGAGAAAAAAATAAGATTAATCTAACATTAATTGTTATAAGCAAAAAAGCTGAAACTGAAACTTTAAATTTGTAATTATATTAAAATCGGTTAATCTAATTAAATTAATTTAATTGAGATTAAATTAAATTGGAATATGCAGGAGGGGGTGTAGGCCCATGGTAGAGGTGGAAAGCAGCAAACTCGTTTGGACCCTAGGCCCAAATTAAATCCAAGCATGAAACACAAAGTTGGTCCAACTGAATCAAAACTCCATCAGCCAAAATGAAAATTGCTTATCTCAATAAGATGCAGCCAAAAATGCTTATGTAAAGCAGCAAACACGAATGAAACATCACCAAGCTGAAAAGCGCTTATGCAAATGGATGCTCGTGTTTCAACACCAACATCATCGCGTCTTCATCACAGTTTATCGCTCGCGCCAGAATTATCGCTATGTGTCCAACATCATTGTGTTTCAGAGTTATCAGCACCGCGGACGTCGTGTATTGCATCATCATCATCGCGTTCGTGCGTTCATTAGTTCTTCGCATCATCATCGTGTTTTAGAGCAATCAGCATCGCGGACGTGGATTTGTTAGATGCAATAAGAATTCAATAGAAAACAACTAACAGTACTAGGAATGACTTGTTTATTCCTTGTGAAATATTGTAAAATAAATAGGGAAAAAATGAACGTGCAGTAACAAACTACAACCCACTTCTAGCTAGAAATAAGGAAACAAACTTGATTAAATCAATTCAACAAACTATCCTAAAAACTAGGACTCTTATTTGACTAAAGACTTATCATTCCCTCCCTTGAACTAGACTGCATTTGCAGCTAGTTAACATGTGGTAGTTCACACATTATAAGCCTCCTTCTTAGCTCCCGAAATAGCTTCAATTTGAGCGGTTTGGTGAAAATGTCGGTTATATGTTGCCTTGTACCATAAAACTGAAGCTGCATAACTCCATCATTCACTAGCTCTCATAAGAAATGGTAGCGCACATCAATGTGCTTTCTCCTTCCGTGCACCATCGGATTCCTCGCCAACTTAATTGTTGAGCTATTGTTATAAAAGATGAAGTACTCTCATGACCCATATAGTCAATCTTCTTTAGCACCCGTTGCATCCATATTGCTTGATGATGCATGCTTTTTGTTGCTTTTCGCAAGTGTACGAACGCGTCAGAGTAATATAAAAGATTATCGAACCACAGAGACCAAGTGTCAATCTATCGTTAACTGTTGTTATGGTGTTTATCAAAGGCAATTAAAATAGGTGTTTTTCTAGTGTGCAATTGAAAATCAAAGTTTTAAAATAAATTTAATTAATAAAGACAGGGTCGAATGTAATTCACGTAATTGATTGATAATCCAAGTACTTGCTAATTGAACTACTTATGGGCAGTGTTTCCTACTTTGAAAAGAACTAATTTAACAGGAACTGTCGCTTTCGCGTATTTAGAACCGAGTTGTACTCCCTAATAAAACCCTCTTATTGTCACTTATAAAAAGGTCACTACGCCAAAAACTGGAATAGACAGCGCACCTTAGAGGGCGCTTTACTACAAAAGCGCTCTTTAAAGTGAAGCGAAAAATAAGGAGCAATAGACAGCGCACTTTAGAGAGCGCTTTTGTAACAAAGCGCCCTCTAAGGTGAAGCGAAAAAATAAGGAGGAGATAGAGGGACAACAATACATGGCGCTTTTTAGAAAGCGCCCTCTAAGGTTACCCTTAGAGGGCGCTTTTAATAAAGCGTTGTTATAAGTCCATGTGCATTTCTAGCTTATAAAGCGCTTCTGGAAAGCCTTAGAGAGCGCTTTCATAAGCGCCCTCTTAGGCCCCCTTTAGAGGGCGCTTTGTTTCCACAAGCGCCCTCTAAGGTGAAACGAAAAAATAAGGAGGAGATAGAGGGACAACAATACATGGAGCTTTTTAGAAAGCGCCCTCTAAGGTTACCCTTAGAGGGCGCTTTTAATAAAGCGCTGTTATAAGTCCACGTGCATTTCCAGCTTATAAAGCGCTTCTGGAAAGCCTCAGAGAGCGCTTTCGTAAGCGCCCTCTTAGGCCCCCTTTAGAGGGCGCTTTTTTTCCACAAGCGCCCTCTAATGTCCCCTTTATAAAGGGCGCTTTATTACAAAAGCGCACTCTAAAGTGAAGAGAAAAAATAAGGAGCGAACAACTTGAATAGACAGCGCATTTTAGAGGGCGCTTTTGTAACAAAGCGCCCTCTAAAGTGAAGCGAAAAATAATGAGGAAATGAAGGGACACCAATAGAGGACGCTTTATTGAAAGCGCCCTCTAAGGGTAACCTTAGAGGGCGCTTCTAAAAAAGCGCTCTCTATGTCCATGTACATTTCCAGTTTATAAGGCGCTTTTGGAAAGCCTTAGAGAGCGCTTAAAGCGCTCTCTAAGACCCCCTTTAGAGGGCGCTTTTGTAACAAAGCGCCCTCTAAAGTGAAGCCAAAAAAAAAATGGAGGGACAACAATAGAGGGCGCTTTTGTGAAAGCGCCCTCTAAGGTTACCCTTAGAGGGCGCTTTTGAAAAAGCGCTCTCTAAGTCCATGTACATTTCCAGTTTAGAAGGCGCTTTTGGAAAGCCTTAGAGAGCGCTTTCAGAAGCGCCCTCTTAGGCCCCCTTTAGAGGGCGCTTTTTTTAAAAAAGCGCCCTCTAAGGTCCCCTTTAGTAAACATTAAAAATATAACATATACTGCATGTCTCTTTATTTTCCCTCTCTATAAGCTATTTCGTTTTCTCTCAACTGCGATTACTCTCTACTGCGATTACTCCCTCACCGTTCATCGTTCGTTCTCCCTCCCTCACCGTCATCGTCGCCGTTCGTTCTCCCTCCCTCACCGTTCACGTTCACTGCGTTATCCTCTTCCACCGTCACTGTTCACTTTCTTCTCCATCGTTACCGTCACCTTTAAGGTATTTCTCTTCTCCATCGTTACCGTTCACTTTCTTCATGTGTTTGATTATGGCATTTTCTAAACTTAGTTTTTCATTTTGTGCATTATGTTGATTAATGTTGTTTAGGGCAAACTGAGTTTTTTATTTCTGATTGAAAACTGATATATTTGAAGTGTGTTTGAGCTTGTTTTTGGAAGTTTGATGATTATGGATACAAGTTTGTTCATGTTCCAAACACCATAAGTTTGCATTGGTCTTTTGCATGCAGTAGGTGTGTGTGAGTTTGTATTCAATAATGATAAAAAAAAAAAAGAGTTTAGATTGTTGTAACATGAGAGAAATGGAAGGTATATGAATGTGTTCACGTATTGAATCATTGTCTTACTTGGGTCTTATTGAATCATTTCTATATTACAGATAAAATGGCTAACCAAGACGATACCAATGCCGCGAATGAATCACGTAATAATGTTGAAAAAGAAATCAAACGAGGATTGACTGTTATGAAGTCAATCATTCGTGCAAGAGACAAGGGTGTAAAATTTGAAGTACATTGGAGTGCTGAAGACCAACTAATTGAGCCTAACGGTTCAATGTTGGCAAGTTACATTGGTTTCCTTGTTCGCCAACATATTCCGATTACATGTGATAATTGGAGAAGTCCGGACTTGAAGGTTGGCAAGGAAAAAATATGGTCGGAGATAAAGGTACTTACCATATATTGTTATATGTTTTTTTGTTGACTATTTGTTAACCATATATTGTTATAATATTACTTTATAATAACACACTCCATTTGTATGTTTTTTAGAGATCCTTTCACATCGATGAAAGCCGGCAAAAATATTGTATTCAATTGGCCGGAAAAAGACTCCGAGGATTTCGATCCTTTTTGTGCAACAAATTTCTCAAGGATGAGGAAGGAAAATTTGTTGAAGGAGAACGGCCAATGAAGTATGCCGAGATTATTTCAGCCGATGAATGGAATAACTTTGTCGCCAAACGAAGAAACGAAAAATTCCATGTAATGTCTATTAATTATGCTATTATACAATTGTTAAGTTACTAAGTTCTAATATGCCTTAAACTTTTTTATCCAGGAAGTAAGCGACATAAATAGGAAAAGGGCATCAAAACCCGCGTATCCGTACAAAAAAGGGCGTATGGGTTATGCACGGTTACAACAAAGAATTGTGAGTATATTCAAATACTATGAGCTTATACATTGTCACAATATGTTATAATTGATGATCTTATAATCTAATTCAATATGTAGCTAGCCGAGGAGAAAAGTGACGCAACATCTCTTCCGGATCACGTATTATGGAAGGCTGCTCGGGTTGGGAAGGATGGGGCTGTCGTTGAAGCGGTCCAAAATGTTTATGACGAATGTGTAAGTATATGTAACATTATTTCTTTAATTATATCGAAAATTTTGTTAGACATATAATTCATTTTTAATCTCCTCTAATAATATTTCAGGAGACTTTATCCCAAACCGTACCTTCAACCGAGGTCCAGGATTGCAGGAGCGTACTTAGTCGAGTACTAAATGTTCCTGAGTATTCCGGTCGTGTGAGGGGTAAGGGTTTTGGTGTGACTCCGTCGTCATTTTATAAAAAAACAAAAACAAAAAATCCTACCAACAAAGAGGTGATGGAGACCTTGGCGGAGTTAAGGGCACAAGTACTCCAACTGCAAAACGAGAATGCAAGGTATAGAGAGGAAAGGTGCGCTTCCGAGGCAAAAGATACTAGTGACCGAGCTAGTATCAATCATCAACCGAAATTTCCCGAGGTAATTATATATGTTATTATGAAATTAAAATAGCACTTTTTTACTTGACACATATACAAGTTAACAATAACATTTATTATTGGTTTAGGGCATTTCACCTTGTCAGCTGTATCTATCGTCACCAACTTATCGCATGGTTGGCAAGGGAAAAGTGCACAATACTTCGGGTGAATTACTTCACCATAATCCCCTCCCGGTGGGATTTATGAAAGTTTCGGTTGACCTCGTATTCGATACGGACGCCCGTCTACCATTACCTGACGTTGTTTCAGAGACAACGTTGATGCGAGATGCAGTCGGATCCTTTGTTGGTTGGCCGTCAGAGCTAATTTTCCCTGATGCCGAGGTATATATGTTCTAAATGATTATGAATATTTAGTATTCACATTTCAATTCAGCTACAATTATGATATTTAATCAATTATATGGTAATGTTAGACTCCTACAAGACCCACACATAAAGTTGGTAAAGGGATTTCAAGACGCATCGAGTCGGTTGCATCTCAAAAAGAGGTAGAAATATATATACCCATTGAATTATATACGCAACGATTCTGTTGCATCACAAAAAGTCATGATTTATTTTATATGAATTTTTAGGTTCCCGGTCGAGAGTTGAAAAGCGCTGCTAAGGATATTCCAACGACGTTCGGGACAAAATCTCAAATTTTGATGCGTCTTGAGAAAATGGTGGAGGAGTCCGATATTATGCATGGGGGGGCCATTCGTACTATAAATTTTGATGAAGGTGTTTTCGGAGCTGCTCATTTCGAAATAATTGGAAAGGAGGACTTCCAACAACTTTTTGAACACACCGAATTGGGCATCGCTGTCATTCATACATACATATGGTACTCCGATCAATCTATAATTTACTTAGTTGAACAATTTATTTACACATTTCAATGAGTAGTCTAATGTTTATTATGTTTCTATTTAAGGTATATGTATGTAACATTGATGTGGGGAACTGAATTGTGTAACCGTTTCAATTTTATTGCTGCTTCCCGTATCAACGCAACGTTAATAACGAATAATTCAACATCCGTAAAGAATGATCTAGTCGATATATTCATGGCGGCCGGCGATAAGTCTACACCCAGTTTGTATTTTTTACCGTTTAATTCTGGCAACGGGTTAGATTTTCTTTCTAATAATTTCATTCTAATCTATGTATATCTTTTACGTAGAAAATTTTCATTCATCTAAATTTTTGTTTTATTTTACAGTGGTCACTGGGTGTTGGTTGCTATGGATCTTTCGAGACTAATAGTGTATTATCTCGATTCTTTATCGGGTGATTGGAGTAAATATCCGAGTATGAAGAAGACGGTTGACGCGTAAGTGAAATTCCCCTAAATAATCGTGTGTATTTGTATATTTAATTATGTCTGTCAGATTGATCTCAATATACGTTTTTATTTTGTTAGGGCAATAATAAAATTTAGATTGAAAAAGAAATACCGCAATAGGAAGGACATTACCTGGATCAGAGTTCAGGTATATATTAAGTATCTTATTTTTGCTTATAATAGTGTTTGTAAGAAATTAACTATATATATATTGTTTGTTTTTCTGTGTAGTGTCCTCAGCAAAATAATTCGGTCGATTGCGGATTTTTTGTAATGAGATTTATGAGAGACATCATTGCGTTGAATCGTATAGACATCCCAAAAATGGTATGGAATAATAACTTAGGGTTTATTTTAATATTATCGGATATTTCATCTAATTTGTTACTAAATCATGAATATGTTTTATTCTCTTAATTGTAGTACTTTGAGGAATACAAATCTTACTCAAGAGCTCATTTGGATGAAATCAAGGATGAATTGTGTCAATTCATTGTTGATCAAAGAATCATATAGCTAGGTTGTATATTGTTGTACATATATGTATGGAATGTTGTTGTTGTATGCTGTTGTTGTATATATGTTGTATATTGTTGTTGTAATTTTACTAAATCATGAATATGTTGTTGTATATTTTTGATCAAAGAATCATATATTAATGTTGTATATATGGAGGATTAATGTTGTATATAAATGGATTCATGTTGTATATATCAATGGATTAATGGTGTATAACATTGGATTAAAGGATGAAATCAATATGAATTTTACACTTTTGCAGCATGCGAACAGGTTACCAATTAAATATCCACTGTTTTTCAAACAAATTTTTTTAAAATAACTAACACTTTAGAGGGCGCTTTGTCCAGAAAGCGCCCTCTAAACACTTTACATTGACAACTTTAGAGGGCGCTTTTTCCTGAAAGCGCCCTCTAAACACTTTACATTGTCAACTTTAGAGGGCGCTTTTTCCTGAAAGCGCCCTCTAAACACTTTACATTGACAACTTTAGAGGGCGCTTATTCCTGAAAGCGCCCTCTAAACAATTTACATTGACAACTTTAGAGGGCGCTTTTTCCTGAAAGCGCCCTCTAAGGTGTCTCTTTATGGACCACTCCAGAGGGCGCTTTTTTCTTAAAGCGCACTATAATGTGGCCCTTAAAGGGCCACTTTAGACAGCGCTTTCTCCAGGAAAACAAAGCGCTGTCTTTACCTATGCCAGCGCCACTTTAGAGGGCGCTTAAAAGCGCTGTTATAGGCCAAAATAAGCGCCCTCTTTTCCCTTATTTGGCGTAGTGGGTGCGTATTGCGTTAGAGTAGTAAACCTATTTTTAAGAAATATAGTGTCTTGACTATGTTAAAAAGTATTATAACCTGGATTTCTTAACCAAAAGAGGTTCTCACGAACCAGACTATAAACTTATAAACGCGTCCGAAAATAGTTTTAAAATCTCTTTTCTTCTTGATGTTAAAAACTCCTAATGAACTAAACAAAGCGCTTTCGCTGTTTTTGAAATAGTTAAAAACAATTAAGTTTAAAAAGACGTTGGACGGCTTTCGATCTTACCCAACGGAATTGAAGTGCGTGAAAACTTAATTTGAAAGTTAAAATAGCCCTTAAGTGTTTCTACAAACATTTGTACGGATTACTGGTTTAATTACGATCCTTACATTCTATCCTTATAAATTTAGCTAGACAATGTAAAGTAAAAGTGCATTAAAATAAATAAAAGTAGTGCGAGTGCGGAAAATAAATAAAAGTAGTGCGAGTGCGGAAAGTAAATAATTTAAAGCGAGTGCGAGGAAATAAATAAAGTAAAAGCGAGTGCGAGGAAATAAATAAAGTAAAAGCGAGTGCGAGGAAATAAATAAAGTAAAGCGAGTGCAGGAAATAAATAAAGTAAAAGCGAGTGCGGGAAATAAATAAAGTAAAGGCGAGTGCGGAAAATAAATAAAGTAAAGGCGAGTAATAAAAACCTGCTCCAATCGGAGGGCTGAGTAAATTGCAATGCGGAAAAGAAAATGGCGGCAGGATTAACTTCCTTCCAAAGTGCTCCAAACTCGATTACAGACTCTATCACAGACTTGATTACACGATTGTGGTAACACTCCAATGCGAAGCGATTACCACTATAAAATACTGAATATATGCCTAAGTGAAACAAGGTTGCTTCTGAGTTTGCCTCTGCTCTAAGTTTGGATGATTGTAAAACTGAATTCGCGTTTCTATTTATAGGCAAATAAAAAAGGTGGAATTGACTTGGATGCCCTTCAACTTGAAAATAGAGGAAACCGTTTCCTTCTTGTGGCGCCCGCCACAAGGCTATGGCGCCCGCCACAAGCACAAAGTGGGGCGCCTTAGTGGACGAAGTGGGGAAACGTGGGAGTTGAGGAAGTTGGACTTGGACACGTCATGGCTTGGTCTGTGGCGCCCGCCATGGGGTAGGCCATAAGCACAAAATGCTGATTTTTAGGGTTTTTAGCCCTTTTTCACTCCTTTTCTCGATCGGGGCTCCGATTAAAGTAAAAACCTGAAAACAAAGGAAAATACAGTAATAACACAACAAAATGACAATAAAACAACTAGAATGCATGTGAAATCGGAGTCGAAAATACGTAAATTTTAGTGTGATCAAACTCTCCCACACTTAAACCTTTGCTTGTCCTCAAGCAAAACATTGAAAAGCTCATAAAAGAAAATTTGTGTAAACGAGTGCTTCAGGTAAAAATTCCAAGTTCAAGTCGGGATGCAGTGATAGGTACTAACTGAGTGAACTAAGGGTATCATGATGACACTAATCCGCAAATACGGACATAAGCTTCATTCCTATATTAACCAACCCATATTATCCCACAATACCTAGGCCTGCCTCTTCATCTCTTTTTTGTGTCCTTTTCATTTAGGCGCAATCACATTAAGCTCGTTATCCGTACATGCTTCATAGTAGAGTGGCCTGTTAGTGATTATGATCAGAGCTTGGGGTTTCTGGCACATAAACATGTGTAAACCCTTTTATTGGACCCAACTGTAGTTGTGGGGGATCGGATCGTAATCCGCCCTACCGAGTTCAGTGCCAGATACCTCTGAACCAACTAGCAGTGGGTACTGCTTTTCTTTTTCTTTTTCTTTTTGTAGCAATTTTTTACAATTCTTTGGTTTAAATGACTTTGTGAGGGTCACCTATACCGGAGTTGCCTTTTTGCTTTCTTTTATTTTTTTGTTTTTTTCTGGATCATTCACTTATTTGCATCGGTCCCCTACGTAGAGGATGCGTAGGCCGGAGCTGACTGCTGAGATAAACTACTAAGGACTTATACGGAAATGATGATTAAGGCCATGGTATATGGGGTTTCGGGAATGATTCCTATATTTACGAAGCTTATGGTGCTAAAACAGATACTGATGTTTCGCAAAGTTCTCCCAAGTCACCGCATCCTTACTCAAAACATATCCTTAAAACCTGAAAGACTTTCGAAATAACACTATTTTCTTTTGCAAAAAAAAAAATTGGTGGGGCTAAAGGTATGGGGAGGTAGGATTGTACTAAGGATCTACTATATTTGGTGACTCGTCAGACTCATGCATTGTACTAAAAAAACAAAATAAACAACTAAAAGGAAATAACAATAAATAAGCTATCTAAAAACAGCAAATAAAAATGATAAGGGAAAAGCGAGAGAAATAATAAAGAAAAGACGATAGAGTCTCCTCCCACACTTAAATCGAACATTGTCCCCAATGTTTCGAAATAAGATAAGGAAGAGTTACCTGGCAACCTATTGCTGACCACTAGTGCCCTCGCCATCCTGAGGTGGACGATGGGATCGGGTATGACGACGGTCTCTCTGATCCATCCTCGCCTGCAGGGCATCCTGAGCGGTCCTCACGTCTCGAAGGTGACCTAAAATGGTACCCTGAGTGTTTTCTACGAGAGCAATGTGTCTCTGGTTGTATTGTTGTTGACGGGCTTGTGTATCGGTGATCACTTGCAGGGACTGTAGAACAGTGTCGTAGGACCTATCTGTCCTCCGCTGCGATTCTTGCATGAAGTTCATATTACCCGTTATTTGTTGCTGGAGGGTAGAAACTAGGTCGTCACGCCTTTGCTCTCTAGCCAGGTGGTCACGCCACATCTCCTCTGTAATATAGAAGCCAGGAGTGGTACCTGCAGAAGAAGAAGATGGTGCGGTGTGTGGTGGTGAAGGATGATGGGGGGACACATGTGGTACGGGAGATCTCTCTCTCCGATCATATTCATCATCAGTGTCTGGTCCCGCCTCATCAGGAATGTTAGGAGGAAGAGGACCCAAAACAGGTGGAGCATCTAAATCGTAGGTCCAATTCCTCTCATTACGTATATCTGTACGTCTAGTGCAAGGTAGAATAATAGATGGGATGGCTACACCATGAATCATAAGTGTATAACCTCCTTCTCTCCTTGAACGACACAATTTCATGTCTCTCAGAAATTTTAAATTAATTGTGCGAGGAGGTAAGGGGTTTAGGGTAGCCATCTCATTGTTCAGGTTAAGTGCCCGAGCAATAGACGTAATCAAGCCACCAAAAGAAATCGGTCCCGCCTTATTCAGAGTTAAAATCATATGGGCGAGCATAAACGGAACCGAATTAATTTTCCGATTTGTGAGGCTGCCTTGCAAATATAGAAGCTCTCTAGCGTTAACCTTATTTGGATTCTCCCGGCCAAAAATAGTGCATGCAAACAGATATCTAAAAACTCTGATGGCCGGGTTATGGATAGTTGAGGCAAGAACTCCTTCAAAAGAGTTTATGGAAGTGTTTGATAAACGCTCCCAGAAGGAAAACACCTCAACAGACCATTCGGAATCCAAAGGGGCCTCACAAATAGCACCTTCCCCATGAGGGATCCCTAACAGACTGGCTAGTTCGTCGGTACTGAATTGGTATTCAACAGCAAACATTCTAAATTTGACTGTACCGACTGTGCTAGCAGTGTTAGGGCTGACAATATAAATTAAGGAACTTAAAAATTCGATTGTCAGCCGCTCATAGGTGGGTTCTTTGTTGATAAATAAATTATGCAAACCTAAGACGTCTAATAAATGAAAAACGCTATGGTAGATACCTAAAGTATAGAGACAATCTTCGTCAACATACCTTGTCGGGAGGATTTCCCGATTCTGCAACCGTTCAATGATTTTTCTTTGTCTCTCCCCTGGTTTCCCTCCTCGAAGAACGAATCTGTTGAACTCCATTTGAATGCTCTTGAAATGTGGATGAAGAAGATGAAGTGGTTGGTGAAAAGGTTGGATTTTTACAAAATCCGGTGGATGAAATCGAAAATGGAAAGTGGATTAATGATTTGTGTGGTATGATGGTTAGGAAAGTATGAGCTTTTTGGGGGTTCAAGGACTTTTTTCCAAGGTGAAAAAATGGGTTTGGGAGGTTGTAAGTTGCAAAAATGGTGAAGAAAAGTGGTCTGCCCTGACCATTTACAGACGCTGTGGCGGGCGCCACAGGTCCTATGGAGGGCGCCACAAGGCAAAATCTGGCTGGGCCGGATTTTGGTCCTTGGGTTTGGGCTTCGCTTGTCTTTTGGCTTCGAGGGGTCTGGATAGCATTTGGCTTGTGATTCTCCTAGTTTCTTTGACTTGCATAATTCTATAAAAGTAAAGACGAAAATAAAAAATAAAACTGAAACAAAAACAAAAACAGAAATTAAAAATAAATAAATAACTGAAAAATTAAAATGCAAATAAAATAAATATAAAACATATATAGATAAAATAGAACTACTAATGTATAGTAGTAGTTTTTATAATATTCAAATGCGATAATAATGAGTAATGCAAATACGATAAATAGATAAAAGAGAAATAAAATGAAATGGTGAAATCAGGTATTAGGGGTGTCGTCTACCTGAGTGGATCCACGGAGCACGACTATCTCCTGCCTGAGATCTGCGATCTCCTGATATAGACAATCGGCTTCAGTAGCATGGGTGAGATCAGACACTCCTATCTGTAAAGTTAAGTCCGCCACTTCCTGTCTAAGCTCTGCAATCTCTCTACGGCACTCAGCAATCTGGGTGCGTATGTCGGGTGTCTGCAATGAATGATTATTAGAGAGAACAGTGATTCTAGGAGATGGTGGTGTAGGCATGTATTCAGCAACTGGGGGCGATCTCGGCTCCTCAACGGTCTCTCCCTGGCCCTCTAGAGCATAACTCCAATTCGCTGGATCATGCACACTGGTCATCATAGGGTCTAGCAATGTGAAGTAATGGATGGCCTCGCTGTCGACTAGCAGTCGGAACTGACATGGGTGGAAAGAGGCTCTCCTCATCAATCCTCTGGTCAAACAGAAATCGATGTCCATGGTCGTGTATCAACAGTAGGTCCAAAGATGCAACAGCTTGCGAGACAGACCTAAAGCAACAGCAATCTGTGTGATGATTCCACCAACATGGATGACTCCTTCGGTGGATCTAGAGATACCGCTGAGATTATTCAATAAAAAATTCCCACATGCTACTGGGCGAGACTGGGATGCGCAAAATAGTAGGAAGATCTCCTCTTCACTCAGTAGTGTCTCTGCATCCTGTCTTCCCAAGAAGGAATGTGCTAATATCATCTGAAAATACCTGAAGGTTGGGTTATGTATGACATAAGATAACTGTGTAGATGGATCCTGGCTTCCGCCGCCTGATATATCACTCCAAAACTTCTCCACTTCCTTACCCAGGAAATATCCCAAGGGTGTCTCCGGGATAGCATCAGGAGTAGTCTGGAAACCCAACAGGTCGTCGAACTCTTTCTGGCTGAAGGAGTATTCAACTCCAAAAAGTCTGAAAGCAGCATTCCCATCTGGTCCAGAATATCGGTCATAGTCGAATGAACTCAGGAACTCCAAAGTCAGGTTCTTATATGTGTTACTCAAGTCATCAGGAAATTCGTCCCAGTGGAGCTGGTGGCTAAGGAATCAGATATTAGGCTCGATACCCAATGCCTCCATACAATGCTGATCAGGGTAACGTGTGGGTGCCATAGGGCGCTGGTATAAAGCAATGTAGCGCTCCCTCTGAGCATTGTCTCTATAGGCAACATGCATGTCATCAAAACCCTGCATCCTGTAAAAGTTAGGAAAGTGATCCTAAAAATACAAACCATTCAAACTTTTAGTCTCTATGCAAAATATGATAAAATAAAATAAAAATAAAAATAAATGTAAATAAATGTAAATAAATGTGAAAAAAGTAAAATGAAAAGAAAAATCATGGGTTGCCTCCCACGCAGCGCTTGTTTAACGTCATTAGCTTGACGGTTAGAATTTATACACCTGTAGTAGTATGAATCGGTGGATCAATTAGGGTGTGGCTTGAGTAGTATGTTGGAATGTCTCCTCCTTCGTAGAGATTCAGTCTTTGTCCATTTACAATGAATGGGATACAGGTATCGTTCTTGATTTCTACGGCTCCGGATCTCAGAATCTTGGATACTTCGAAAGGACCGGTCCATCTTGAACGTAGCTTTCTAGGGAAGAGTCGTAACCTAGTGTTGAAAAGGAGAACAGAATCGCCTATATTGAAGTTTTTCTTTACTATTCATTTGTCGTGATAGGCTTTTGTCCTCTCTTTATATATCTTTGCATTCTCGTAGGCAGATTGCCTAAGCTCTTCTAATTTATGAATGTCTAGGATACGCTTTTCTCCAGCAGCTAAGTAGTCTAAATTCAAAGCTTTAATGGCCCAATAGGCTTTATGCTCTAACTCGAATGGTAAGTGACATGATTTTCCATAAACTAGTTGGTAAGGAGTAGTTCCTATAGGGGTTTTGAAAGCGGTTCTATAGGCCCATAATGCTTCTTGAAGCTTCTGAGACCAGTCTCTCCTAGAAATAGAAACAGTTTTCTCTAGGATCTGTTTTATCTCCCTATTAGATACTTCTACTTGGCCACTAGTTTGTGGATGGTATGGTGTTGCTACTCTATGCCTAACTCCATATTTTCTTAAAAGTTTGTCAAATATTCTCGATATAAAGTGTGATCCTCCATCGCTTATGACTAAACGTGGTGTTCCAAATCTAGGGAATATATAGTTTTTAAATAATTTGATTACTACCCTAGTGTCGTTTGTGGGTGCAACTATAGCTTCAATCCACTTAGACACATAATCTACGGCTACTAAGATATACCTGTTTCCTAAGGATGGTGGAAAAGGTCCCATGAAATCTATACCCCATACGTCAAAGAGTTCTACTTCCTGAATGTTTCTTAAGGGCATTTCATCACGTCTTGAAATGTTTCTAGTGCGTTGGCATCTTTCGCATTTGACAATGTAAGCATAGACATCACGCCACATGGTAGGCCAGAATAGGCCAGCTTGAAGAATCTTGGCGTATGTCTTAGAGGTGCTCGCATGTCCATCATAAGGTGCAGAATGACAATGCTCGATAATACTATTTATCTCTTCTTCTGGAACGCAACGGCGAAAAATGCCATCTTTACCCCTTTTGAAAAGGAGTGGTTCGTCCCAATAGAAGTTTCTCACATCGTGGAAGAATTTCTTCTTGCGGTGGTAGTCAAGATCAGGGGGTACTATATCAGCAGCTAGGTAATTAACGAAATCTGCATACCAGGGTACGTTACTTATTGCTAAGGAATTTTGGGAATGCTCAAACGGATCTAGGTTGTTGTCTTCAATGGTTTCTACTTTAGCTATCAATCTATCATAGGCGAAATCATCGTTTATGGGTACTAGTTCAGGTTTTAGATGTTCTAGCCTAGAAAGGTGATCGGCTAATACATTTTCAGTGTCTTTTTTATCTCTTATGTCTAAATCAAACTCTTGTAGTAATAGAATCCATCGGAGTAACCTGGGCTTGGCATCTTTTTTACTTAATAGGTAACGAATGGCAGCATGGTCGGTGTAAACAATAATTTTTGCTCCTACTAGATAAGATCTAAATTTGTCTATAGCGAAAACTACAGCGAGTAATTCTTTTTCGGTTGTTGCGTAGTTAAGTTGGGCGGCATCTAGGGTTCTACTGGCATAATAAATGGCATGTAATTTTTTATCTTTCCTTTGTCCTAGAACGGCTCCAACTGCATAATCACTAGCATCGCACATTATCTCAAAAGGTTCCGACCAATCGGGCGGTTTCATAATGGGCGCTGAGATTAATGCTTGCTTTAAAAGATTAAATGCGTCATTACATTTTTCGTCGAAAATGAATTCAGCATCTTTCATTAAAAGTCCGATTAACGGTTTAGTTATTTTGGAGAAGTCCTTAATAAAACGCCGATAGAATCCAGCGTGTCCAAGAAAGCTTCGGACTTCTCGGATGGTTTTTGGTGGTTTTAGGTTTTCTATAACTTCTATTTTAGCTTTATCTACCTCTATACCTTTTTCGGAAACTATATGTCCTAGAACTATTCCTTCGGTTACCATGAAATGACATTTTTCCCAATTTAGCACGAGGTTCACCTCCACGCATCTCTCCAGGATTTTCTCAAGGTTAGCAAGACAATTGTGGAAATCAAATCCGCAAACCGAGAAATCATCCATAAACACTTCCATGATACCATCTAGGTAATCTGCGAATATTGACATCATGCAACGTTGGAAAGTAGCTGGAGCATTACAGAGGCCGAACGGCATTCGTCTGTAGGCAAAAGTTCCATAGGGGCATGTAAAGGTAGTTTTTTCTTGATCTTTTGGGTGAATAGGTATTTGGAAGAATCCAGAGTATCCATCTAAATAACAGAAGTAAGAGTGTATGGCTAGACGCTCCAACATCTGGTCTATAAACGGTAAAGGGAAATGATCCTTCCTAGTTGCTTTATTTAATTTTCTGTAATCTATACACATCCGCCATCCTCCTTCTAAACGTTTTGCTACATGTTCGCCTTTATCGTTTTGCACGAATGTGATGCCTCCCTTTTTAGGTACTACATGCACAGGGCTCACCCACTTACTATCCGAGATCTGATAGATTATACCTGCCTCAAGTAACTTAAGAACTTCCTTCTTAACAACATCATTCATTATAGGGTTTATTCTTCTCTGATGCTCCCTAGAGGGTTTTGAATCTTCTTCTAACGAAATCCGATGCATGCATACGGATGGGCTTATACCTTTCAGGTCAGAGATATTATATCCTAAGGCTGAGGGATGTCTTCGTAAAACGTCTAAAAGTTGGTTCGTTTCCTCTTGGCTCAAGGTAGCACTAACTATAACTGGACGGTTCATCTTTTTATCGAGGAACTCATATCTCAGGTTCTTAGGCAGTTCCTTAAGTTCTAAGGTTGGTTTCTTAGGGCATGGCATAGGATCTGGGGTAAGGGATAAACATTCGTAAGGGTCATCATCGATGTAAGGTTCTTTAAATTCATCATCTTCCTTTATGGGGGTTAATGGTAACTTAATTGTTTTTATACTTTCTTTTTGTTCTAATTCTCTAACACATTCATCAATGATATCTAAGGCATAACACGAGTCTCCCATCACAGGTGCCATAAGAAATTTCGAAAGTATAAATTCTATTTTCTCGTCACCTACCTCAAATGTCAACTTTCCTTTCTTGACATCTATTATGGCTCCTGCAATCGATAAGAATGGTCTACCTAGAAGGATTGGTATATCATTGTCCTCTTTGATGTCCATGACGACAAAATCAGTAGGGATAAATAGTTGACCTATCCTAACAGGAACATCTTCTAGAATGCCTATCGGATATTCGACAGATCTATCGGCTAACTGAAGTGACATCTTAGTGGGTTGTAATTCTCCTAAGTTTAACCTCTCACAAACTGCTAAAGGCATTAAGCTCACACTAGCTCCTAAGTCTAGAAAAGCTTTTTCGATGACATGATTACCCAAAAGGCAAGGAATGGAGAAATTTCCAGGATCTTTATCTTTCTTTGCTAATTTGTCCTCGGAAATAGCATTACATTCCAAAGGCTTCAGATCGTCAAGTCTATGTTTGTTGGTAAGGATGTCTTTCAGAAACTTTGCATAAGAAGGTATTTGGGTGATGGCTTCTGTGAAAGGGATTTCTACATGAAGTTTTTCTATAACTTTAATAAATTTTTGATATTGTTTATTGATCTGGTTTTGTTTGAGTCTTTGGGGATATGGTATAGGTGGTTTATATGGCGGGGCGGTACGTAAATTTTATCTTTAGGTTCTTCTCCTTTATCTCGACCTTCCTGGTTTTCAGATCCCTCTGGTTCCTTTACTTCGTCCGGGGGTTTGGTACATTCCTTAGAAGTTCCGGGTTCACTTAATCTTGGGTTTGGTGGCTCATCATAAGCGTTCCCACTTCGTAGAGTAATGGCATTGGCTTGCCCTCTCGGATTTTGTTGAGGTTGTCCAGGGAATTGTCCTCCAGGTGTAGTCTGAGGGGCTTGGTTTAAAGCTACCTGAGAGATCTGGGTTTCAAGCATCTTGGTGTGAGTAACTATTTGGTCAACCTTGGTTCCTAACTGAGTAATCAATTCGTTAACATGAATGTTTTGATTCATGAACTCCTTGTTTTGTTGGGTTTGAGCGGTGATAAAAT
Organism: Lathyrus oleraceus; assembly: GCF_024323335.1. Taxonomy (NCBI): domain Eukaryota; kingdom Viridiplantae; phylum Streptophyta; class Magnoliopsida; order Fabales; family Fabaceae; genus Lathyrus; species Lathyrus oleraceus. The sequence goes on along the minus strand of NC_066585.1, from coordinate 328,344,941 downwards.
TTTCCATAATTTTCTCAAGGCTCGGCTTTGGTGGTACAGGTTGCATAGGTTGATTTGATCTAGGGGCTTGATAACTAGGTCTCGGAGGTGCGTTATTTTGAATAGGGTTATTATTTTTATAGGAGAAGTTCGGGTGATTCCTCCATCCAGGGTTATAGGTATTCGAATATGGGTTCCCTTGGGTGTAGTTCACTCGCTCGGAGTGGGTTTCGTTTAATAGACTGCATTCAGCGGATTGGTGTCCTTGGGTTCCACATATCTCATAATCCGACGAAACTGCGGCTACAGTATTCGGGTTTATGCATATATGCTCGACCTTAAGGGCTAATGCGTCTATTTTAGCTTGCATCATGTCTATAGAGCTTAGTTCATGCACTCCTCCTTGGGCTTCCTTCTTTTCCACTGTCGCTCGTTCGACTCCCCGTGATTGATGGTTTTGAGCCATGTCTTCGATGAGGGCACTAGCTTCAGGGTAAGGTTTGTTCATTAGAGCACCGCCTGCGGCAGTGTCGATGGTCATCTTTGTGTTGTAATGAAGTCCATTATAGAAGGTTTGAATGATTAACCAATTTTCTAAACCATGATGTGGGCATGCACGTAACAACTCTTTATATCTCTCCCAAGCTTCGAACAACGATTCTCCTTGGTTTTGGGTAAATCTAATTATATGGTTTCGAAGAACGGCGGTCTTACTCGGGGGAAAATATCTAGCAAGAAAAACTCTTCTAAGGTTATCCCAAGTCATAATGGAATTGGGTGGAAGGGAATCTAACCATGATAGGGCTTTATCTCTGAGGGAAAAAGGGAATAATCTTAAACGTATTGCCTCAGGAGAAGCTCCATTGGTTTTAAAAGTATCTTCTAATTGAAGAAATATTTTTAAATGTTGGTTTGGGTTCTCGGTAGCGAGACCCGCGAATTGTCTCTGTTGCACTAGTTGTAACAGGGATAGTTTAAGTTCAAAATTATTGGCTGATATGATTGGGTTTACTATACTAGAACTAGGTTCTTCGTTAGATGGTTGAGCGAAATCTTTAAGAGGTATTTGGTTTTGATCTTCGGCCATAGCTCTCTTAATTCTATGAAAGAACAAACGTGCGCGAGCGTAAAGTTCAGGTTCCGCAAGAGGGTTTACTAAGCTTAAACTTCCGGTACTGCGAGTTCTTCGCATCGACTGGCGGGAAATAACCTAAGTCTAAATGATATAACAACAGGAAAATGAAATTTGACGAAATTGGTCCCCGGCAACGGCGCCAAAAACTTGATGCGTGATTTTTTTTGCTTTTCGCAAGTGTACGAACGCGTCAGAGTAATATAAAAGATTATCGAACCACAGAGACCAAGTGTCAATCTATCGTTAACTGTTGTTATGGTGTTTATCAAAGGCAATTAAAATAGGTGTTTTTGTAGTGTGCAATTGAAAAGTAAAGTTTTAAAATAAATTTAATTAATAAAGACATGGTCGAATGTAATTCACGTAATCGATTGATAATCCAAGTACTTGCTAATAGAACTACTTATGGGCAGTGTTTCCTACTTTGAAAAGAACTAATTTAACAGGAACTATCGCTTTTGCGTATTCAGAACCGAATTGTACTCCCTAATCAAACCCTCTTATTGTCACTTATAAAAAGGTGCGTATTGCGTTAGAGTAATAAACCTATTTTTAAGAAATATAGTGTCTTGACTAAGTTGAAAAGTATTATAACCTGGATTTCTTAACCAAAAGAGGTTCTCACGAACCAGACTCTAAACTTATAAACGCGTCCGAAAATAGTTTTAAAATCTCTTTTCTTCTTGATGTTAAAAACTCCTAATGAACTAAACAAAGCGCTTTCGCTGTTTTTGAAATAGTTAAAAACAATTAAGTTTAAAAAGACGTTGGACGGATTTCGATCTTACCCAACGGAATTGAAGTGCGGGAAAACTTAATTTGAAAGTTAAAATAGCCCTTAAGTGTTTCTACAAACATTTGTACGGATTACTGGTTTAATTACGATCCTTACATTCTAGCCTTATAAATTTAGCTAGACATGGTAAAGTAAAAGTGCATTAAAATAAATAAAAGTAGTGCGAGTGCGGAAAATAAATAAAAGTAGTGCGAGTGCGGAAAGTAAATAATTTAAAGCGAGTGCGAGGAAATAAATAAAGTAAAAGCGAGTGCGAGGAAATAAATAAAGTAAAAGCGAGTGCGAGGAAATAAATAAAGTAAAGCGAGTGCGGGAAATAAATAAAGTAAAAGCGAGTGCGGGAAATAAATAAAGTAAAGGCGAGTGCGGGAAATAAATAAAGTAAAGGCGAGTAATAAAAACCTGCTCCAATCGGAGGGCTGAGTAAATTGCAATGCGGAAAAGAAAATGGCGGCAGGATTAACTTCCTTCCAAAGTGCTCCAAACTCGATTACAGACTCTATCACAGACTTGATTACACGATTGTGGTAACACTCCAATGCGAAGCGATTACCACTATAAAATACTGAATATATGCCTAAGTGAAACAAGGTTGCTTCTAAGTTTGCCTCTGCTCTAAGTTTGGATGATTGTAAAACTGAATTCGCGTTTCTATTTATAGGCAAATAAAAAAGGTGGAATTGACTTGGATGCCCTTCAACTTGAAAATAGAGGAAACCGTTTCCTTCTTGTGGCGCCCGCCATGGGGTAGGCCATAAGCACAAAATGCTGATTTTTAGGGTTTTTAGCCCTTTTTCACTCCTTTTCTCGATCGGGGCTCCGATTAAAGTAAAAACCTGAAAACAAAGGAAAACACAGTAATAACACAACAAATTGACAATAAAACAACTAGAATTCATGTGAAATCAGAGTCGAAAATACGTAAATTTTAGTGTGATCACTTGACAACTACTTCCTGCAGCTGCAATGAATTCAGCTTCGGTTGTGCTTAGTGTTACGATCGGTTACTTTCAAGAAGACCAAGTCACAGTGCTCCACTTAGCATAAAAACATAGCCTGAGGTGCTTCTTCTATCTTCCACTGATCCGGCATAATCACTGTCAGTAAAACCAATCAACTCATGACTTCCTCCCCTTCTGTAAAGAATGCCAAACGTTATTGTACCTTGCAAGTAACGTAGAATTCTCTTGGTTTCCGAATGATGAACTTTTGTAGGCCTTGACATATACCTGCTTAATAAGCTTACTACATACATTATATTTGGTCTCGTAGCGGTCAAGTATATCATGCTCCCAATCAACTACTTGAAGAATGAACCATCCATCTCAATACCATTTTCATATTTGGAGATTTTGAATCCTGGAACCATTGGATTTTCAACGGAATTGATATGCTCCATTCCAAAACGCCTCAACACTTTGATCACGTACTTCGCATGACTTATGAATATACCACCATCAAACTGAAATACCTCAATACCAAGAAAATACTTCATCTTACCCAAGTCCGTCATATCGAATTCCTTCATCATAGACTCTTTGAATTCAACCATCATATTCTCATCATCTCTGGTATAAATTAAATCATCAACATACAAGCTAATGATTAAATGTTTACCTTGTTTATTAACTTTGGTAAACAAAGTTTGCTCGCTGTCCTCCTTCCCAAAACCTTCCTTTCTGAAATATGATTCAATCCAGCTGAACCATGCTCGTGGTGCCTGCTTGAGTCCGTACAAAGCTTTGTTGAGCTTCTACACCTTATGTTCCTCATTCTTTATTTCATAACCTCTTGGCTTCTCCATGTACACATTCTCAGTTAACTTCCCGTGAAGGAAAGCTGATTTCACGTCCGGCTGAAACACACACCATCTTCTTTGTGCTGCAAGTGCTAAAATCATTCGAATTGTGTCCATGCGAGCTACGGGAGCATATACTTCTTCATAATCAACTCTGTATTCCTGAGCATACCCTTTTGCGACCAAGGGAGCCTTGTTTTTATCCACTTCTCCAAGCATATATGTTGAGTTCCCATATAATTCACTTCTTCATTAATCAGAGGGCAAAAACTAGTTGGATGATCAATTGTGCAAAGCTCGCAAAAAGCTACATGTTGCGGTTTACTCGATATTCCATGTATCTCTTTAAGTTATTGTGGAAGTTTGGATAATTGCTTGGTTAATTCTTCCACTGTTTGAGTGTGTAGTGGGAAATTCATGATCACCAAGCTATTGACAAGCTAGAGATCAATTAATAAGAGTCGTCACCGCGCTTTTATTATTTCCAAGGGAAAAGAGAAAAAGTACGAACAAAACCCAATTAGTAAGAAGTTTTCAAATAAAAACTAATAAAAATCAGAGATCACAAGTAAGGGGGTTGGTTACACAGAGGGAAGGTGTTAGCACCCAAAGTGTCCTAGGTACTCCTAGGGAGCCCTTTTTGTGTGCATGTGTATTTTGTACAAAGTGATGTTTACAAACAAATAGAATGGGGGAATGAGAAAAGAATTCATTAATTATATTTTTGTGTTTGACTAGACCTTCGGACTTGTGCCTACGTACCAACATAAAAATGAGGGATCAAAACCTCGTAGTTTGTGCTATAAATTTCAAAATGAGTGTGTTGGTTTTAACAAAATTTAAGTTTGAAAGGCACAAAGGCCTGAAAATGGTTTGAATGAGTTAGTTTTTTTTGGATTTTTGAAAGTTTAAGTCAAGTATAGTTAAGTTTATTTACAAGTTTGATTTAAGAAAAGAAGTTTAAAAAATGCAATGGCATAAGGCCAAAGTTTCTATCTTGCAAAAGTGGTTTAAGTTTAGAATAAAAGTAGTTCACACAAAGAAGGTTTTAAAAATGGAGGGAGAGGTTTTGAAATTAAACAAATGGGGAGAAGATGAAGAGACTACCCTATGCATAAAATTTAAAAGTTTAAAGTTGAAAAGATCTGACCAAATGGGAGCAATCCAATAGACAAGTATGTCAATAGAAACCCAGAATTCCCTTGGACTTTTAGAATCAAGCAACACATAAATGCACAATCATATCAATCTTGAAGAGAAAAGGCATCAAATAAAGATGGCCTCATCCAAGCTTATCCACTTCATGATTTTCTCCAAAATAGCCTATGTAGCAGATGAATTCCACAAGTCACGGGTTCAACATAACAGCTTAGTAATGATCAATTTTGCAGATGAACTAGAGAGATCTTGAATGATGTATCAGATGAATTCAAATTACAAGCACTTGGTTCTTCAACAAATTGGCATTGGCCAAGTTCATTAGCAAAGGAATGTTGCCTGAGTTCTAAGTCCAATTGGGCAAGATCAAACCAACAGTCCACTCAAAAGTCTTTTAGGGTTTTTGTTATTATTTTGTACCTTAATGGTCAAAGACCACACAAACAAACAAAGCAACAAAGTATATCACACAATATGGTTCAAGTGGACAAAGTGAAAATTACATTAACATAAACAATTAGAATGATATGTAGAATGACAAATGATAATAAAGTGCTAAAAGTAAATTGCATAAAAAGTAAAGACTTGAAAGTAAAAGTTAATAGTTAGTAAGTTAGTAGTTAATTTTGTTTTGCTTTTTGGTTTCAAGGCATTCTTTGGAGAACACTCAACCCAATTGCCACAAGCATGGATCCTTGAACCAAAACATCTTCCAAAGGAAGGAAAGAAGGCCAAGTTTCCACACAATACCATGGAAGAGGGGAGACTTACAATCTCACTAACTAGAATGCTTATGCCTTTTATGTCACAAATTTAGCGTTATGTTAAGCAATCGTAATTGGACTTATGTAGAAGTCACAACTATTTGAGGCCGAGCAATAACTTTTGGTGTTAATGCATGTTAGAGACATAGTATTATGAACTATGCTCATTAAATATACCACACACAAAAAATATGCAAAAGGCGTGGCTTAATCTCATCCATACTCATGTTAATCTTCCAATCAACTAGCATTAGGATTTTGAGATGTCATTGGCTAATTAAAATGAATGGATGAAGAAGGGGAATTAGATGAAGAGGGAAGGGGATGAATGAGATCACAAATTGGTCAAAAGAGGACTTTTATCAAATTAATATTATTCATTCATTTTGGGAGATGGAATGTACATTCCATCAATCCCCTAAATCCAATAATATTAACTTGACAAAGTCAAATCAACATTGACCAAGGCCCAACAACAAATGAGAAACTCAAATAAGTCAATACAAATTGTCAACACAATTAAAATGGCATTTATTCAATTAAAAATAGTAAAATAATGCATTAAATTAAAATATGTTTTGTCCAAATCCTAAAATCTCATCAAAACACCAAATAAATGGCCATGAGATTTATCATAGGTCAAACAAGGTCAAAGGACCTTGGAGAAAAAAATTCATAATTTTTGGACACTTAAAAATATTTTTAAACAATTAAAAATAAATGAAAAATCAATTAATTCATGAAAAATATTAATAATGATCCAAAAAATAATTTTAATTCAGAATATGAAAGAGAAAAATATTTGGAATTTTTTGGTGAAAGTCTCATATTTTTTCGATCAATATTAAATTTATTATGAATTATTGAAGAAAATGGAATTAAATGGAAATTCAGAAAATGCTAAAATACGTGAACCATCAGATCTCCCTCATTAATTGAGGTGGCAGATCTGATGATTCACAATGCGCGCTCCACCAATGCTTTAGTCAAGCGCGCTGTAACATGAGTTATCAAAAGGCACGGCTAAGATTAAAACATGAGAATTGGATCACACGGTCCAGACACAAGACACATCATCACCGGAGTCAGAGCTCCGGTTGTCTTCTCCGGTGAGCTTCACCGGACTGGTCAACATGAACCATTACCAAAATTTAAAACAGGGACATGATTTTAAAGAGAAAACATCACTGAGCACGAATATCACCTCCAATTCATCCAATTCCAACTATATTGAGAGATATGTGGAATTGAAAAATGAGGTTCATGATCTGAGTTGCTTCGATTTGACCTCAAAGCAACTCAATCTTCTTGCCTACATTGGTAGGACTTCAGATAACTCAAGAATCAAGGAGAATCGAAGAGTTTAAAATTTCTGCAAATTACCTTCAATGGAGGTTTGAGCTTGCTAGATCTTGATCTGAATCGTGCTTGGCTTCACTTCAATTGCTTGCAGGAGAGGAATGGAAAGGCTTAGAAGCAATGGATTCCTGGAGAATTGAATTCTAAAACAGTGGAGATTCAAGCTCAAATTCAAATGAATTTATCAGGGTTATCCTCTCAAAGTGCAGGGTTTTCAATGGGAATTCAAAGTTGGCGCAAGGTGTGTGTCATTTCTGAGCATAAGGGCATCAATTTATAGAGAATTCAAATGATATTGGCACACTCTTTCAACTTTCCAAATTTGGAAAAATGATGCAAGCATGGTGCATGGGCGCGCATAGGCCCATGAAATAATAGTTTGAAAGTCCAAATGAATGATCAGATGCTTTGGAGATGGATTGGATTGCAAGGCAAATGTGCATTGTTGTTTGGAGATTGATCCATGCCAAATGATATCAGACTGTTTAAGCCATGCGCAGCCTATGCATTTCTCATCCAAAATGCATGAATTTTAGCTATTTGGAAAGGTGAGATCAAGAGGAATAAGGTTGATGTTGAACACTTTTTCATTTGGAGCTTGGAACTTGGAGAAATTTGAGGTGGAAGTTTGGAAAAATTTGACATATCAAAAATTTTCTAAGTGTCAAGCCATATGTCTCAATATTCCACCTTGCTTAACTTTTTATAGGAGCTTCAAATGACAAAAGTGTCTTCATCAAAGTTGTATCTCTCTTAAAGACCTTCAAAATTGTAACCAATTTCATGTCATTTGGATTTGAAATGATAGAGTTATGCATTTTTGAAGTTTGGAAAAATCACTTGATCAATGGTATAGGTCAAAAGTGACCTATAATGTAGCCTCATATCACATGTTCAAAGAAGTTGAATTTGCTCCCACTCCAAACATAAAAGTTGAATTAGACACATTAAGTTTGATTGTGAAACTTGGAAATATTTCATCTCATAAAAATTGATCAAGTTATGGTCTTGGGAAGTTGACTTTCAAATTAGGGTTTAGACAAAATGACCTATAATGTTTCAACATAGAAAATAATTTTCCAAGCAAAACTAGCTCTAGATCTCAACATGAAAGTTGTTTATAATGTCATTTAGAGTAAGTTTTATCTGGGAATGATTTTCATATGGTGAAAATTGTAGGAGATAGGGTCTAGGGAGACCCAATTTTGATCAGATGAATCCATCTGGCCAACCACCATCAACTAACTTGCTAATTTCCAATTCTCTTGACTTTCTTGGCTAATGGTAGATCATATATGCATAAGATGATGAATTTTAAAGTCTCCCTTGAGAAATTTGATCAATTGGTGAGATAACTTGTTGAAGAAGTTACTCAAGATACCCAGTCAAACTAGGGTTTCCAAGGCAAATCACCCTCAAACTCTTGAAGCAAACTTGATCAATATAACATGTAGAGAATATTTGGACTCACATATGATGTTCATAACCATTCTTGAATCAATTCTTGGTTGTGTTCTTTGTTCATGAGGGTCTCAAACCCTAGATGTGATCAATGAATCAAGGAGATCATGCCCCTACCTACAAAAGAGTTAGATAGATACAAAGACATATTTTTGGTATTTTGGTTAGTAAAATGATAAAATACAAGTATGATATAATCACAAAGTGCTTGGTGATCTCTCCTAAAACAAACCCAATGAAAGAGGGGTAAGGAGGATGACAAGGTATGATCCTAATGCCAATGCTTATGATGAAATGCATGAGGGATCTTAGGGTCAAAATTGGGGTCTTACAGAGTGAAAAGCTTGTTTTGTGCTAAAATCGCGTCATTTGCTCCTAATTCCAGGTTTCCTTTGTGTCGTACCTCTGTTATATTGGACCTGATGATCATTGAGATCCATGCATTTGATGATAAAAGAGACTGCATCTTCTGCACTTTTGGATAATAAAGAAGCATCGGCAGTTGCATCAAGTAGAAGATTCGGTTGCGGATGAAGTCCATTGCAAAAGACATGAATCTGAGTGAGATCATCAAAGCCATGATTTAGACACTTACAAAACATAGATTTCTGACGCTCACATGCTTCATATAGTGTTTCTATTGAACTTTGAGCAAATGCGGCAATAGTTGTCTTTGCATCCAAGAATATACTATGCGGAAAGAATCAGTTTAGAAAATTTTCTTCCAAGACATTCCAGTTGGTCATGACTTGACTTGATTGGTCAAGATACCAATTTTTTGCTTTACCAATCAGGGAATATGGGAACAACCTCATGAAAACCACTTCTTCTTCAGCTTCAGGTACACCCAATGTGTCGGCAAGTTCGTAGAACTTAGTGAGATGAGTGTAGGGATCTTCATGATCCAGCCATACAAATAGATTTACATAAATGATTTGAAGTAGTCTCATTTTCATCTCTATTTGTGCGTTGTTAAGAGTGTTGGTGAGTCTAGCTAACCGTCTTAGGATGTTACGATAAGGTCCTCCGCCATTGTTAATTATTTATCCTTCCTGTTCAGCCATCTTTTTTGTGGTTAAAGTTGGTGAGACGATTGAAGTAAAAGTTTCTTTCTTTTGATTCCTTTGCTTAACTAGTTATTTCTGTTTCTTTGTTTGTATCTTATTTCTCCGGGGTGTCCTTTCCATCTTGGGATCAAAAAGCAATGGCTCTTCTGAATTTTTACCTCGCATACACAAAGTTAACAAACCTAAACAAATGAAATTTAGCAGAAGGAAAGGTAAAGAAATATATATATATATATATATAATATATATATATATATATATATTATATATATATAATATATATATATATATATTATATATATATATATTATATATAATATATATATATATATATATTATACAGTATTAACAAAATGCACAAACTTAAAATGATAAAAGTTGTCGATATGCTTGTCATATCTAAACACCAGTCCCCGACAACGACGCCATTTTGATGTCCAGTAATCAAAAGTAAGTATTTGTTTATCATATCCACATCGAATGGTGCGATATCACATCATTTGCCATCCCATAGTCACCTAATAGTCTTTCTGGTGGTGGTGGATTTTCACCCATCATTTCGACCTCTTTCTCTGAATCTGAATCTGAATCTGAGAGAATAGAGGGATGCTCTTCATCTGATTCCCGTCTTGCTAATTTAGCTTGTCTGAGTCTTGCATGTAAAGTTCTTTCGATTTCTACGTCAAAACGAAAATCAGATGAGGCTTTACCTTGCATAAAAATATCTGAAACTGATTAGTTGATAAAGATTGAAATAAAAATAACACAAATTAAATTTTAGTTGCAGAGCAACAAAAATTTAATTGAACTAAATTTAAATATTTTGGCAGTCCCCGACAACAGTGCCAAAAACTTGACCGGTTAAATAGCAAATGTACTATTTTAGCCTCTATAGTAATAATGAGGAGATTTCCCAGAGTGTCGATCTCAAGGAATGTGTATCAATAATGAGTTCTAATTGTCGTTAAATCCAACAAAAACTAAAGTTAAGACTTGTCTTACAAATTTATAAAAAATAATTGTGAATAAAATAAAGAGATGATTTAAACGGTTTTGATAGATATGACCATCATGCTAGGGGTAGTGTATAATTGTTTCATGTAACAACTATGAATCATCATTGCAACAACATATTTTACATAATCAACACCAGTTCTTAAAGTTGTTTTCTCCTAAATCCTCAGTGAGAAAACCTTTAATCATTCATCCCTAATTACTATGTCCATAGATAACTACTGATGAAATTAAGCATTATTATATCAAGAATTATTTGGTTACTACAGGGTAACCCTAGTCCTATGAGATATCTACCATAGCATATTCTCATGAAAGTATTACTAACAGCGGTCCAGCCTAGTTGTTAATCATATATCAATCTCAGTTTTTCCTAAAGAGAAAGCATTACAAACATCAAGAGAATAATTTAATTATGAAAAACACATTGTAAATATAAATAGAGAATCATAGTCATTACAGATTCAAATTAGAGACACCACATAACATTGAGGGGTTTAACTACTCATAATATTCAATGAAAACAAAACACAAAGTTTAGATAGGCTCAAGACCCCTTCCAAAGGTAATTGTGGTGTTTTCATAGGACTACCCTGAGCAATCACTTGATCTATCACCTCTACTGTATGACTTGTACCAACATCATCTTTGTACTTCATAGTGTTTCGAACATCAATTTTCAATTCTTCATCATAGAATTTTAGAGTCATCGTACCTTTCTCTATGTCTATCATACACCTTCTAGTCTCTAAAAATGGTCTGCCTAAAATGAGAGGAATCTTTTCATCTTACGGCATCTCAAGAATCACAAAGTCTATTGAGAAGACAAATTTGTCTATCTTCACCAGAACATCTTCTACCACTCCATAAGATCGCTTAACTGAGTGATCAGAAAACTGGAGTGTCTTCCTAGTGTCTTGGACCGTGCTAATACCCAATTTTTTGTAAATAGATAAAGGCATCAGACTTAAACTAGCTCCCAAATCAATAAGAGCCTTTTTAAAGGTCCTATTTGTAACACCCCAATTAAACTAAGCTAATTATTTAATTTAAATTAATATTTTATTTATTAATTTAATTGGATAATTGGAAGTTTGGATTATTATTATTTTATTATTTTTTTTTTTGGAATAATAATTATTGGGATTATTATTAGTGGATTATTATTTTATAATTGGAATAAAAGTGGAAATCAGTAAAAAGGTCCTATTTGGTAAAAAGGTTTATTGTTTTCACGTGAAAAGGAAAAAGAGGCAGAACGTGGAAAAAGGGCAAAAAGAGAACCAGAGAACAAGGGTTGAAGGGAGGAAAAGCTTGAAGCTGCAGAATTTGCCGGATTAACTCAGGTAAGGGGGTTTATCGTCGATTAAAGGGGTATTATATGAGAATATGTCATGGGTAGTGATAGACCTTCGATTTACCTTTGAATTGGATGATTATGATGAACTTGTGAAAATAATTGATGAACGGAAATGAGTTATAATTGAGGAAAATTCGTAGGATTTAGATGTGGAAATGTTTGACTTCGTGAATTCGAATAGGATCTGTTTTGTGGTAGACAATAGGAAGGAATTATTGAGAAAAACTGGACTGTGGAAGGTTGAATTGGCAGATCTCGTAGCAGAGAAAGCCATAGCGGATCTGAGAGTTCTGGTTTCTGGTCATACGCGTATGGCACTAGGCAATACGCGTATGAGCTGGCTGGTACGCGTATGGAGGAGGCCTTACGCGTATGGGAGAAAAAGATGATATTTTGAACGTAAATTGGTCTCTGTTGGTACGCGTAAAGGGAGATTGTTACGCGTAGCATACGCGTATGGAATAGGTGATACGCGTATGAGTTGGGCGAGGAAATGCGCAATACGCGTATGAGAGTGGGCATTACGCGTATGGGTTTGGCCAGGTTTGGGCAATACGCGTATGGCAGAGGCAATACGCGTATGGGCAGAATTGTGATTTTTCTGTGCTGTTGTTATGCAGTTTTTGGTTGTTTAGGCTGAGTGATGTACTTAGCTGAGGTATGATGTTGTAGGGATCATTTCCGTTGTTTTGAGTAGCATAGGTATTAGTAGAGTGTGCTAATACTATGATTTAATTATATGGCATGAGATGATGTACTCTTGTGATAAATGTGTTGATGACATGTGTGGATATGCATGATGCTGTGAATGTATCGGTTATGTATGCATTGGTGAAATAGACTGTTTTATGGCTTAGAGTGTGAGCTTATGTCTATTCTTGAATTGTTGTTGTTGTTGTTGCATTGCTAGGTGATTAGCAGGCATGTTCTAGCCTTTGGGGCTGTAGCTAATTCCCATTGTGAGGAATTAGTGAGTGAATTGTTGTGATAATTGTTGTTGATGTTTGCATGCTAGATGATTAGCTTGCATAGTCTAGCCTTCGGGGCTGTAGCTAATTCCCATGGTGAGGAATTAGTGAGTGAGTCATTAGATCTCAATGAGTGGGGCTAGTGAGCTTAGTAGCCGTATCCGGAGGGATCGGTGAGCTTGAACTGTATGTTCAAGAAGAGTCGGTACCGCATTTCATGGAGTCTCATTGCATAGTGAATGCATGGCATAGCCTGTGGGGCTGTAGCTAATTCCCATTGTGAGGAATTAGTGAGTAAATCGTTGTGTTGTGTTGTTGATGTTGAATATGGTTTGAAAATTATACGTATGATATATATTATTGTTGAGTATGATGTTGGAGTTAATACTGCCGTTATTGAGTGTGTAGTCTGGTTAGGGTGAATTGTTACGTTATTTACTTAACATTACATAATGTTGTATAATGCCTATTATATTGATTGAGGAACTCACCCTTACACCTATTTTTCAGGTAACGAGCAGTGAGTTGAGTAGAAGCTATTCTTTGGAGTCTAATGTCGTCTTTAGCGGGTCATGCTCTGATAGATGTAACATCGGGAGGGGATGTTTTAATTAATTTGATATTGGTTGTTGAATGATTTACATGTATCGTGTTACATGCTTTACATTGATGTTGGATTTTATTCCGCTGCGAATTATGCAAAAGAACCTTATTTTGATTTAATAAATGAGCATGACAGGACATTTTGATAGTTGTGGTGAAATGATTGTGTGACACCCTTCGGGGCATAATTACTCTGATGAATATCTTGTTATTTTAAATTATAATATTTGGGGTATTTAGAAGGGTGTTACATTAGTGGTATCAGAGCATAGTCGGTCGTGTCGAGTCGTAATTATTCTGTTTCCCCTGTACGGGATAGGTGTTGTGTAACCCTATCAGTACTTATTGTTTAGCTTGTTTGGGTTTCAGAATAGAGATGGCTGGAAGAGGTAGAGATGATGCTGCGATTGCTGAAGCTCTGGGTATGCTGGCTGGAGTACTTGGAGGGAATCCAAATGTTATGGGAATGGGAGCTGCTCGTCAACTGAGTGAGTTCCAGAAGAACAATCCTCCAATGTTCAAGGGAGCATATGATCCAGATGGTGCTCAGAAGTGGTTGAAGGAGATTGAGAGAATCTTCCGAGTAACTGAGTGTGCTGATAACCAGAAGGTCAGGTTCGGTACACATATGCTGTCAGAGGAAGCTGATGATTGGTGGGTTGCTACCCGCACTGAGTTAGAAACTGCTGGTAATGCTGAGATCTCTTGGGCTGTGTTCAGAGAGAGATTCCTGAGGAAGTATTTTCCAGAGGATGTTAGAGGGAAGAAAGAGATAGAATTTTTGGAATTGAAGCAGGGTAACAAGTCTGTTACGGAGTATGCTGCTAAGTTTACAGAACTGTCGAAGTATTATACTCCCTATAGTGAGGCTGCGGGAGAATTTTCAAAATGTGTGAAGTTTGAGAACGGGTTACGTCCCGAGATCAAGCAGGCTATTGGGTATCAGCGGATCAGGGTGTTTTCTGACTTGGTTGACTGTTGCAGGATTTTTGAACAGGATTCCAAGGCTAGAGCAGAGAGCTATCAGCAAAGGGTTGATAGGAAAGGTAAGAACCAGAACGATCGTGGAAAACCGTATGCAGCTGGCAAAGGTTTTCAGAGTCAGAGTGGGATGAAGAGGCCTAGTGGGGGAGACTCTAGTGCTCCTGTTAAGTGTTACAGATGTGGTCGGGCTGGACATCGTGTTCACGAGTGTACCAGTGCTGCTATGAAGTGTTTCAAGTGTGGTAAAGGTGGTCACTTGGCTGCAGAGTGCCGGTTGAAGACTGTCACTTGTTTCAACTGTGGAGAGTTGGGTCATATCAGTCCACAGTGTCCTAAGCCGAAGAAAGAGAATCAGTCAGGAGGCAAGGTCTTTGCTTTATCGGGTTCTGAGACTTCTGCAGATGATCGGTTGATCCGAGGTACGTGTTATATTAATGGCTTTCCTCTTGTAGCTATTATTGACACAGGTGCGACTCATTCTTTTATATCTTTGGATTGTGCTGTGAAACTTAAGTTAGAGATATCTGAGATGTTTGGAAGTATGGTGATTGATACTCCTGCGAAGGGTTCAGTGACTACTACTTCTGTTTGTTTGAGTTATCCTTTGAGTATTTTTGGTAGAGAATTTGGGATAGACCTTGTGTGTCTCCCGTTAGTGCAGATTGATGTTATCTTGGGTATGAATTGGTTGGTGTTTAACCGAGTTTCTATCAATTGTTTTGATAAGACAGTGGTATTTCCTGAAGTTGAGGAAGAAAAGAGTTTGTTTTTATCAGCAAGGCAGGTGAACGAGGAAGTAACAGATGGGGCAGAGTTGTTTATGCTGTTAGCGACCTTGGAGGCTAAAGATAAACTGGTGATTGGCGATCTGGCTGTGGTATGTGATTTTCCTGATGTGTTTCCGGAAGAGGTGAATGAATTGCCGCCAGAACGTGAAGTTGAGTTCTCGATTGATTTGGTACCTGGTACTAGACCGATATCAATGGCTCCATACCGTATGTCTGCTGTTGAGCTAGCTGAATTGAAGAGTCAGTTGGAAGATTTGTTGGATAAGAAGTTTATTCGTCCAAGTGTGTCACCGTGGGGTGCACCAGTGTTGTTGGTTAAGAAGAAAGAAGGCACTATGAGGTTGTGTGTGGACTACAGGCAACTGAATAGTGACGATCAAGAATCGGTATCCTTTGCCGCGGATTGATGATTTGATGGATCAGTTGGTTGGTGCAAGTGTGTTCAGCAAGATAGACTTGAGATCTGGATATCATCAGATACGTGTGAAAACTGAAGATATTCAGAAGACTGCTTTCAGGACGAGGTATGGACATTATGAGTATTCTGTAATGCCTTTTGGTGTGACTAATGCGCCTGGAGTATTTATGGAGTATATGAATAGGATTTTCCATCCGTATCTAGATCAGTTCGTTGTGGTATTTATTGATGACATCTTGGTGTATTCGAAATCTGAAGAAGAGCATGCGGAGCATTTGAGAGTGGTTTTAGGAGTGCTGCGAGAAAAGCAGTTATTTGCTAAACTGTCTAAGTGTGAATTTTGGTTAGAAGAAGTTAGTTTTCTTGGGCATGTGATTTCAAGAGGTGGTGTTGCTGTTGATCCTTCTAAGATAGAAGCGGTATCTAAGTGGGAAGCTCCGAAGTCTGTTGCTGAGATTCGAAGTTTCCTTGGTTTGGCTGGTTATTATAGGAAGTTCATTGAGGGATTTTCTAAGTTGGCGTTACCGTTGACGATGTTGACTAGAAAGGGGCAAGCGTTTGTTTGGGACTCAAAATGTGAGGAAGGTTTCCAAGAGTTAAAGAGAAGGTTAACTACTGCTCCTATTCTGATATTACCGAGTTCGTCGGAACTATTTGAGGTTTATTGTGATGCTTCATTGTTGGGTTTAGGTGGTGTGTTGATGCAGAATAAGCAGGTTATAGCTTATGCTTCGAGACAGCTAAGAGTTCATGAGAGGAACTATCCGACACACGATTTAGAGTTGGCAGCCGTGGTATTTGTTCTGAAGTTATGGAGGCATTACTTGTATGGATCAAGATTTGAGGTTTTCAGTGACCATAAGAGTTTAAAGTATTTGTTTGATCAGAAAGAGTTGAATATGAGACAGAGGAGATGGTTAGAGTTTCTGAAGGATTATGATTTTGGGTTGAATTACCATCCGGGTAAAGCAAATGTAGTGGCTGATGCATTGAGTCGGAAATCATTACATATGTCTATGTTAATGGTTAAGGAATTGGATTTAATTGAACAGTTTAGAGATTTGAGTTTGGTGTGTGAGAGTACTCACAATAGTGTTAAATTGGGAATGTTGAAGTTAACAAGTGGTATTTTGGATGAGATCAGAGAGGGTCAGAAATCTGATATGCTTTTGGTGGATAAGTTGACTTTAGTGAATCAAGGCCAAGGTGGTGAATTCAGAGTTGATGAGAATGGTGTTTTGAGATTTGGTGATCGGGTGTGTATTCCGGATGATACAGGACTTAAGAAGAGTATTCTTGAAGAAGGACATCGTAGTGGTTTGAGTATTCATCCTGGAGCTACGAAGATGTATCATGATTTGAAAAGATTATTTTGGTGGCCGGGAATGAAAAGAGAAATTGCAAGTTTTGTGTATTCTTGTTTGACTTGTCAGAAGTCAAAGATTGAGCATCAGAAGCCGTCTGGGCTAATGCAACCGTTGGCTATTCCAGAGTGGAAGTGGGATAGTATCAGTATGGATTTTGTTTCTGGTTTGCCGAGGACAAGTAAGAATTTTGAAGCTATTTGGGTGATTGTGGATATATTGACGAAGTCGGCTCATTTCATTCCGATCAGAATGGATTATCCGTTAGAGAGATTAGCCGAGTTGTATATTGAGAAGATTGTAAGTTTGCATGGTATTCCGTCGAGTATTGTTTCGGACAGAGATCCTAGATTTACATCGAAATTTTGGGAAGGTTTGCAGAAGGCTTTGGGAACTAAGTTGAGATTGAGTTCTGCATATCATCCGCAGACTGATGGTCAGACTGAGAGGACGATTCAGTCATTGGAAGATCTTTTAAGAGCTTGTGTTTTGGAAAAAGGAGGTGCTTGGGATTGTTATTTACCTTTGGTTGAGTTTACCTACAACAATAGTTTTCATTCGAGTATTGGTATGGCACCGTTTGAAGCTTTGTATGGTAGGAGATGTCGGACGCCTTTATGTTGGTATGAGTCCGGTGAGAGTGCTGTGGTTGGACCGGAGATTGTTCAACAAACTACAGAAAAGATTAAGATGATTCAGGAGAAGATGAGAATTGCTCAGAGTCGTCAGAAGAGTTATCATGATAAGAGGAGGAAGTCACTTGAGTTCCAAGAGGGAGATCATGTGTTTCTTCGTGTCACTCCGATAACTGGAGTTGGTCGAGCTTTGAAGTCGAAGAAATTGACACCTCGATTTATTGGTCCTTATCAGATTTTGGAAAGGATAGGAGAGGTAGCCTATCGTATCGCTTTACCGCCGTCGCTTGCGAATTTGCATGATGTTTTCCATGTGTCTCAGTTGAGGAGATACATTCATGATCCGTCGCATGTTGTCCAAGTAGATGATGTACAGGTGAGAGATAACCTGACTGTTGAAACATCACCTATGAGGATTGAGGATCGAGGGTTGAAGCAGTTGCGGGGTAAAGAGATTGCCTTGGTGAAGGTAGCTTGGGGAGGACCAGCAGGTGGCAATGTGACTTGGGAACTGGAGAGCCAGATGAAGGAGGCTTATCCGGAGTTGTTCGATTGAGGTATGTTTTCGAGGACGAAAACTCTTTTAGTGGGGGAGGGTTGTAACACCCCAATTAAACTAAGCTAATTATTTAATTTAAATTAATATTTTATTTATTAATTTAATTGGATAATTGGAAGTTTGGATTATTATTATTATTTTTTTTTTTTTTGGAATAATAATTATTGGGATTATTATTAGTGGATTATTATTTTATAATTGGAATAAAAGTGGAAATCAGTAAAAAGGTCCTATTTGGTAAAAAGGTTTATTGTTTTCACGTGAAAAGGAAAAAGAGGCAGAACGTGGAAAAAGGGCAAAAAGAGAACCAGAGAACAAGGGTTGAAGGGAGGAAAAGCTTGAAGCTGCAGAATTTGCCGGATTAACTCAGGTAAGGGGGTTTATCGTCGATTAAAGGGGTATTATATGAGAATATGTCATGGGTAGTGATAGACCTTCGATTTACCTTTGAATTGGATGATTATGATGAACTTGTGAAAATAATTGATGAACGGAAATGAGTTATAATTGAGGAAAATTCGTAGGATTTAGATGTGGAAATGTTTGACTTCGTGAATTCGAATAGGATCTGTTTTGTGGTAGACAATAGGAAGGAATTATTGAGAAAAACTGGACTGTGGAAGGTTGAATTGGCAGATCTCGTAGCAGAGAAAGCCATAGCGGATCTGAGAGTTCTGGTTTCTGGTCATACGCGTATGGCACTAGGCAATACGCGTATGAGCTGGCTGGTACGCGTATGGAGGAGGCCTTACGCGTATGGGAGAAAAAGATGATATTTTGAACGTAAATTGGTCTCTGTTGGTACGCGTAAAGGGAGATTGTTACGCGTAGCATACGCGTATGGAATAGGTGATACGCGTATGAGTTGGGCGAGGAAATGCGCAATACGCGTATGAGAGTGGGCATTACGCGTATGGGTTTGGCCAGGTTTGGGCAATACGCGTATGGCAGAGGCAATACGCGTATGGGCAGAATTGTGATTTTTCTGTGCTGTTGTTATGCAGTTTTTGGTTGTTTAGGCTGAGTGATGTACTTAGCTGAGGTATGATGTTGTAGGGATCATTTCCCGTTGTTTTGAGTAGCATAGGTATTAGTAGAGTGTGCTAATACTATGATTTAATTATATGGCATGAGATGATGTACTCTTGTGATAAATGTGTTGATGACATGTGTGGATATGCATGATGCTGTGAATGTATCGGTTATGTATGCATTGGTGAAATAGACTGTTTTATGGCTTAGAGTGTGAGCTTATGTCTATTCTTGAATTGTTGTTGTTGTTGTTGCATTGCTAGGTGATTAGCAGGCATGTTCTAGCCTTTGGGGCTGTAGCTAATTCCCATTGTGAGGAATTAGTGAGTGAATTGTTGTGATAATTGTTGTTGATGTTTGCATGCTAGATGATTAGCTTGCATAGTCTAGCCTTCGGGGCTGTAGCTAATTCCCATGGTGAGGAATTAGTGAGTGAGTCATTAGATCTCAATGAGTGGGGCTAGTGAGCTTAGTAGCCGTATCCGGAGGGATCGGTGAGCTTGAACTGTATGTTCAAGAAGAGTCGGTACCGCATTTCATGGAGTCTCATTGCATAGTGAATGCATGGCATAGCCTGTGGGGCTGTAGCTAATTCCCATTGTGAGGAATTAGTGAGTAAATCGTTGTGTTGTGTTGTTGATGTTGAATATGGTTTGAAAATTATACGTATGATATATATATTATTGTTGAGTATGATGTTGGAGTTAATACTGCCGTTATTGAGTGTGTAGTCTGGTTAGGGTGAATTGTTACGTTATTTACTTAACATTACATAATGTTGTATAATGCCTATTATATTGATTGAGGAACTCACCCTTACACCTATTTTTCAGGTAACGAGCAGTGAGTTGAGTAGAAGCTATTCTTTGGAGTCTAATGTCGTCTTTAGCGGGTCATGCTCTGATAGATGTAACATCGGGAGGGGATGTTTTAATTAATTTGATATTGGTTGTTGAATGATTTACATGTATCGTGTTACATGCTTTACATTGATGTTGGATTTTATTCCGCTGCGAATTATGCAAAAGAACCTTATTTTGATTTAATAAATGAGCATGACATGACATTTTGATAGTTGTGGTGAAATGATTGTGTGACACCCTTCGGGGCATAATTACTCTGATGAATATCTTGTTATTTTAAATTATAATATTTGGGGTATTTAGAAGGGTGTTACACTATTTCCTATAGTGCAAGGAATAGTCATTGATCCTCTATCTTTTTTCTTCATTGGTATCTTCATTCCCTGCAAAATAGCACTACAGGTTTCGGTTAAAAGAATAGGATCAGTGTTAGCGGGACGCTTCTTTGAGACTATGTCTTTCATAAATTTGGCATATAAGGGCATTTGCTCCAAAGCCTTAGAGAAAGGAATGCTAATCTCAAGTTTCTTGAACATCTCCAAGAATTTCTTGAAATTTTTATCATTCTTCTTCTTCTTGGTTTTTTGGGGATACGGATGTCTGATGGTTGGTTTAGGATCTTTTTGTTTCTCTTTCTCAACCACTAGTAACACAACAACCTCATCTTGCTTTTTCTCATGATCTCTAATTTCTAAATCCACTTCCAACAACACGTCTTCTTCCACCTGTTTATTCTTAGAACTCTCAGCAAACTTACAACTTCTGGTCACAACCTCACTCACATTATTATGTTCACTAGGATTTATCACAGTTCCACTAGGTAGTGTACCTAGTGCTTGGGAACCGGATAGTTGTTGTGTTATTTGTCCCATTTGAACTCCAAGATTTTTTATAGAAGTTGTGGTATTTCTCTGATTAATTATGGTATCTTCTTGGAATTGAATATTGTGAGCTACCATCTTTTCAATGGCTATTTCCCAATCTGCTTTCTTAGGAGCTTGTTGTTGTTGTGGTTGTTAAAACTAATTATGGTATTGACCTTGACCATGTTGTTGAACATTCCCTTTCTGATCCTTCTAGGAGAAGTTAGGATGATTCTTCCACACTGGATTATACGTGTTAGAATAAGGGTATTCTGCCTCAAAAAAACTATCTCCTCTATTTGTTTCGCAGTTGCAACACAATATACAGTTAAATTAGGTCCGCCTTAAATTTCACAACTAACATTCTGTGCTGGTTGAATTTGAGCTACCTGTTGTGTACTAATATTCATTTCTTTAATTTTCTTTTCAACTTCTACAACAATTGTGTCTTCTATCCTTATCTTATTTGTTTCAAGCTTCAGATCAATAACCCCTTCAGATTTGCTTGAACACCTATCATACAATTCTATATGCTCATTTGCAGTTATTGCCTCAATGATCTTTTTAATACATGTGGTTGTTGAAAAGTTTGATGAGCCACCAGCTCTTGTATCAATCAATCATTTTGTCTTCAATTAAAGACCATTGACAAACATATGCATTTGCTCAGTCTGATCTAAGTTGTGTGTAAGACAAGCAACAAGCAACCACTTGAATCTCTTGCATGAATCACCTAGTGATTCACCCTCTATTTGTTTGAAGTTCATAATGTCGTATCTTTTCCTGAGGAAAACTGAAGCTAGAAAATACTCATGCAGAAAAGTTGTTTCCATTTGTTACCAAGTGGTGATACTCCTAGTAGGTAATGAGTAAAATCATTCTTCTACATCTTCAGATAAGGTAAAAGTAAAGATTCTCAACTTTTTTGTTTCTTCAGTGTGCCCATCTATCTTTAGAGTAGTGCTCATAGTCAGAAACCTTTATAGATGTTTATTTGCATCTTCGTTGATTTTTCCAGAAAAAGGTCTCCTCTCAAGATGACTAATGGTGCTATTATGCAATTGAAAGTTAGGCACATTCACCGGTTAGTTCACAATCGTTAGCCTACCACCAGGTGCATTTTCCATCCCATAGTCACCTAATAGTCTTTCTGGTGGTGGTGGATTTTCACCCTTCATTTCGACCTCTTTCTCTGAATCTGAATCTGAGTGAGTGGAGGTATGCTCTTCGTCTGATTCTAGTATTGCTAATTTAGCCTTCCTGAATCTTGCACACAAAGTTATTTCGATCTCTGCGTCATAAGGAAAATCAGTTGAGGCCTTACCTCGCATAAAAATATCAGAAACAAATTAGTTGATAAAGATCAAAATAAAAATAACACAAATTAAATTTTAGTTGCAGAGCAACAAAATTTCAGTTGAACTAAATTTAAACTCTATATTTTGGTTGTCCCCGGCAACGACACCAAAACCTTGATCGATAAAATAGCAAGTGTATTATTTTAGCCTCTGTAGTAATAATGAGGAGATTTCCCCGAATGTCGATATTAAGGACTGCGTATCAATAATGAGTTATAATTTTTGTTCAATCAAACAAAAACTAAAGTTGGGATTTGTTTTGCGAATTTATAAAAATAATTGCGAATACAATAAAGAGATGATTTAAACGGTTTTGACAGATATGAGCATCATGCTAGGGAGAGTATATGATTATTTCTTGTAACAACTATGAATCATCATTGCAACGACATATTTTACATAATCAACACCAGTTCTTAAAGTTGTTTTCTCATAAATCCTCATGGAGAAAACTTTTATTCATTCATCCCTAATCATTCAACCATTATTATATCAAAAAAATTCTGGTTACTACAGGGTAACCCTAGTCCTAGGAGATATCTACCATAGCATATTCTCGTGAAAGCATTACCAACGGCGGTCCAACCTAGTTGTTAATCATACATCAATCTCAGTTTTTCTGAAAGATCCAAACGAGGGACCCCCCCTAGCATTGGGGGGTTATCTACTCATAATATTGAATGAAAATAAAATACAAAGTTTAGACATTACAAGTACTAATATGAAATTGAATCTTCAATCACTTCCGTTCATGAAAATCCGCCTTTCACCAAAGCTTCTGCGTTCTCCAATATTTCTCTATGTATTTTTATCTTCCAAGAAGAATTACTTCCAAATGTGATAGAAAACTAGCTTAAATAGAAAAGATATCCCTTTTGTATATTCCCTTAATAAATCAGATTTAATTGGGCAATAGAATCAGGTATGAAAATAGCCAAATCACCAATAATTTCCAAATCTAGCCGAAAAAGGAAAGTTTCCAAAAATCACACGCCTATCTACTACGGACCGTAGCTGGTGCTATGGGTGGGCGTAGCAGGCCACTGGTCCTGGCTTGGAAAAGTTGGATGGGAGCTCTGTCTGCTACGGCTCGTATTAGGTGCTACGGGTGGCCGTAGCAAACCACTGTTTCTGTGTCTTTTTCCTCTAAAATTGGGGTTCCATCTGCACCTCTGCTACGACCGTAGCACGCACTACGGGTGGCCATAGTAGACCATTGTTCCTTGCGCTATACTTTCCGATTCTTCATGATTCTTCACAGTTTTTGCTGAAATCCTTCTTGAATATTTATTTGAACCTGAAAACAGGAAATAAACACAACCAAAGCATAAAATACAGAAAATGAAAACAGATTGATAAAAAACAGTTAAAATATTAAATTAAATTAAAGGTAAAAGAAGGTGCAAAAACCACTTATCAAACTCCCCCAAACTTATATCATTGCTTGACCTCAAGTAACAAAGCTTGCATAGTTGGTTTTTGGACCAAGCACATCATTAAGAAAATAACTCATGAAAGATAAAGCATATTGGTACTCATACGTGAGACTTTTGTTCAAATAGGTCAAGGATTAGTTCTTCCGGTAATCATATGACACAAAGAGTTTTTGTTAGAACATATCGAACCTGAGCTTTCCTTTTAGATACCTCTCTAACTATGCTTTGTACTTAAGTCTCATCTCCAATTTTCCTCCCTTTTCATTCGGACAATCACATTAAGGCAATAATAATTATGATAATCATCACATGCACAAGATCAATCAAGAATTTTTGTTTAGACACCAAATAAGTAACACTTTATTCACTGATAAATTTTCAAAACTTTTAATTTTCTATATTGTCCTTAGTTGGATGAAGTTTGGGGTTCAACCACCGTTGCGATGAATAACCGGATGAAGGTTACCCAACTTAGAGGGTTGGTTGCCTTTTACCAGTTTTGCATCATTCTGGTGCCAAGGTTATTAACTTCTCAACAAATCATATATGCATGTGAATCTAAATTATGCCCAACTATCAAGGTAAAACAATTTGGGAGTACTTCTCAGGGTCTAAGTACTATGGTACAAATCTACATGTTAGACCCGTATCTAATTTTGGGGAACCTATGGTGTTCAAACAAAACCTCTTTTTGTTACACTATTCCAGTTTTCCTACCCTTAACCTTTCATCCTTTTATCTTTATATACTATTCCTGATTTCTTTGAAATCAAAGCTCTTGCAGAAAAAAATTCGATCAAAATTCGGGAAGAACTTCAAAGTATGTTTTTGAAAAGAAAACAAAATCAAATAACATAAAACAAACAACAGAAGCAGAACAAGCAAACAATAAAAGCAAGATAATAAAAGGAAATAACCAAAAAAAGTAAATCCCCCCCCCCCACTTGAACTAAACATTGGCCTCAATGTTTTAGCTCAAGAGAGAGAATCATGACTCACAGTGATCATTATTGAGGAGGCGGAGGATAATGCAACATCATCGGCCGCATCATGACTTGCACATCATCCAAGACTGCTTATTGTCTTGTTTGCTCGGTTTTGATGTCTCCGAGCTCAGATTGTACCCATGCCCATCGTTCCTAATCGGTTTCTTGTTGTGTATGATGTTGTGATGAAGGTACGAACTGCTGCTGGAAGGTATCATCTTCTTCCATGGTGTTACCTGCAACAAAATTATCAACATTTTGGCTGTCCTCTTCATCGGATAAATCCTAAAGATGGTCGGCCCCTGTACACAACCTGTTATTTTTATCAGCAACACTTACTTTACCCGGGTCGGGTAGTTTAAGGATAAGTTGGTTACATATCATCACCGAGTAGGTGTTACCGGAAGCGGAAGCAACAATCATACCCTGGTGAATAAGGGACTCCATATCAATCTTAGTCTTACCTACAACTAGAGAAACGTCAGACAAAAAAGAGCCAAATCCTAGATACTCGACAATTTGGGTAATCATACCCCCCACGGAAATGCCACTGGTGGGTGCACGAGCAATTCGTCCCAAATATTTAGCTGTAAATGCAACGACATTAACTAACTCATTATTAGCCATGGTATACAGGAAAAAATAATTCTCTTTGAGAGGACACACTGGTACTATCGCCCCTTCCAAATAAAGTGTAAGCAAGGCCTTTTGGGGCATACCAAAAACAAGGATTTTGAATACCCGAGGCTTTAGCGGTTGCGGAGCCGTAATGCGCATTACCTATAATATCAGTTCATAATTGTTTAACAAGAAATACATCAGGAACATCTCAGGGCCCGTAAATGGGCAGTTGGAGGATACTTCCTAAATCCTCAACGGACAACTCATGGTAAAAGAGGTGGAATTTGAGAGTACTAAAGTAGTACCCCACATCGTTGAGCCATTTTTTCTGCAAATGAAAATCAAGAGTACAAAGAATTTAAGAGTAATGCGCTCATAGGTTGGCGCCTCAAAATACATAAACTCTAACAACCCTATAGCATGAAATATCCTATCAATTTCAAACTTTAAACCTAAATCATTCAAGGTTTGTTCACACATATACCTTGAAGGAGTTATTTTTCTCCGAACAAGTACCGAGTACCTTTTTCCTTGATCATCATCTTCGAAGAACATGCTTTGAGGATGGATTGGGTGCCCGGGTGATTCGCTCTCGAGTTCTTGAGGTTTCCGCCACTTGCTTTCCTTGAGCACTCCTTTTTGGGGAAATGTTTGTACTTGTGAAAATATGAATATTTTGAACTTGTGATTTTGAGAGATTGATACCCGGAATATGGATAAGGATGAAAAAATATGAAGGTTTTGTGAAGGGTGGTTATGTTTTGGAGTGGGTGTGAGGGTAAAGGTGGAAGCTTTAGGCTTTAGGTTTCAATGGAGTTTTAGGTTTTTTTAAAGAGAGAGAGAGAGAGAGAGAGAGAGAGAGAGAGAGAGAGAGAGAGAGTGAAGGTAGGAGATGAAGATGGTAAGTTTGGATAGAGAGAGTGAAAGTGTGAATGGTAGAAAATTGGATTTTATTGGAGTTAATGGGATTTGATTGGAGTTAATTGGGTGGTAATTGGTAGGTGGGGCCAAGGTGAGAGAAGGTGGAGATTCTAAACAAAATTCAAAAAGATTTAAAAAACTCAGATTTTTCCTCGCTGGGCCTGCTACGAGTTGTAGCAGCTGCTATGGGCACCCGTAGTAGGCGTTTGTCAAATGATAAATTTTGGTTTTGGAGGGGGTCTGAAGATCATGCATGCTACGGGCAACCGTAACAGGACTCTGTCTTGGATGAAAATTTATGTTGGTTTTAGGGGGTCTGGGTGATGGTCTACGACGGGCCGTAGCAGCTGCTATGGGTACCCATAGTAGGAGTTTGATACCTCAACTCTGTTTTTTCTTGATGGTTCAGTCTATTTAATCTGAGTATAATTCTCTATATCGAAGCATCTTCAATTTTTTAAAATGTATTGCATGCTTTTGCTTACACATGTAAGAACTTGTTTATCACATGACTAAGAAATGAAACAAACAAATAAAGGATAATAGTTTAGCAATTAAAAGCGTGGGTTGTCTCTCACGTAGCGCTTAGCTTAACTTCGCATGGATCGAAGATTTACCACACTATCCTTTGAGACGAACATCCTCTACCAGGCCAATTTCTTGCCCTTGGTGATAAGGTTTCACTCTTTGTCCATCAACTTTAAAAGTGTCCCCATTCGCCTGATTCTTCAACTCTATTGCACCGTGAGGGAACAATTTGTTGACAATAAATGGCTCATACCATCTAGACATAAGCTTTTTAGGAAACAACTTCAACCTGGAATTAAATAAGAGAACCAACTGTCTTTCCCAAAATTCCTTCCTTTGAATTTTTTGATCATGCCATTTTTTGTTTGTTCTTTATAAAGTTTAGAATTCTCATTAGCTTGATTCTTAAATTCTTCCAACTCATGGAGTTGAAGGATTCTGGAATCTCCCGCTTTTGAGAGATCATAATTCAGAAATTTTGAGGCCCATAATGCTTTGTGTTCCAAATCTAAAGGCAAATGACAAACTTTCCCATAAACTAACTAGTACGAAGACATACCTATTGGTGTTTTGAATGAGGTTCTGTACGCCCACAATGCATTATCCAACTTGGTTGCCCAATCCTTCCTGGAGGAGTTCATAGTCTTTTCTAGTATTTGCTTGATTTGCATATTAGAAACTTTCACTTGGCCACTGGTCTGAGGATGGTAAGGAGTAGCAATTTTATGTTTCACATTGTACTTCTTGAGCATATTTTCCATGAGGCGATTTAGGAAATGTGTTCCTTCATCGCTTATCAATGCTCTCAGTACCCCAAATCTTATAAAGATGTTAGACCTCATAAACTTAACCACCATTTTATCATCATTAGTGGGCAAGGCCACAACTTCTACCCATTTAGATACATAATCCACTGCCACTAAAATGTAATTCTTTCCAAACAACTGTGGAAATGGTCCCATGAAATCTATTCCCCATACATCAAACAACTTTACCTCCAACATGGAATTTTGAGGCATCTGATTTCTCTTTCAAATGTTACCTGTTGTCTGACATCTATCACATTCCTTAACTATGCAGTGGGCACTTTGAAAAGTGTAGGCCAGTACAACCTAGACTGGAGGACTTTTGTTGATGTCCTATCCCCACTAAAGTGTCCTCCATATTCTGAGTTATGGCATGCTTTTTGGATGTCACATTATTCTTCCTCTGGAACACATCTTCGAACCAGCCCGTTTATTCCCTTCTTGTACAAGAATGGGTCATCCCACAAATATAAGCTACAATCATGCACAAACTTTTTCTTTTTGCTATAATCAAAATCATCAGGGATTACACCACCTACCAAATAATTCGCATAGTCTGCGAACCATGGAACGCCAATAATAACCAAGATGTGTTCATCAACAAACTCATCCTTAGTTAGATGTTTCTCTTCTATTTCTTCAATCGGGGACAACCGGGATAAGTGATTAGAAACAATGTTTTCACATTCCTTTTTTGTCCCGAATTTCTAGATCAAACTCCTGAAGGAGTAGTATCCATCTTAGTGCCTTGGCTTTGATTCTTGCTTAGAAAACAAATACTTCAAAGCAACATGGTCAGTATAAACAACTACTTTAGATCTTAACAGGTATGACCTGAACTTGTTAAAAGCATAAACCACTACTAGCAACTCCTTCCCGGTAGTTGCATAATTCATCTGTGCATGATTTAAAATATGACTAGCATAATAAATCACATGTAACAGCTTATCTCTTCACTGTCCTAATATTGCACCTACTACAATATCATTGGCATCTCACGTGATCTCAAATGGGAGAGACCAATCGGGGGCAATCACTACTGGTGCCGTCACTAACTTACTCTTTAATGTTTCCAAGGCATCAACATATTCTTTATCAAACACGAAAGGCTTGTCTTTCACAAGCAAACTTGTTAAAGGTTTGGCTATTTTAGAGAAATCTCTTATGAATCTGCGGTAAAAACCTGCATGTCCTAAGAAACTTCTGATACCTTTCTCATTCACAGGAGGTGGAAGATTTGATATTACCTCCACTTTTTCTTTGTCAACTTCTATCCCTTTATGGGAAATTTTGTGACCTAATACTATGCCTTCACACACCATGAAATGACATTTCTCCCAATTGAGAATCAAGTTGGTTTGCTGGCATCTTTCTAAAACAAGGGGCAAGTTAGTCAAACAATTATTAAAAGAAGGACCGAAAACAGAAAAACCATCCATGAACACTTCCATATGCTTTTCAAGCATGTCAGCGAAAATGGATGCCAAACACCTCTGAAGTGTAGTTGGTGCATTGCACAACCCAAATGGAGTTCTTCTGTAGGAAAAGATACCATATATGCATGTGAGTGTCGTCTTCTCTTGATATTCAGGAGCTACTACAATTTGTTTATACCCTGAGTATCCATCAAGAAAACAATAGTAATCGTGACCAGTCAACCTCTCCAACATTTGATCAATGAATGGCAAAGGAAAGTGATATTTTTTTGTTGCAGTGTTCAACCTTTTATAGTCAATGTACACTCTCCAACTTGTAACAGTCCTTGTAGGAATCAACTCATTTTTTTCATTCATGATGATTGTATTTCCTCCCTTCTTGGGTACCACATGCACGGGACTTACCCATGAGCTATCAGATATAGGGTAAATAAGACCTGCATCTAACAACTTCACAACTTCTTTGTGCGCTTCTTTCATGGCGGGATTAAGTTTCCTTTGTGGTTGGACGACCGACTTGTGATCATCCTCCATAAGTATCTCGTGCATGCAAATTGTCGGGCTAATACCTTTCAAATCTTCAATGACCCATCCAATAACACTCTTGTATTTTTTTAGTACTTGGATGAGTTTTTCCTCTTGGAAACTTTTGAGACTAGAATTTATTATAGATGGGCATTTCTCTTCAGTGTTAAGGAAAACATATTTGAGATTCTCAAACAGTTGTTTCAACTTCGTCCCTTTTTTAGATTCTTGCTTTTCTTCTGATGACTGTGGTGGTCTTAAATCTTCCCACCGGTGTGGTTTAGATCTAATCCACTAAGGTTGTGCTTCCATCATGGCTAGCACTTCTGACTCTTTCTCATCCCTCTCTTCATCACTTTCAAAAATTGACTGGCTCAAGACTCATTCCAAATGTAACTATGGTGTCTTCATCGGACTACCCTGAGCAATCACCTGATATATCACCTCTATTGTATGACTTGTACCAACATCATCTTTGTACTTCATAATGTTTCGAACATCAATTTTCAATTCTTCATCATAGACTTTTAGAGTTCTCGTACCTTCCTTTATGTCTATCATACACCTTCTAATCTCTAAAAATGGTCTTCCTAAAATGAAAGGAATCTCTTCATCTTCAGGCATCTCAAAAATCACAAAGTCTATTGGGAAGACAAATTTGTCTATCTTCACTAGAACATGTTCTACCACTCCATAAGGTTGCTTAACTGAGTGATCAACAAACTGGAGTGTCATCCTAGTGTCTTGGACCATGCTAATACCCAATTTTTTGTAAATAGATAAAGGCATCAGACTTACACTAGCTCCCAAATCAATAAGTGCCTTTTTGAAGGTCCTATTTTCTATAGTGCAAGGAATAGTCATTGATCATCTATCTTTCTTCTTTGTTGGTATCTTCATTCCCTGCAAAATATCACTACAAGTTTCAGTTAAAAGAATAAGATCAGTGTTAGAGGAACGCTTCTTTTAGACGATGTCTTCCATGAATATGGCATATAAGGGCATTTTCTATAAAGCCTTAGAGAAAGGAATGTTAATCTCAAGTTTCTTGAACATCTCCAAGAATTTCTCAAAATTTGTCTCATTCTTCTTCTTCTTGGTTCTCTGGGGATATGGAAGTCTGATGGTTGATTTATGATCTTTATGTTTCTCTTTTTCAACCATTCGTAACACAACAACCTCCTCTTGCTTTTTCTCATGATCTCTAACTTCTAAATCCACTTCCAACAAATCGTCTTCTTCCACCTGTTTATTCTCATAACTCTTAGCAAACTTACCACTTCTGGTCATAACTGCAGTCACATTATGATGTTCTCTAGGATTTATCACAGTTCCACTAGGTAGTGTACCTGGTACTTGGGAACCAGCTAGTTGTTGTGCTATTTGTCCCATTTGAACTTCAAGATTTTTTATAGAAGTTGTAGTGTATCTCTGATTATTTCTGGTCTCTTCTTAGAATTGAATATTGCGAGTTGCCATCTTTTTAATTGTTATTTCCCAATATGCTTTCTTAGGAGCTTGTTATTATTGCAGTTGTTGAAACTGATTATGGTATTGACCTTGACCCTGTTGTTGAACATTTCCTTTCTGATCCTTCCAGGAGAAGTTAGGATGATTCTTCCACCCTGGATTATACGTGTTAGAATAAGGGTTATTTTTCCTCAAAAAATTTATCTCCTCTATTTATTTTGCAGTTGCAACATAATATATAGTCAAATGAGGTCCACCACAAATTTCAAAACTAACATTCTGAGTCGGTTGATCTTGAGCTACCTATTGCGTACCAATATTCATTTTTTTAAAGTTTCTTTTCAACTTCTACAAAACTGTGTCTTCTATCCTTATCTTATTGGTTCCAAGCTTCGGTTTGATCTAAGTTGTGTGTAGGACAAGCAACAAGTAACCTCTTGAATCTCTTGTATGAATCACCAAGTGATTCACCCTTTTTTTGTTTGAAGTTCATAATGTTGTCTCTTTTCCTGAGGAAAACTGAAGCTGGAAAATACTCACGCAGAAAAGTTGTTTCCATTTGTTCCAAAGTGGTGATACTCCCAGCAGGTAATGAGTAAACCCATTCTTCTGCATCTTCAGATAAGGTAAAAGGAAACATTCTTAACTTTTTTGCTTCTTCAGTGTTCCCGTCTATCTTTATAGTGGTGTTCATAGTCAGAAACCTTTGTAGATGTTTATTTGCATCTTCGTTGATTTTTCCCAAAAAAGGCATCCTCTCAAGTTGACTAATGGTGCTAGGATGCAACTGAAAGTTAGGCATATTTACCGGTTAGTTCACAATTATTATCCCACCACCCGATGCATTTGCCATCCCATAGTCACCTAATAGTCTTTCTGATGGTGGTGGATTTTCACCCATCATTTCGACCTCTTACTCTGAATCTGAATCTGAGTGAATAGAGGGATGTTCTTCGTCTGATTCCAGTATTGCTAATTTAGCTTGTCTGAGTCTTGCACACAAAGTTCTTTTGATTTATGCGTCAAAAGGAAAATCAGTTGAGGCCTTACCTCTCATAAAAATATCACGAACAGATTAGCTGATAAAGATCAAAATAAAAATAACACAAATTAAATTTTAGTTGTAGAGTAATAAAATTTCAATTGAACTAAATTTAAACTCTATATTTTGGTTGTCCCCGCCAACAATGCCAAAAACTTGATCGATAAAATAACAAGTGTATTATTTTAGTCTCTGTAGTAATAATGAGTATATTTCCCTGAATGTCGATCTCAAGGACTGCATATCAATAATGAGTTCTAATTGTCGTTCAATCAAACAAAAACTAAATTTGGGATTTGTTTTGAGAATTTATAAAAATAACTGCGAATAAAATAAACACATGATTTAAACGATTTTGACAGATATGAGCATCATGCAAGGGAGAGTGTATGATTCTTTCTTGTAACAACTATGAATCATCATTGCAACAACATATTTTACATAATCAACACCTGTTCTTAAAGTTGTTTTCTCCTAAATCCTCAGAGAGAAAATCTTTAATCATTCATCCTTAATTACTATGTCCATAGATAATTACTGATTAAATTAAGCATTATTATATCAAGAATTATCTGGTTACTTCATGGTAACCCTAGTCCTAGGAGATATCTACCATATCATATTCTCATGAAAGCATTAATAATAGCGGTCCAGCCTAGTTGTTAATCATACATAAATCTCACTTTTTCCAAAAGAGAAAGCATTACAAACATCAAGAGAGTAATTCAATTATGAAAAACATATTGTTATTGCAAAAAGAGAATCATAGTCATTACAGATCCAAATCAGGGACGCTCCCTAACATTGGGGGTTTAGCTACTCATAATATTCAATGAAAAGAAAATACAAAGTTTAGACATTACATATACTAATATGAAATTGAATCTTCAACCGCTTTTGTTCATGAAAATCCGCCTTTCACCAAAACTTTTGTGTTCTCCAATATTAAGATATCCCCTTTTGCATATTCCCCTAAATCATATTTAATTGGACAATAGAATCGGGTCTAAAAATAGCCAAACCACCAATAATTTCCAAATCTGGCTGAAAAAGGAAAGTTTCCAAAAATCACATGCCTGCCTACTATTGCCCGTAGCAAGTGCTACGGGTGGCCGTAGCAGGCCATTGGTTCTGGCTTGGCAAAGATAAATGGGAGCTTTGTCTGCTACAGCTCGTAGCAGGTGCTACGGGTGGTCGTAGAAGACCATTGTTTATGTTACTCTTTCCTCTTAAACTGGGGTTCCATCTTCACCTCTGCTACGACCCGTAGCATGCACTACAGGTGGTTGTAGCAAACTATTATTCCTTGGGCTATACTTTCTGATTCTTCACAATTTTTGCCGAAATCCTTTTAGAATATTTATTTGAACCTGAAAATAGTAAAGAAACACAACCAAAAAATAACATGCGGAAAATGGAAACAAAATGATAAAAAATAGTGAAAAGATTAAATGAAATTAACGGTAAAAGAGATTGGTTGCACTACAATGGGCTACAAACGGTGTTATGCACATTGTAGTGCAATCAATCTCTTTTCCTCGTTGTAAGCGTGTTGGCAGCATAACCCTACTGGAACTTGATGGTCCATGCCCGTTGTACCGCGCTACAGCATGCTTGTAGCGCCAGTGCTCGTGTTTTATCTCTTTTGCTTGCTGCTCTGTGCTATAGCACCCTTGTAGCATGCCAGTTTTGTTATTTTGATGCTTAGACCTGATTTGAGTGATTCTTCCTGCATTAGTACACAAGGACATTTAAAAAGCAATCATTCTCATACCTAAATCCCTATTCTATTTAAAATTTTGAAAAATACCAACGAATTCGTAGCTAGTAGAGCCTATAAATGCCAAAATATTATGCTCTAATACTCTTCCTTAAGCACTTATCACTTACAATAATATTCTTGAAGAAATTGTAGAAAGTCAGAAGATGGACTTGAAATTGATTGATTAGTTAACTTTAATCAATCTAGGTCAAGGTGGTGATTTCAAAATCGACGAGAATAGAGTGATAAGATTTCAAGATCGTGTGTGTGTTTCGGATGTGCCAGAGCTTAAACAAATTATTATTGATGAAGGTCACAAAAGTGGCTTAAGTATTCTCCCTGGTGCTACCAAAATGTATCAAGACTTGAAGAGGATCTTTTGGTGGCCAGGAATGAAGAAGGAAGTTTCAACTTTTGTGTATGCGTCTTTGACTTGTCATAAGTCAAAGGTGGAGCATCCGAAGTCATTGAGTTTGATGCAGTCGCTGTCTATTCCAGAGTGGAAATGGGATAACATTTCAATGGATTTTGTGTCTGGTTTTCCGAGGACAGCAAAAGGTTATAATACAATTTGGGTCATCATCGATAGGCTGACTAAATTGGCTCATTTCTCTTTGATGAAACTTAATTATCCATTAGAGAAACTAGCGAAGATATATATTAAGAGGATTATCAGTATGCACAGTATTCCTTCCAGTACCGTATCTAATACAGATCCTAAGTTTACTTCAAGGTTTTGGGAGAGCTTTCAGAAAGCATTGGGTATGAAGTTGCAGTTGAGTTCCACTTATCATCCACAGACAGATGGTCAGACGGAGAAGACTATCCAATCTTTAGAAGACTTATTGAGAGCTTTCATGCTCGAGAAGGGAGGTGTTTGGAATGGACTTTTATAGTTGATAAAGTTTACCTATAACAACAGTTTACATTCGAGTATCAGAATGGCGCCATTTGAGGGGTTGTATAGTAGAAGGTTTAAGACACTTTTGTGTTGGTATAAATCGAGAGAGAGTGTTGTAATTGGGCCTAAGATTATCCAATAGATGGCATAGAAGATTAAAGTAATTCAAGTAAAGATAAGAGCTTGGCAGAGTCGCCAGAAGAGTTAACATGATAAGAGAAGGAAAACACTTGAGTTTCAAGAGGGCGATCATGTATTTCTTAGGGTTACTCTGATAACTGGTGTTGGTCGAGCTTTGAAGTCTCGAAAGCTCACTCTGCATTTCATTGGTCCATACCAGATTTTGTAGAGGATAGGAGAGGTGGACTATCATATTTCTTTGCCATCATCACTTACTAATCTTCATGATGTGTTTCAGGTGTCTCAATTGAGGAGATACATTCTGGATCTGCCTCATGTGGTCAAAGTGGATGATGTGCAGGTGAGGGATAACTTGACTGTTGAGGAATCACCCATATGGATAGAGGATCGGGAAGTGAAGTAGTAGCATGGTAAAGAGATTACCTTAGTGAAGGTATCTTGGGGAGGACCTGCTGGTGGAAACATGATTTAGGAGCTAGAGATCCATATGAGGGAGTCGTATCTGACTCTTTTTGCTTAAGGTAATTTTCGAGGGCGAAAATTATTTAAGTAGGGGAGAGTTGTAATACCCCAATCCTTGACTTATCAAATTATTTAAATTATTATGATTTAATTTAATTATCATGTGCGATAATTGATTTAATATGGGTGTCAGGGGTGTGTGACCTTGAGGTGGGAGTGTGGAGAGTGATTAGAGATTGGTAGAGGTGGGCTAGAATTATTAGAGTCTATTTTATTATTAAATAATACTATTTTGATCGAACTATTTAATTAAAATGAGAAATTAGAATAATAAAAAATAAGAAGTATTGGTAGTATTTTTATTAAAATAAAATTAGAGATGATAAGAGCATTTTGGTGAATAGGGGGATAACTAAGGGTAATACTGGGAGTATCTAATTGAGGGATTATGTTACTAATAAAAAGGTCAGGAAGGAGTTGTGAGAGTTTTTACGTAAAATCAGAATTTGGTGGAAAGAGGAAAAGGCAATGGCTAGGGCATAGGAAAAACATCCATTGAAAAAACTTTGAAGAATTTTGCTGGGAAATCTAAGGTAGGGAGGGAAAATAACCTTCAATAAAGGGTTATACATAAGGGGTAAGGTAGAAGAGTATTTAACCTCCAAAAAGGATGTTGATTGTGATGAATGTTATGGTTGTTGTTGAGGAGTTTATATTCTCCTAGTTTTATTGATGTAAAATTCGTGCGAATGTGTCTGAAAATTTTGTATATTGTACATGTGTGTTTCCACCATTGTTGAATGTGGAAGGTTTCAGAGATATGAGTATTTGGTGAATTTATGGTCAATTGGTGTGTTGAGTAATAAAATTAGAGCTTAATAAGAGTGGGGTTTGATTATGAGAAAATGAATGTTTGAAATAAGTTACTTTTGTGTTAAAAAGTGTTTGGATGGTTTTATAACAGTAAAAGACTTTCCATGTGTGTTAAAAACTATTTTTTAGGCAAAAACATCAGTTGGAGTCGACCCATACGTGCTTAGAGTCGACCCCAAACAAACAGAAAATAAAATTTTAAAAACTACACAATTGGAGTTGACCCATACGTGCTTGGAGTCGACCCATATATGCTAGGAGTCAACCCCAAACTGCGAGAATGTTTATTTTGTCTTTTGTTAGACTGACCGACGATTTCGGCCGTAACTTTTATTTCGTAAATCCAAATGAGACACCGTTCGAAGTGTTAGAAACCTAATGTGCAGAGATGCCTCATGAACTATTTGATAAATGATAGACATATGAAAACGTGAGGGGTGTAATGTTATTTGTTGGTGAGTTATGTTGATGATGATGATGTTTTTATAATAATGTTGTCGTGTGAATTAAGAGTGCGAGGATGCCATTATGTTTAAGGTGATATTTATGACTATTGTGTTATTGCGTGTATGAGTACTAATATAATTGAGGAGGTTAATTGTATGCTTGAGTTGCACTGAATTATATGATGTTATGCATATGTGAATTATTGTGGTGTGGTAATCCAAATAGGGGATTACTTGAGTTGTCGGTGCATTATATTAAGATCATAGAGGGGTAGAAATGAATTGATTTAATGTGTATGCGTATGCATCATTGAGTTGTGTCAAGAGGCATGTTTGATAGTTCCGAGATGGGACTAATGGCTTGTCCTAAGCTCAAAGAGGGGGCTCATGGGTTCAGAGAGGGGGCCCGGTTCCAGAGAGAACCAAATTTTGAGTTAGTACCATATCCAAATGCATAGAGTTTCATTAGCCAAGTTGCATTGCATAATGAGTTATATGCATAATTTTTAAGTTGTGATTGGTTGATGAGTACGACTGTGAGAATGTATTGTGATATACTGTGAATGAGATTGTGTAGGACATGTTTTGTTTGATATCCTCCCTTGCAGTATGTGCCTCTTATTATTGTTTGTGACTTATCACCATTTTGTTGTTGATGTGGTATATGCTCCTCTTTAGAATATAGATAAGCAGGTAACTGAGTAGTTGTTTAGAGTTGGAGGAAGGCACAAGGTTGTTTCTTCATTTTTCTTTCTGCATTTTAGTTACATGCTCTGATATGTAACACTAGGGAACAATTGTGAGCTCTTTTATTCTTTCTTTAAAGAGTTAATGTACACTCTCATGTTTGGTATTTCGATGTTTTTAGGAGACTTCATTTATTAGTTTGATTATGTTACAACGTGCATTTTAAGTTTAAATGATTTAATTATTGCATGCTATATTGTGTGAGATTCTGCTGCGATGATACCCTAAGTGATGGTGAGCATGCAATGACACCCTATGTGAATGTGTTGATTTGTGATATTTTTATTAAAGTGTTATAGGGCATATATGTTTTGAAAAGAGAATATGTGACATCCTATTTGATTGCGTGAATACTCTGATTTAATGTATATTTATGCGCAAGGAAATTTGGGTGTTACATATATTATTGTTGAAGTTGTTTCAACCCAAATCTCTTTGGCACTTCTTTAGCTTTCAACATGCTCCTCGTCATGTTCAATATACTTATATTTCTCCTCTCAGCTATACCATTATGATGCGGTGTATAGGGTGCAATAATCTTATACTCTATACCTTCATACATGCAAAATATTGAAAATTCTCTAGAGGTGTATTCACCACCACCATCAGTTCCCAGTTTCTTTAACTTGCACCCACTTTGCTTCTCGGCATGCAATTTAAACTTCTTGAACTATATAAATACCCCACTTTTCCTTTCGATAAGGTAAATCCATATATATCTAGTGAATTCATCTATGAAAGTTAGAAAATAGCAGTTACCTCCATTCCACCTTACATCAAAATGTCCACACACGTCAGAGTGAACAAGCTCCATAATTTCTCTTGACTTCATGGACAATTCATGTTTGAGTGCCTTCCTAGCCTACTTGACTTGGTTCTTTCACTTGAGGTAAGCCATACACCATCTTCTTCTAGTTGAGCATATCTAGACCTCTGAAATTTAAGTGTCCATGCATGTGATGCCATATCCAATTCTTGTCTTTGACAATAGTCGAAGCATGACACTTGTGATTAACCATGTTGATCTCTACTTTGAAGGTCTTATTATCTGCCAATGATGCTTTCATAATAAATATTCCTTCATCATCAAGCAACTTCATTTAATAGTTTTCCAGTTTTATGTTGTACCCTTTGGCAAGTAATTGACCTATGCTTATCAAGTTACTTGTCATTGAAGGTACATATAATACGTCAGTAATGTTGGCTCTTTGACCATTCCTTTGTAGTTAAATGTCCCTAATTCATTCAGGGGGAGCACTGCAATTCAATTATTTTGTTGCTTATCTTATCAATTTCATCTTTGATTTACTTTCGATTGTTGAGTCTCCTTCATGATTGCACTTCTCGGAATCAAGTTTGAAAATATTTGTTTTTAGCATGCATAAACCATTGGTTGGGTTTGATCTTCATCATGATATTTTTGGCCAATTGCATGAGTAAGTGGAATGAAAACCTTTTATGTTTTTTATTTGAGTTTGACTCAAAGTAAAATCTCAAATTGCTTTTAACACTATGAAAATTTGAGATTTTATGTGTTTGATTCGAATCATGGAAATTAAACGCATTTTCTGATTCAAATCAAATTGGACAGAGTCAAAACTAGATTTTTCTGACCATTTGATCCGAATCATTTTTTACACATAATTCGAATCAATTTCCTACTGGTCGTCTCTGCTTGATTTGAATCAAATATTGTACATGATTCAAATCACACAATTTTCCAGCACTTTCCAGTTGGGCCTATTGCATTTCTGAGTGCACTTTCCTTTTAAACATATTTTGAATGATATCAAAACTAGGACACTTAATATTTGTGTATATTGGACCTTATCCTTTGTGTATATTGGGCCTATTGGACCTTAGGATACTTAAAATCAGTTTATAAATGTTTTTACAAGGTAAAATTAAGATTTTAAGTGAAAAACTAGTGTACGGGTCATCACATGTTGTTGATTTTGCAAAACCAAAGCCTTTGTTCAGCTCAGGTTGACACATAAGATTTTCTAGTCGACATATAGAAGTAAAACTGCTTCTATAGATCGACATATACGATCTACAAGTCGACACATGTTGTTGATTTTGTAAAATCAAAGTCTTTGTCTAGTTCATGTCAATGTATACGATTTTCAGGTCGACATAGAAGCAAAAATGCTTATATAGGCCGACACATGTGAATTAGAGGTCGACACATCATGTTAAAATTTCCAACATCTTGTAAAATTTTCTAACTACGGATTTTCAACTCTTTTCTCACTTACATACACACACAAAATAATTTTAAAACTAATGAAACCAAAGAATATAAAAAGCAATTTTCATCATCTTCAACCTTTCTCTATGCATACACACAACAATTACACATAATAATTTTTGTTGGATGCCATCTAGATTCAGGTTTAATAAGATCCAATTTAGGATTTGTAAAATCAATTGGGTTGAGATTACTTTGGGGGTTTCATTGATAAAACCAGCTAGGGTTTTCCCTCCAAGATCAATTGTGATTTGGGAGGTTTTTGGCACAAGATTTTGCAATTAGGATTCCATCAAGTGAAAGCTTTGAAAAAAAGGGGTTCTGTCAAAGAAGTAGCGCAATCGGAGGATCAAATTAAAAATCTTGGGACACTTGATCTTGTTTAAGATCAAGGGAAGAAGATAAGATAGAATCAACATCAAATTTGGGATTTGAGAGTTTGAATTTCTATTTCTCTCTTGTATTCAACATTTTGCAAAGATTATTGAATATCTCAATTCCTTTTGGAATTAGGGGCATGCGTACTCATAGTGAGGATAATTGGGGAACTGCCTAAACAAATCCTTGTGTTCTCTCTGTGTGTGTGTGTGTGTGTGTGTGTGTGTGTGTGTGTGCATGTGTGTATGAACGTGTGTGTGTATGTGCATATGTGTGTGTGTGTGTGTGTTTCATAATTTGTTCATGTACTAAAGTGGGAAAATTTTATGCATTAAAGAAGAAATTTTTCCACACCTTCTTTACAGTTTGTGAACCCATTTAGTGTGAAAATTTTCACATATTGATAATTCATTTGGTGTTAAAATATTTTAAATTGTTTTTGTTAAGATAATAGCAATCTATAAACTTGCAATTGGATTTTCACATCAACAACACAGAAAAAATCAGCTTGATGTTTATTGCACACCAAGTGTTTGATAAATCATCATAGTCAATTTTTGTTTCTTAATTTCGTTGGAAATTAATTATCAAAGTGTAAAACTGTTCAAACGTAGTTTTGAAAAACTTGTTGATTTATTTTCTCATCATTGTGGTATGCTAATTTCATTTTGTTATGGTTTAATAAAAGCATATCAGGTTCTTCCTATGACAATTTGGGATAGACGAGTTTCAATCCAAAGTCGCTTTCGCTTGCCATAAAAAATATTTTAAAGATAGATTTTTAATCAAAGAAAATTTATTATCGATCTATTCACCCCCCTTCAGATCATTGCCCTTGTCTAACAACATTTGGTCCAAATCATTTTTTGTACATGATTCAAATCACGAGGTCCATAATTTAAATCACACTTTCCTCATGATTCGAATCAACTGAAAATGTTCAAAATTTTGTTTTTTCTTTTACTCCACCTCACGTGTTCATTAGATTCAAATCATGAATTGCTCTTGATTCAAACCTACCTGACTTTTTCAACTATTTTTAGTGCTTAATATCAAGCACATATAAACCTTTTTGTCATTATTTTTCTCATAACATCTTATCATCTAATAATAATTAGCATTGTGATTTAGTGAAAAATCAATTTCCTCTATTTTGCAAGTTCAAAGTCTTGCAACAAAATTCTTGCATCTCCGACTTTAATTTGATTCATATATTGATAACGAGAGATTTGTAATTGATTGAAGAAGGCGCGTCCTTGAAACTAATCGTTCTTGGAGATCTGATTGAGTTTTTAGGTTTTTTGCAAGATTGAGATGATTGTCAATCGTGATGAAAAATTCCATTGAAAAGAAGTAGGTTATTCTCTCCATAATTGCCTTAGTAGTGACCGTGTGAAAGGCTATGAATAAGGCGGAGTTCTTCTCAAATCTTTGCATAATTCATCGCTCAAGGAATAAGTAGGATCAAGGGGTTAATTCCAACACATGAAGGCTTGGAGAAGATTGGTGATATTGGAAGATTCAAGAAGCATAATTCGAGTAAAGATAACGTAGAAGAGTTTGGCATTGTCTTGTATATAAGTCAAGATCCAGAAATGAGATTTTAATTTTCTCAGTTGTATTGTTGATTGGTGATTGTATGAACTCTTGCAAATATTTGTCAAATATAAAGGAACTATGCAGGTTCCAATGGGAAACCATTAAAGAATGCACGTAGGCAAAACAATGACGAACTCTGAAGCACTATAAATCTCAATGTTATCTCTCTCTCTTTCTCTATCTCTCTCTCTCTCTCTCTCTCTCTCTCTCTCTCTCCCTCTCTTACAATTGCATTTAATTTCGTAGTATTTGCATGCTTAGGATTTTTAGTTCCATCGTAGTTTATCGTTTATTCAATTGATAGTGATTTATTATCTAAGCATTAGGTTTTGTTGGAATTGGATACCTTGTTAGGCTAGATTGGTGATTGATATTCTCTGAAAACAATTGACATTAGAACTCTTCACATTGAATCATTGTGTAAACACTTATTGTGAATTACACAATTGAATAAATCTAATACCCATTGTTTCATTATATTCATCTTTGGTATTTGTGAAACGATCTAGTGTTAACGTGCTCAATATTTTGAATAGTATAATTTTTACATTTTCACATCAAACCTTCCATTCACAATTATTTTTTATAACAATCTGGTTATTTTTATAAACGGCGATTGAATTTCATTTGGGTCTATTCACCCCCTTCTAGACCATTTTTTTACTCCCCTTTTCCCACCCAACATCATTGTCATCACATTTATGTTTCCTCTTTCATCTAATGTAACATCCATGCCATATGCAAACTTGATCACTTTCTTAACTGATTTATCTAACTTGATAA
This sequence comes from Lathyrus oleraceus, assembly GCF_024323335.1. Taxonomy (NCBI): domain Eukaryota; kingdom Viridiplantae; phylum Streptophyta; class Magnoliopsida; order Fabales; family Fabaceae; genus Lathyrus; species Lathyrus oleraceus. The sequence goes on along the minus strand of NC_066585.1, from coordinate 328,302,501 downwards.
ACCAGTTTTTATCATCAGTCATGTGGTTACTACATCCTGAATCCATATACCACATGTTAGTTTGTTCATTTTTCGACTGAGTATCTACCATGAGCAACATGTCATCAGAGTCACTTTCTCTAACATGTGCATATTGCACTTTGTCATAATCTTTTACTCTTTATTCCTTCTTTCTGCGACAATCACGAGCATAATGACCAAATCCTTGGTAGTTGTAACGTTGCACCTCCTTCATGTCAACTTTCTCCCCTAAATACTTGTTGCCTATGACTTTCTTGATTAAATCATAGTGATTATTTGAGTTCTTGCTTGACTTTTCATCATTAGCAAAAACTTTCCTCTGGTTTTCCTTTCCTTTCCCAGATTTCTTGGTGAATCTTGCTTGCATTTCCTATTCAACCACTTTCCCCCTCCCTGAGTTCCTTTGCTTTAATCTCATCTCATGAGCTTCCCATGAAGCTTGAAGTTCTTTCACCTTCATCTCAGCTAGGTTCTTGGACTCTTCAATGAACACGACAATGTAATCAAAGTTTGTAGTTAGAGAACTCAACACTTTCTCAATCTTTTGCATATCAGTGATTGATTCACCATTTGCACTCATCTTGTTTTTTAGCGATACTATACGCATAAAGAATTCTAAAATCGACCCATCTTCTTTCATTTGAGTAATCTTAAATTGCTTTCTTAGCATTTGCAACTTCACCCTCTTCAACTTTTCATCTCCGTTATACAAGTTCTTTAACTTGTCTCACACTCCTTTTGTTGTTTCTTCTTCAATAATCTTCTCAAACACGTTTGGATCCACACATTGATTGATCAAGAATAAAGTTTTTCCATATTTCTTTCTTTGTTCCTTATGTGCAACTTGTTGAACATCGTTCACGTTCTCTTTCAATGCAGGTACTCAATCGTCCACGATTTCAGCCACATCTTGAAATCTGAAGATGACCTTCATTTGCGCAACCCACCTCTCGTAGCTCTCCTCCTTGAAAACCGGTAGATTCGATGGAAATTGCGTTGTTGTGTTTCCGTTTGCCATTTCAAACTCTCTCTGAATCGTAACCCCGGCTCTTTGATACCAATTTGTTGGAATGGATGGAACAATTAAGATTTCAAGAAGAAGAAGAAGAGAGAAAGGAGAAAAATAATAATAAGTAAAACTAAAGTGATTACAGAATAAAGTTGTTATTTGAAAACTATAAAGATATGCCTATATATAGACAACCAAGGCCCAAGTCCAAAACATACAACATTATATTTTGACTTACACAACATCTATGTGTTGTATTCGACAGAGTCGAATACAACTGACTCCTACAACTTTGACTAACTATTTCGGCAAAGCTAAATATTAATTTTTCTATAAAACATCGAATTACAACTTCTAACCATTTTCAATCACATATCTTCAAACTTACAAGTTGATATGACCAAATTATACATGTTTGATAACAATTTTTTTTCGAGAAGCTTATAACTTTTTTCTGGCTACTCTATAATACTCTATAATAGTCTTCTAAAAGTTACTTAAGTAACATTTCAATTTATAATTTATAATTTATTTTATCAATTCTATATTTGTATGATTAATTTTAACTCTATTTTAAACGCAAACATGTTTTGTTTGAATCCAAATTTATACACGATTTATTTAGGAAGAGTTTTGCAACCCATTATAATCCTCTTGACTCAAAAAATTAATCTATACTCAGATAATAAACCGTTTCTATTAGATACATACTAGGATATTATTATAAATAAAAATATTAGAGAGTATTAGAATAACATTTATAGAAGAGAAGAAGATAAAAATTAAATTTATATGATTTTAACATATAAAAAGAAGATGAATAAAATGAGAAGAAAACAAATAATTACAAGAATAGAAAGACCTAAAAATACTATAATTTTTTTTTTAATTAATGATTTGAACATAAATATGACTTTCAAGGATGTTTTCTATTTCTCATATTTTTGCAACCTAAACTTAAACCCTGAACCCAAAAAAAAGTGGCGTTGTTCTCACATAACTTCTCTCTGCTTCTGTAAACACTTCAGCAATGGCGGCGCTGCTTGGGCACATTTTCAAGACCCAAAAGAACTCCATTCTTCTTCGCAACATCATCACAACTTTCAATACTATCTCCTCCTCTTCGTTGCACCAAACACCTTTCATTCTCCCAACTTTATCTCAAGGTATTTCAATTTTCAACTCATAGCGATCACAACAATCATATACAAAATTCTCGACAAATTTACAGCATTTTCTAGGGCTTTACGCATATTATTGATGAAACACTACTCAATGTCGCGTTGAACTTAATGTGTGAAAAATGCAGTGAGATTGATAGGAAATGCAGCAGAAAGTGTTTGTGGATTTGATGAAATGGTGAAAGGGAATGATAGGAAGTATTACATGCTTGGTGGGAAAGGAGGTGTTGGGAAAACAATCTGTGCGGCTTCTCTTGCTGTCAAATTTGCTAATCATGGACACCCCACTGTGGTGGTTTCAACTGATCCTGCTCATTCATTGAGTGATTCTTTTGCACTGGTAGTTATTAATGTAACATAACAAAATATATTATGAATTTAAATTTTTTTCCATGTTTCTGCAATCTGGATAAAACTGTAAGTCCTTTTAGGATTTGACAGGGGGAAATCTTGTTCCGATTGAAGGAGTGAGTTCTCCGTTATATGCTCTTGAGGTATGAAAAATTATTATACAATTTGATATTGCTTTGTTGGTGTTTTTCTGAACTGCATGATGTGATTATGTGTTGCTTCTTTGTTTGTTTGATGACAGATAAACCCTGATAAATCGATGGATGAATTCCGGACAGCTGGTCAAAAACTTGGTGGTGGGGGTGCTAAGAGTTTAATGCAAAGCATGGGACTTGGAGCAATTGCTGACAAGGTGGTTTGTGCATTTAGTTTTGAGTGCTTTTGAGGGTAATTGTGCATGGCTTTGTATGCATATGATTAAGGTTTTAAACCGCCGACTCATAGCAGTTATGATCCCTTATATTGTGATTGCAATGCAGTTGAAGTTGATGGCACTGAACTTTAGTTTTAATCTAAAAGAATAAGGGGATATACAAAATTGTACAAATTATAGAAAAAATAAAATGAATCATACTATGAAGTCATTTGAAAAGAGTGATTGAACAGTTATTTTAAGAAAAGGGACTCAAGTTTATGAAAATCAATTTGGTGCATTGAAGGTTGATTAGGGAAGCGATCTATCTACTACAATGTTTGATGGAGCAGTATCAGATGCACCAATAAGACTTACTTAAATTTCATTGACTTGGAAAAGACTTTTAATAGAGTGCTTATAGAGATTTTGTTGAAAGCCCTAGAGAAGAAAGTGGTTAGGATTGCCTACATTTGAGCTATTTAAAATGTTTAAATATGTAAGATGGAGTATCGACTAGTGTGCAGACATAAAGTGGAGAGACCAACGATTTTTCCATGTTGCACTAAGGTTCAACGGTAAGTTCTTACCTTTTTACTCTAATTTTGGATGTACTCACGGAACACATCCAAAAGAGTTAGCACTGAGATGTATGTTTTTTGCAGATCGTATAATACTGTTTGGAGAGTCGAAGAAGGATTTAAATGAGTGGTTGAAGACAATTTTTAGAAACACATGACTTTCGCCTAAGCAGAAGTAAGACAGAGTATATGAAACGTAAGTTTAACAAAAGGAGAAGCGTGTCTAACCTATAGGTGAAAGTTGAGATTATATCATACCACATGTCACACGGTTTAAATATTTTGGGTACGTAATACAAAACGATTAAGAAATAGAAATAGGGGTGTAAACCATTGAATTCAAGCTAGGTGGTTGAAATGGAGGAGGGCCCTAGGATTCTGTGATACAAAAGTACGAATTTTATGTGACACAAAAGTACCGCTCCAACTGAAGGAAATGTTTTATCGAAAAACACTAAGACCCGTGATGTTGTACAAGACAGAATGTTAGGCGGTTTATAATCAACACGAGAATAAAGTATATGTAGTAAAGACGAGGATGTTGCGTAGTAAAGATGAGGATGTTGTGTTTGATGAGTGGTAAGATTAGACAAGATAAAATTAGAAATGACAATGTTAGAGAGTGTTGGGGTAGCAATTATAACACATAAGATGACGAGAAATATGCTTAGGTGATTTGGGCATGTAGAGAGAAGATTTATAGATTTTGTTGTAAGGAGAGTAGATTATATGGTGAAGAGTAAACAATTAAAGGTAGAGGAAGACCTAAAAAAACTTTAAGAGAAACTATTAAGAAACATCTCGGGATTAACGAATTGGTTCAAAACATGGTCTTGGATAGAATATTATAGAGGAATTTGATCCATGTAGTCATCCTCATTTAGTGGAATAAGGCTTGGTTGTTGTTAATATGATATGATTGTTTGTTTGGTCACTGTTGGAGCATATGATAATAATATGCTAGTATGATATCTGTTTGAGCTTTTTTTATATAGTTATATGTATTTGTATGATTAACCAGCAAATAATCACTTCATGAAAATAGGAAACAGTTAGCAAGCTAATTTAAATATAACATCAGCTATTATCGACTATTACTGAAGAGACAAATTTGAAATTGCTAGATGTTTGAAATAAGTTTAGTGAATTTTGACATTGTATTAACAATTTAGTACTGCAAAGTACAGACTAGATTGTCTGTTTGGTGATATAAGCAAGATAGATTAAATGTTGTTAACATTCTCTTCTTGTGTATGTGTTAATGCCATTGCTGTAGTTAGGGGAACTTAAGCTTGAAGAGCTGTTGCACACTCCTCCACCTGGAACAGATGAAATCATTGCAATTACTAAGGCATGTATAATTGTTTATTTATCTATTTGTTTATTTTAAATACAAGCATTGGGAACATTAAGCATAGCATGGAAAATGTTTTCTGATTTGTCACCTGATTATGCCATTTTAATCCAGGTGATGCAATTTCTTGAGTCCGAAGAATATAGTAAGTTCAGTCGGATAGTTTTTGATACAGCACCAACGGTTAGTAACAATGATTAGTTCGTATATGAAGTCTTTATGCAAACATAAGAAGAAGAAAAAAATAATTGTTTATGAATCTGTCAATAGGCTCATACACTTTGGCTACTGTCATTGCCTGAATTCTTGGATGGATCTCTAGGCAGACTTATTAAGGTATAACTAATATGTCCATTGATACTTATACTACCTCACTTTTTATTTAACTAGGCCATGTTCATCTTCATCTATATTAGAATTTTACTTAATCAATTGCTCTGCCCAGATGAAGGCGAAATTAGGCTCAGTCTTCAATTCCTTGTTGGGAAAAGAACAACCTCAAAACAGTTCTGTAAGCTATTATATTTGTATATTATTATTATTATTGTTCCCCCTTTTCAAAAGTCTTATTATTTTGTATTTGAACTTGCAGTTAGACAAACTTGAAAAGCTTAAGGAGAGAGTGGCAAAAATACATGATCTTTTCCATAATCCAGACACTACTGAATTTATAATAGTGACAATTCCTACGGTAATGCTAAGCTTCACTTTTACAAGACTGCTTGTAGTGGGCTGGAAACTGAAATACTACTAAAGTTGATTATTCAAATGGGCTTGCTTGTCATCAAATCTGATTGTAAAATGCTTTTTGTCTGCTTTTTATATAATTTTCACTTCACTCATATGGTGATTGTTTGATTATGGCCTCCTAAAGATTATGGCAATTAGCGAATCGTCCAGATTACATGCATCCTTGAAGAAAGAAAGTGTGCCTGTTAAAAGACTAATCATTAATCAGGTCTTACCTCCTACGTCAGACTGCAAGTTTTGTTCGATGAAAATAAAGGTAATAAGAAATTACTCATCCATCTTCCTAGTCATGCACGCGCACCTTGAGGTTTTCACACTTTATTATTGGTCAATTCGTTTTGGTTTGATTGGTTTACATGCAGGATCAAATGCGCGCAATTGAGACTATCCACAATGATTCAGAACTTGCTGGCTTGAGATTATGCCAGGCACCCTTGGTGGATACGGAAATAAGGGGCGTTCCAGCTCTCAAATTCATGGGAGATAAGCTTTGGAGATAAAACTTTCATAGTAGATAATTCGCGAAGTTCAGGAACATGGATCACATTATAGAGACACTTAAAACATTTTAAAGAAGTTTTACAACTACTCTTGCATATTTTCCAGGAGTGAAATGGGGTACTAACAGTTTGTTACATAATATATTTTTAATAGTTAGATGTTAGTCTCTCTTTTCTTGTTTAATGAATTGTAGTATCTGATAAGGCAATAAATGTTTGTTACAACTAGCAATACGTACACACCTTTATTGAAAGAATAGAATAATTTATAAATTACATTGATAGTGTGAGATATCATACATTTGGCTGTTGTCACCACCAAACCAATTGGTGGAGGAATGAATAATACTATTAAACTAAACAACTGTTGAACTATACTGTGTTATGCTGAGCTTACCGTTGAAGCATATTGAAAACTAATAATTGCTTTGAAAACAGCAATTAGTGAGAAAGGGTATCTTCTAAGAAAGTCTAAGGCTACTTTACTTTATCCACACCTAACAATTGCTCTCAAACTTGCTCTGATAATCTTCTATTTTTATACCAGGATAGATACAACAGATGTCACATTGCTTTACTAGTTGGTGAGCATAGTTCATGCATGACTCATGAGTTGTAGCACCAGCCAGAGTATTGGACATGTAGTCTTTAATTTATCCGAATTAAAAATCAGAGGGTTGAATGCTGAAACTATTTCTATTTCTTCTGGAATGTCATCATACAAAAAAATGCAAGCATGCGACTGATTATTCCTGTCACAACAAGGAGTCCTAAACATTGGTACCAATGTTTGAGATCATAGCCGTATTTGTTGAGTGCACCACATCGGCTTATTAACCAAACTCCAGAATATCTACATGGTGAAAAAAAAGTCATAAATTAGTCAGCTGAGATATCTAGACATAATTCAGCTATGGAGCACTTAGACGGACACAACAAAGACACTGATAAAATTGAAGTGATTATATATAATCACAACTATTAGCGTCATACATGGACACGCTACATAGTAAACAAACATATATCAGAATCCAAACCTTTTAGCATTTGATATAACAAATGCTTCAAGAGCCCACTTGGTATAGCACAAATCAGATAGGAATTCCACATATTTGCTTTCCTCTTCATTGTCATAAGTTGCTAGGAGAGTCAAAACTACCGGTAGTAACACGGACCACTGCGTAACATAACACGAGAAATGGCTTGTAACTAAGAGTGACTAAGGCATAACCACATCAATTATGGCTGAAATGATTTAGATACTTACTAGCTGGGCTGGACCGGGTTGAAGAAAGATTGCCAACACATAAGCTATGCCAGTGACACAATACACCAAACATAGTAGAACAATGTAATTATCTGTGAAAGATGATCTTGGATTGTTGAAGAAATAGAACATGGAAAGATAAACCAAAGGTTTGATAATTGTACTGAAATGGTCAACTGTATCCTTTGAAAGAAAGTAAGCGAGGCTACTCATCCCAGAAGCGCTTTCTCTCCAGTAATGCAACTTATCCAATGAGAATGATCTCAGAGCAGCAATCTTGGAAAGAAGTGCTGAAAATAAAGATATTATGAAGTCGCAAAGTAGTAGTTAACTTTGTGATAAAAATTAAGACACCAAATAAGCACTAACAAATTCAGATGAAACTTACATACTGCAATTACAGTGTATGTATAACCAGTTGCTCCAAACGATTCATCACTCACTTTGGCAAGTGTTCCTAAGCAAACACCAGCCAGCAGCAGAATCAGAAAATCTACAGCTTGCGTTCTAGCTTCTCGCAACCGCTGCTTACCAACTCTGCATGGAACCAATTTAGATCAAATCAAAGATCAAGTTTTGATAATAGTTAGCTGAAATATCCTTCCTCTAGCGACTTGCCTTCCAAGAAAGTATTTGTATTGTATGAAAGATCCTGGTGTAGTCCTGTTGGACAAATCGTTTGAAGCTAAGAAGTTGAGTTGAAGATTGTCTCTCTTCATCTCAACGTTGCACTTCACGTCCTGCCAAAGTTCTCCGGCAAAAGAAGGTGCGGCAGTAAGCTTTGCATTAGGGTTAGGTGCTCCTTGTGTCGGAACACCGGTTGGAGCTGACATTCCTTCTATAGTATGCAGCATATCCATAGGCACAGAATATCCATTATGAAGCATCCATCTAACTGGTAGTTGTTTATGGTTCACTCCTGAACTTGCACTTGGTTTTAATATTCCTTCTAAAATGTCGATGTAGTAATCTGGAGGGTTGACACGGTCGGGGACAACGACCCCCATGCTAGAGAAGTACTCTTCCACTTTGTTCACAGGTCCATGATACACTGTTAGACCTCCTTTAGCAAGCAGTATAAAATCGTCAAACATCTTGAACAACGTGTAACTGGACACCACATGAAAACGAATAAACAAAACGGTTATTATCTTGTGTACATGACATCATTGCAACTCAATGTTCGTTTTTATTTCTATGCAAGAAGCATTAGAAGTCATTCTCTACGTCTTTAGAGTACTCGTTAACATTTGCTATTAAAAATTACCTCGGTTGGTGAAGGACCATACATATGTTTACACCTTCAAGAGCTTCACGTCTAAGTGCTCTAAGCAGTAATTGTGAAGATGAACTGTCCAAACCGGATGTAGGTTCATCCAAAATTAGAAGAGAAGGTTCCATAACCATTTCTAATCCAACGTTTACTCTCTTCCTTTGACCTCCAGAGATTCCTCGTTTCTCTATTGTCCCAACCAAAGAATCTCGTATTGCCTGCAGACCCAAAGATTCGATGACTCTTTCAACCACCAACACCTTCTCTTCTTTCGGTAGATCAGCCGAGAGTCTGCAATGACATAAATGTAGTAAAAAAGTGAGAAGAGAATAATCAATAGTTTGAAAGAACAGATAAACTCGTAAGTCTTAACTCTGCCATCTGAAAGGCACTGAATGAGTAAGCAAGCAAGGCTAAGCAAATACCACTTTAAGTACTTGTTAAGTGTTATCCAATAGAGAATACTGCGTAGCGAAATTTGAACAAATCATCATTGTTTCGCGATACACTATTGTCAAATAACGGATATAGGCGCTATAATACTGTAGTGTAGCGAAATTTCCACGATTTGGGATTGACAACACTGTACTTATTAACATGCACAATGAGACAAGAGAATAAGTGATGGATTTTAATATGTTTACCTGCATCTGGCACTAAACCACAGATTCTCTTCAACTGTCAAATTTCCATGGACAATATCATCTTGTGGAACAAAGCCAATGATCCTCTTGAATGATCGAATAGGCGACTCCTGACCATTTACAAGAACTTGACCGGTTGTGTGGCATCCAGTTGCTTTTCCAGTTAAAGCAGAAAGAAATGTTGTCTTACCAGCCCCAGATGGACCCATGACTGCAGAAACTCGGCCTGGATATATCTTACCAGTCACACATCTTAACAGATGCTTGTTTTTCCCTTTCAACGTGAGTGTTAAGTCTTTAAAAGCAACCTCAATTGTAGGCCTCTTCCTTATATCAATGTCATTAGCCATTGAAATCACTCCAGAGAATGTCAAGTTCTTATTTTGTTCCTGTAACGCCTTTTCCTTTTCGATCTGACCATACGCGTATTTGAAAATTTGACTCTGAGTATGCAACTGCTTACCCCTCGGTGCTTGCTTTTTCACATTCTTATCTCCTATTTGCACATTGAACCCTTCTTGACTATCAGGATCTTGCTCAATATCATTTATTATTTTTGAGAGGTTGTTTTTATCCTTTTTCTTTGCTTTTGATGAACCAGGCATAGGTGGTAACACACCTTTGAAATCTGGCATCTTCGATGTTTTTTTGCGCGAAAATGTACGCGATAACTGTGATTGTAGTCCCGTTGCATGTTTCTTAGCAATGTCTTTTGCTGATTTCCATTTTTCGCGCGCTTGTGTTTCTCTCACACTTGCAGCAGCCCTTTCTCTTGATTTTGCTTGTCTTCTTTCTCGAGTAGCGAGAACTTGATCGGAACAGTTGTATATGATAATCAGCAAAAAACACAAGCCGGCCTATATCAATTATTGAGTAGTAAGTTCTTTGTGGACCATGGTAGACATGAATGATATCAAGTATCATTGAAATGTGACATGTATAACTTTTTTACGCTAAGTTGCATTTCTATTAAACTCGTATATGTAATACTTATGGAAATAATATGAGTATCAGTTTTTTCATAAATTGAAAAAGTTAAAGATTACTCACAAAAACCAGGAGACCATATGCAGTAATATTTTGATTTGCTGATTTAGGCTCACAACTTGCAAGCCTGAAACATCCTGAGGAAGACAAAAATCAAGAAAACGGAAAGGCTCAACAGAATTATCATCTTATACCGCATAAATTAAATCATCCTCGGATACACTTACTCTCTTGAGCTGTAGAACCTGTTCTGCAGTAAGACCTGCAATTCATATATAAACAAAATTAGCTCAAAAGAATAATATACGAAAGTTGATTGTTACAAATTCGATCAAACAATAAGCCAAAAGAAATTAATGTCGATAAGTAGAAGTTGAGAGAAAAATGTTAATACCCTCTACTGCAAGAATTTTTTATGATTGTAGATGGACAGTATGATCCTGCTGAACAGAATACCTCGCTACTACTTGCAATGTCAGCCCAAATATCTGCTCCTCCACAACTATGGTTATCTTTTCCAGGAGGTAACTGATAACGATATCTGCAGATTGGTTCTGCTGATAAATATTAAAGTATGCCAAAAATACGAACGCACAACATATAGAACTAAACGGAAGTACTTACGGTGCACATATCCCACTAGTTTTATTGAGTTCCCCCCGAGGACAAAAAGAGCCCAAAGGACAAGCTTCAATAAATGCAACAAATAATAAGTTTAATTCCTACGTGCTATAACAGAAAACCCGACTCTAAAGAAAACAGATAAATAAATGCACGAAATAACACAAATTGATTACGAAGTTCGGCAGAAAGTGCCTATGTCTCCAACAACAAAGAGGTTACAACCGCAATTTAGAACCATGATTGAAGATTGTTGAATTAAATAAGCTTATATAAATGCTTACGTATCATGCATGTGATGCCACGAGGACAAAAGAACCCTTCACAGCAAGGATGGCAATCAACAGATCTAGCAGGTACTTCCTTCTTCTTACTATTAAGATCAACTTTCTGATTAGCTTTGCAGCCCCAACCAGGCTCACATCCATTAAGCCAAGAACTCATATTACAGTTTAGGTTTGGCTTCAGTAGGTTTCCTTTGGCTTTTCCAGTGCCTCCTGCAAAACTTCTAGCATAGGCTTCAATTTCTCCTGCCGTGCACATCCTCTGTGTAATATCTCCTGAAACAAAACAGATAACGTATAACGCAATTAATCCCCCTACACACTTTGCATGATTAAAGGTATTCTTCTTTTTCATCCAATATTGAGGGTATCTTAAAGCTTTCAACCAATGACTAACTAGCAGGGTCGTCTTAAGTTTTTGAAGACCCTGTATAAGTTAGTCACAGTTTAACCGTGACAAATATTTTATGAGACTCTTCTTAGCTATAGGTTAATCATGACAAATTTTGGACCATGTGTGGTAGCCTGCCTTGCACGCCCTCAAAGACGGGTCTGTTAACCAATATCGCAATGTATTGTCAAACATATTTTTGTCAATAGTGATATGATCCTATTAACATCAAGGTTTTAAATCTTCTCTGCGCCATGGAGACAAAAGTATCAAATTTTGACATCACCGTCACAATTGCAGTTGCATAGTAAGAAATGGATGTAAAGTACCTTTCATTTCCTGGGCACACATGGTCAAAAATGTGAGATCCTTGGTGAAATTGAAAGCACCATCCCAATCAGCATCCCTAAAGGAAAAACAAAAAACAAATATTTGAATCATGTTATTGCAAATGAATGAGAGAAAAAAGAACATTGTACAAAGGGACTCACACATCCATTATGCAATAACCCAACTCTTTCTTGATTGCACCTTTGAAAACATCTGTATAATTGGACAAACTATTATACAATTCCTTAGCGAATATCTCAAAACCAGCACCACCACCACCACCACCAGCAGCAGCATTTTTCTGACAAGAAACAAGTTGTGGCCCAACATTGAAACTGAACAATACAACAATTATAACAACAAAACCATAATGTTTCTTTATTTTATCTCTTTTGTTCATTTTGGCATCAGAAAAGATGCGTTATTTATTTATTTATTTTGGTTTATTTATTTACAAAATGTAAGATTTATTATTCACATGACAAAGGGTGAAAGAATTCAACAGAGATTCATGAGGAACAAGGGATGAGGAAAATGGAGAGAAACGACAGAGAGAGAGAAAGAAAAAGAGCTGGAATTTCGGGTTTTCCTATGAAGAAATGGCGGCAAGGAGGAAGAGATGGCGATGTATGAGGGAGCAACATTTGGTTATATGAAATCAAACAAATGTGTATGAATGGAAGAATGAATGAATGGATGAATGAATTATACAAAAAAAAAACATATGAATTAGAAATCATTGTGTAATTAAGACAAGTGTCACCTCCCTCTAAAAATCTCCTACCATACTAGTAGTAATTTCTTTCTTCTTTTTTTATACAAGCTATAGTAGTTAATTTGTAATTATGATTGATTATTAAATTTTGTTTATTTTCAGTTCCATTTGATAAATAAAATACCAAATATTCTTGTTGTTCATATTCAAAATAATTTAAAAATTAAAAATATAAATAAATTGAAAATTGTAAAATATCAAATACTATTAATTATTTTTAGAATTTAATTGATATGCAGTGTAAAATATTTTATACAATTAATTAATCATATATATATATATATATATATTATATATATATATATATATATATATATATATATATATATATATATATATATATTTATATATTAGATATTTGAAATTGTTTGATTTTTATTTTAACCACCTATAAAATAACATAAACGAATTATTCTCATTTATTGATAATATAAAATATTTTACACTTGACAATATGTAACAATAGATCTCTTGTTTCTAAATCTTATTTCTTTTTTTTTAAAATTAATATAAAATTTATTAAATTGCATATAACTAAAATTTAATATTTATTTATTTATTTGTTAGGATATTAATTAATTTTTTTGTTGGTTTTAAGTTTTTTTAATTATTAGTTTAATTTAACTTTTGTTACTATTTCAAACATAATTAATTAATTAATATTCTTATTCTTATTATATATATATATATATATATATATATATATATATATATATATATATATATATATTATATATATATATATATATATATATATATAAGATTTTATAATATTACTATTAATAGAAATCTTATAATTATAAATCAGATTAATAGAAAGTTAATTCAATGTAAATCGTGTTTAATTAGATCAAGTTATATTATATTTTTAAAATGAATCATTCAAATACACTTAATTAATCTCTTTAAGTTAATTTAAAGTTTTATTTTAGTCATTTAGTTAATAAATGTTATTTTTTATTCTCTCAAAAATAATTTTGTTAATTAATTTGGTCCTTTCACTTAAACTTTAACCAAATTTTTCAATTTGTGCTTATATGGTAACACAATTGGCAAATTGCACACAGTGAGTAAGAAAACTTCCATAAAATGTGTTCTATCTTTTCCTTCTATACCACTTTGGACGATTGGTGGAGATTTTTTAGGTTTCTCTGAAAACAACTAAATCATTCATCTTCATTTCTTTTCAAAAAAATTTTCAAGTTATCTTCTATCACCCAGATTCTCGTTCATCTTTATATTCTAAAAAATGTCAAAGATTTTTAGCATTAGTGTAATATCGAACAATCAAAGTTTTGGTATTGTTGGATATGTATTAAAAAGACATGATAGGATGGAATGCTATTGTTAAAATATGTACTACAATGACATCAAAAAATTACATTAATTAAGATTGGCTTGGGGAGGGTGGTGCTTGCTCAAATAGTAGTACATGATTTGGTGTTGATGGTGACTGATTTTGTGTTGTTTGACTTGATTCAGTCTTAGGCTGAGAAGCATCTTGTGTTATAGGGGGTGAAAGTTTGCAAGTATCCTTGATATGTTTATTTATATGGTCTTGTAGTGTTATATTTGAGAGGGTCCTAAATAAAAGCGACTATTGGATCCCCGCCTATAGTGTAATGTACAATATTGTTATCTCTATTAGTTATGTGCGAAGGAGTCACACCACGACTCTCTGAAAAATAGGCAGTCAATAGTCTCCCATAATCATGGGGAGCGGTTGTTTTCCCTAAGAGTTTCCTAAACCTTAGGTCTAAGAAGCCCTCTCTCTCTCTCTCTCTCTCTCCTCTCTCTCTCTCTCTCTCTCTCTCTCTCTCTCTCTCTCTCTCTCTCTCTCTCTCTCTCTCTCTCTCTCTCTCTCTCTCTCTCTCTCTCTCTTCTCTCTCTCTCTCTATATATTATATATATATATATATTATATATATATATATATATATATATATATATATATATAATTATATATATATATATATATATATATATATATATATATATATATATATATATATTATATATATATATATATCACTTAACATGAGAAATGGACAGATCCTAACTCATACGCTTATACCTAAGCACCAAACATAGACACAAAGCCTCTCACCTCACATGAACATATCACTACTACGAAAAACACATATAATGACGGTTGCGAAACACATATAATGACAGTTTCACATCTGTTGTTAGGTAGTGTGTGATTATATGTAAGTTGGTTTCCACAACGGGCGAGTGGTCGTGGTTATAAGTTAGGTAACGCGCTATGTATAACAACACTTAAAGAAAAACAACCGTTCTGAAATAATTTATAGGTCTTGGATTCGAATCCCTGCAATGCCATGAAGGTGATAATAAATACAAGAAATGAGGGTTTGAATTGGGTTTCTAAAAGGAAAAGTTTTTTCAAAACCAACTCAATAAAGCAACATCACGAACAAGAAAAATAACAAAATTATTTTTATACTAGTTAGTTGTTATCGAAGTTACCTCCAGTCTACCCTACCAAGGTGATTTAACCTTCTCAAGAAGGACTTAATCCACTGTAATCAAAACATGATTACAAACACCACAAAGACAAACCGTCTTTGTCTTACTAAGTCTATCTAACTAAAACCTAGTCACTCAAGGAAACCACTCAAACAGATTTGAGATTTATAAGTTGTGTTTACAAAGAATGCTTCTAAAAAGAAGATTAACACAAGTTAATACAATGAATATTTCTCACACAATAACAAGCAAAAATTCTTGTGTGTTTACAAAGAATATAGACAAAAAATATTTACTAAGGCAAAAGCGTGTGTATGTTCAGTAGTGTGAGATTTATCAAGGCATTAGCAAATAATTAACAACTTCTTCCAATCTTCAAGTCTCATTTATATAACCATATAAAAGATCCATTGGAGGGTAGAATTAGAATACTGAAATGCAATTGTCTCTTTCAAAACAGTTTATGTATGAGAGGCAAAATGGTACAATAGTATTGTTCTTAGCCCACGAAATCAGGGTAGTGGCGGAAAGGGTGATCTTGTACTTTGTACTATTTTCCTAACGCAAAACCTTTTGATCTTATCTTTTAATCTTTAGAGGCTTCTGATAAAATGATGTTGAAACATGCTTAGAAGGATCAAGAGACAAGTTGACAGAATCTTCAGAACCTTGGTCTTCAGAGTCTTGACATTGTTCCTCAGAACCTGGTCTTCAAAGTCTTCAGATCTTGTTCTTCAGAATCTTCATAACTTGAGCGTAGGATCTTGAAGGCAAACAAACCTTCGGAGACTCTAACAATCAGAGTCACAGTCAGAAACTTTAGCACAAACGTTCATCAGAACTGTTGTCTAAGAGCTTTCTAGAACTTGACAGCATCTTGTAAAACACTTGTATCTCCTCAAAGTCAGAGTGTGTTGATTCCAGAATATGACGACGTCACACGTCATTTCTTCAGAGTCAGAACCTGTTAGCGAAAGTTGCACACTAGATAAAAAAATTAGTGTACAACATTATTTTTTAAGAAGCAATGCATTGTTATCATCAAAACTAAAAGCTAGATGCATAACCAAATCTTTTCTAACAATCTCCCCCTTTTTGATGATGACAAAACCATGTATTTTGATGAACACTTTTTACAAGGTTTAATCACATAAAAGTATCAGAGCGAGGTTTGTAAGCTCCCCCTGAATTTTATGCAATTAAAAATTATTTTTCAGCTTAGAATGTCAGAGTTAGATTTGCAAGCTCCCCCTGAATTTAAGATTTAAAATAATCTTAACACATATAAAACTTCCAATCAGCATGAAAGAAATAACTTTCTATAAGGCAAAAGCCTGGTTGTTTCTTTCTTTCAGAAAGTAAGACGGTTGGTTATCATCTGATTACTATCTTCCCATAAGACATAAGCCTTGTGATAATGGATGAAGTAGCTTCCCATAATGCATCAGCTTAGATATAGAAGTAACTCGTTCAAAGTTCTTGCTTGAGTGTTAGAAAGTATGGTTATCAGCCTCATCATATAGCATGATTTGTCAGAGCTTTCAGATGTCTGGTTACATAAGCTTTCAGATTCCTGATTGTATAACTTATGTCTGAGTCAGAACTGATTTCATAGCCTTGTTTCAGAGCGAAAGTTCAACTTAGTTCACTTGACCATAGTTTAGAACTTAAAAAACTTGGTTAGAGTGATGAACTTTTACAAAGTTCTCAGAAAAAAATACGAATTCAAGGAATTCAAGAATTCATTTCTCATACATCGGACCTAATCTACCAGCTTTCATCTAACTACAGTTCATAACAAACTCTAAAATTTATATCAAAAGACTAATGTAAATGTCACACTAATTCTACACACACAACATCCTAACATGATTATATGCACACAATATGAATAAAACATGAACACGGTCACATGAACAAAATGGCAAAACATAAATCATATTCACAAAATTGCAACTCGAACATGGCAACACCTAAAGCATGTTCACAAAATTTGAATAAAACATTAACATGACAACATGATCAATACACATGACAGTGTCAATGCCGAAAGCATTGATTCATGAAATGCAACAAAAACCAACATCATTTATCTGTTAAAAAAACTAGTAACCCTAGCGAAGAACCTAAACATTCATAAGTGTCAGAGAGAGAGAGAGAGAGAGAGAATGGTAATGTACTATAATTTGAAGATGCTGACGATTTCGTTTCCATAATGGTATTTGTTTCCAAAAATGAATGAAGATGGTGAATATTTTGCTATCATCGTCGTCTCGTTCGCTAGGGCATTCTTGTGTGTTATGAAAAAAATGAGGTACCTGTTATGTTTTAATTTTATGGGAAATAATTTCAAAATGTTGCAATCTCCAACCGTGGTGAAATATGGAACATATAACCACAGTTATATGAAACAATTTTAGTTGTTATACTTTCAATTTTTAAATAACAGTAAATGTGAAGGGATACACGCTTATTTTTATTGAAAATATGGAAAAATATTGATGTTGGGACTCGAAGCTTATCATCCAAGTTCTATGACCATAGTTATTTTCAGGAACCGTGATGAAATGTTTCTTAATAAAATTAAGAAAACATGCACGTAAAAAATGTGATATGACTACGGTGGAAAAATGGTCGTTGTAATATTGTGTCACAGAAGGTATATTTTCTAGTAGTGGGCAAGCCTTAACCACCATATATCATAATATATCTATTAAGGCGTCTGAGTGACCCTACCCTTGTAGGGGTAACATGCACATTTTTACTTTTTAACTAGTACAATGGCATCCACCATTGGGAACTTGTAAAACTAACATGAGCTAAACCTTCTTAGTCACAATCACCCTACTCACTATCGCTTTTAACTCCTACACCTAGCCACCCCCGACCATGGTTCACAAGAGTGCTTTGTCCCCTGCACTAGAAGGTACCAGCAGTAATGGTGATTCTGATGCCCTGGTATAAATGTGTGCTTCCATGGACGAACTACACCATTAAAACCAAACACTAGAGGATAATTTACACAAATTAGATAGTGCTAGCAGAAGTCCAATCCCCTGAAGGAGATGGAAGTGTTGGATCCTCAACCACTCTCAAACGAGATATGGGGAGTATATGTCTCTAAGGCATTAAAACCTCCTTATTAGGCCAAGTTTGATAGGCACAATGATCCTTATGAACACGTCACATCCATCAACACACATACGGTCATAATCGGAGTGTCTGACTCCCAAAAGTGCAAGTTGTTGTATAACAATTTAAGGGATGTCGCCTTATGATGTTATATGGGTCAACCCCATGCCTCCATCGCTAGTTATCAAAAGCTGGTAAAGAAACTTATGCACCAGTTAGCCACTGAGGGACTATCTCGCCAAGTTTAACGAAGCCACCATCAAGATCGTCCCACCAAACCAAGAAGTGTTTGTGGAGGCATTCCAGAATGGAATCAATGCGGGACATTTTAACGAGTCTCTCTCTCATAATCCATCACTTTCATTAGAGGAAGTGATCACCAGAGGATAATGTTATATAAAGGAAAATGAGAGCAACACCAAAAAGAAGGCGTGGGACATCAAGGTATGTGTTCCCAATGCCAAAGGTTCACACCATCAGAGGAAGAGTAATTACACATCTCCTATCAAATACAAAATTATGTTCAAGAGAATAAGAAAGACGAAGGAAATATTAATTCCTCTAAACACTCGTAGTAAATAGATCTAACACGAGATTCTTCACCAGGATAATATTCCCATGCCTTTAACTCCAAAGGCGGATGTGATGGGTCTTGAACCATAAAGATGGTGCCAGTTCCATAGAGTCAAGGGACACCATACAGAGGATCATTATCAACTCAAAAAAGACACTGAGAGGTTAATTCAGGAGGGACACTTCAAAAAATATGTGAAGGGAGACTTTTTCCACGGGTCAGACAAGTTTAACTCACAAGGGAGAGGTGACGTGGAAAGCCCTAGACCCAACAAAGTAAATGAGACATCCCGAGGCGATGGGAGTAAAGTTGTGAACCAAACACTCAACACCATATCATAAGTATTCGTCAGGGGTGGGTAGACTAGATCTTCCTGTATAAGGTACACTCTCCAAATTCTGAATATAGAACACCTCCCCAGGGTCGAAGTTGAAAGCGATACCAAAGCGCCAGAAGCCACGATTTCCTTCTATAAGAAAGATGCAACTGTCATCCACTCTCATAATGATGACCCAATGGTCATTACTTTAACACCCTAATTCTTTATAGTATATGTTTTGATGTTTTATTTGTTGAATATGCCTTTTCATGATGTTTTCGATTGTTGTATGTTGGTGGGTTATTGTTCGCGAGATTATGAGTCTATTAGAATAACTAACTGCAAGTGTATAGTCTATCATGTGGTTTTAAAAGATATCGATCCCACAAAGATCAATAGTAAAATCTATCGTTTCTAATTATTACGGTGTTTATCTAAGGCGAAATAATTAAGAATGGGACAAGGTGAAATAATAAACTTTAATAAATTTGGCCAAGTAATACTATAACGTGGTTCACATCAATTAACAGTACTCTTGATTGCTTTTAATGGGATTACTGTACGGGGCAATATTCTCTACTTTGAAAAGAATGTAATTGAACAGGAATTGTCGCTTTCACGTATTCAGAACTGGATTTTACTCCTTAATTTACACCATCCATTTGTCACATATGACCAGCGCTTATTGCGTCAAAGTAGTAAATCCTATTTTAAGGAATTAGATTTTTTACTTAGTTGAAAAGTGATTTTGATTGGTAAGTTTAAATAAAAAAAGGTCCATAGCTTCCGCTCAGGTGACCGGGTCTTAACCCTATAGGCGCGCGCGTTCGCAAATATTTTTAAAACAACCTTCTAGAAATACTAAACCTCCAAAATAATTAATAAAGTGCTTTCACGGTATTTACTAGCCAAAAATAACCAATTCTAATCTTTAGTGTCATACGGTTTTCGATCTTATCTGACGTTATCATTATCCTACAGTCGTAGTAGCGGATTTGATTAAGTTAGGAACAATTGCTTTAAAACCAAAACAACCCAAAATTATAATCCCAAAGAAATAACGGACAGAGTACCATCAAAGGACGGTCTTCACATTCTAGTACGAACAAATTAGCTAGACATGATCACAGTGAGTAAAAAGGTATTTAGTTTAGATTTAGAATTAACCATAACGACGGATTTAAATAAAGTGGTTTAAAGGCAAAGACGAGGAAATTAAATTAGGGGAAATAAAACACGATAAATGAAATGCGGGGAAAGTAAAGCAAAGATATTAAATAGATAAAGCAATTAAAGCGTAAATAAATTTGAATAAAATAAGAACCTGCTTCAATCAGAGACTTGAGTCTGATATAATGTGGGTAGACGGAAATAAACTTCGACGAAATGTAAATGCGGGAAGATAAATAACTTCAAAATAAAAGTGCTCCAAGCTTGATACACGAACAAAATGCGATAACCCTATTATGTAAGGAGTTAAAGCTCTAATTGAAGGAGAATAGCGATCCAAAACACAACAGAAATTAAAAATTTCTCCTTTAGTGATCCTTACAAATGGGCATGATCAATGATTGAATCGTTACCTCTTGTGGCAATTGAAACCCTTGATGCAGATCGAAGGAGTGATCATGAATATTGAATGGTGACAATGCCTCTACTCAGTCCACACAAACATATTCCTTCAGTCTCAGTGTTAGCTGCTATGAATGAAGGCTTTGAGAGAGAGAGAGAGAAACAAAATTTTCATCTGAACAAATGCTTCTGCACAAGGGTTCTATTTATAGAACCACTTGTGTGGGGTGCAAGCTAAAAAGCCCACTTAAGTGTATGTGGCCCATATCTTATGATATGCCAAAATCATTTAAGCGTGTGGTACCTTACCATATTTCGTATTCTACTTAAGTACAATGTACCTTACGATGTTCTACAATTCACTTAAGTGCACCGTACCTTACGGTATTCCTTATTTACTTTATCTCTCATTAATCCGTCCTTTTGTGTGTGACCCTGTAGGTTTTCACGACATTAGCAATTATATTAAATCGCGTATTTAACATAATAAACAATGAGCGATATCTAGCAACACATCACTGCTACCCAAGACACGAAAATGTCATGTGATATGACAAACCCTTTTATGATAATACTTATGTGTACAATTACCCTTTTTCCCCTATATCTATATTGAACACAAGACATAGACCGTGTCATTCTTGTCCAGTTCAATATTGGGCCCGTAGACATTTATCCTATTACCAGGATGGGCAAATTCCATCTAGGTCACTCATGTTCCTTAGCATGCTTCATGGAGTACCCATCAACTACCTTTATGGTCATCCAGTTACGGATACCGTTTGATCAGCAATAAAGCACTTGACTCTACATCTAGGGTCCATAGTAGTTTCAAGTCAGAGGGTGGTATACACCATTATCACCATGAGAATAACTTATGACACTTTGCATAATATTCTATATGGTATTCTTATAGCGGGTCAATCCTGTATAAATATTACTCCTAATATTCATACCTATGTTTAAGATTTGATAACTCCTTATCCATGATCCATGAGATGTGATCACCAGTCTATATACATAATAGTCCTAATGCTTTAAAGTTATCCCACTTCTTTAAGAATAGTGTCCTTATGTTTAATGGGATCTCATGATTAAGTCATACTTGATACATTAAATGGACTATCTATTCTAGGGACTTTATTAAACAAACATAATAAAGAAAAAACCTTTTATTATTAATAAATAATTCGATACAAGTACCAAAAGTATTGACCTCTAGGGCTTACACCAACATTAATGATATTGAATTTATGGCTTATGTTGGTACTAAGCTTGGATCCTAAAAAGGAAAAGTAAAATGACTATTTATAATGATCCTAAGCCCTAAAATGTCAAGTGAAACCTTCTTAGTTCATGGGAGAAAAAAATAGGGGAATAAGGGTTGGGTGGAAGACCAAGTAAAACCCATTTCCAACTGCAGCGCAAAACAAAGGATGGTGAACGCCATCCCCTGCATGGTGAACACCATCTTCGTAACGCGGGCGTGACTAAGTCTTCCGACCATTGAAACATGGGACACGTTATACTCCTGGTGGCGACCTTTATGGCGAACTCCATGTAGGTAGCCTCAAGTGCAAATTTCCATTTTTCCATTTTTTTGCATCCGAATTGTTTCCTTTCTTCGCATATGGTCCCAATATGGTAAATACCTAAAATATGTACAAAGTACCCATATAATACTAGAAATAGAGATAAAACGATAATAAAACATGTACAAAACTAGTTTAAATAATGGTGTGATTTGGTGTTATCAAACTCTCCCACACTTGAACATTTGCTTGTCCTCAAGCAAATAAGCATATGAAGAAAACAATGGTGCTCTTTTAACTATTCTAGGCTAAAGACTCTAATTCACTCAAGGCCATATTGATAGGTACTAACCCGGAAACTAAGAGTATCATAACAACATACTCCGCAATTGCGGTCATAAGTTTCCTTCCTATACAACCTAATTCACACCATGTCATTATGCCTAGGTATAACTTACTCATCCCATTTTCATCCTTTTTTCATTCAGGCGTAATCACATTAAGCTCGTTATCTATTTACACATGGCAAACGAACCTGTTAGTGACCCTAATCTATATTATGCCAAAAATTCTGGTGAATATACAATATTCTTATTGGTTTCACAGTCGTTAGGCTAAGTGACCGGGTGAGGGTCACCTAACTTAGAAGGAGGATTCCTTTTTTTCTTAATTTTCCAGAATTTTGCTTTTCTTTTCTTTAAAATGAGATTATTCACCTATTTGCATCAGTCCACTTACTCTATGGTAATTCAGATAGTGCTGACTACTAGAATAAACTACTCAGAGACTTATTTAGGGGCAATATTTCAAGGTCATGGCATAACAAGTATCCAAATCGAACTTTATAATTAGGAGACTTACGGTGTTGAGACAATACTAATCTTTTGGGGGCTTTCCCAAGTCTCTATAACCTATTTGTAACTTGTCTAATAGCCTAAAATTTTCAAATTAAACACATGTTTTCTTTTTCATTTTTTTTATCATGACTCATGAAATGGGAGAACTAATAAACATCAGAAAAACAACGCATAAAGACTCAACAACACGTGAATTGACACAACAGGCAACCTAAACTGAAAACAACAAATAGAAAATGAAAGTAAATAAAAAAAATGAAAATAGCAAAATGAACACAGTAAATTTCCTCTCCCACACTTAAACCGAACATTATACTCAATGTTTCGATAAAGGTAAAAGAAAGGAACAGAAAAACTTGGAGGAGATGCTACTGATGGCCCCCACTACCCTCTCATGACTGGTCGAGTGACGGGGATGACGACTTCGACTCTAGTGACGTGAACCCTGGGAGATCTAGAGCTGCTGGACTCGAGTTGAGACTGAGGCGTTGGAAGCCTATAGACTCCGGAGGTTCCCCATTATTGACGTCTGGTTTGCATGCACAAGAGCAAAGTCGCGTGCATGTGCATTGATCAGTCACCATTTGCATTGAGTTTTCGTTATTGATCCGACACGAAACATAGGCTTTTGACATATTGTGTAAGCATTTATGGTACATTTCGAGTTAGTTTTACTTCCGTCATTTTATTTAAGCCATTTTAATCATTGTTATGTTTTACTTTTATTTTAGTGATTTTATGCGTGGGATAGTTGTGTTTTTGTCCGACAGGTCCAGATAGAAGAACCAGGGAACTCAGAACGAGACAATGCGAGATTCCGGCAAGCAGAGGATCCGAAAACCCCGGTACAAGAGGCCTGACACGGTCACCCGTGTCAGCTGACACGAGCTATGTCAGGCAAGGGAGGACATGTTGAAGAAAACAGTAGGCTGACACGGCCACCCATGTCAGCTGACAGGGGTCGTGTCACGCATCATCCCCAACCGTGTCACCCCCTGCCAGGGGCGTGTCACCCATAACAGTAGGCTGACACGGCTTTCTAGAGATATTTTTAGAGATATTTTTGGAGATATTTCTCGGGCTTTCTAGAGATATTTTTGGACCTGTCCAACTGCTGCTTGGAATTTTCACTATAAAAGAAGGTCTTCTGCCAAAGGAAAAATCATCTTGGGATACCGCAAAACACAGTATTATGAAGCAATCAAGGATTACAGAGATCAAGGCATTCGGAGAGCTGAAGATGTTCATGAGCGGGAGCGATTGAAGATCAAAGTCATTGTTAGATGGCCAAAAGTGCTTATTTGAGCTATCATATGTGGGCATCTTTCACTCTTTTTCCTTGCTAAAATTGTCAAAACCACATTTGTTTTACATGGAATGCATTACATTGATAAACAAGCTTGGTGCCTTTGATTTGTGTGTTATTGTGCAGGAAAAAGGCATGAACTAATTGAAAATGAAGACACAAGAAAATTGGCAAAGGAACCAAAGAATACAAGCATTTCATCAGCCTGCTCGCTAGGCGAGGCTGCGGCGAAGCACTGCTTCGCTAGGCGAGCTCCAGGCGAAAAGCTCCAGTAAATTGTCAAATTAATTCGCCAGGCGAGCTGAAGGCGAAGGTGGTAGCGAGTTCGTTCTGTTTTGGTGAAAAGCGCAACCAGCACTCACTCGCTAGGCGAAGCTCTAGCGAGTCCCCAGCGAGCATTCCAGTAGCAAAACCTCTCAACCTCGCTGGGGCGAAGGTTGAAGCGTGTACTTCGCTAGGCGAAGGTATGTTCGCTAGGCGAACATGACAGTTCAGCAGACCCTGTTTCTCTGGGCGCAGGTGCCTTATGTGCCCATTTTAGACCCTCGCTAGGCGAGCCATTCTGCTCGCCTAGCGAGCATGACAGCCCAGCAGTGGTCTATAAGTAGCAGGTGCCACTTTTGAGCACCATACCTCATTTTTACCAACTTTTTCCACTTTTGTACTTTAGAGAGATATTTTACAGCATTGTTAGGAGGGATCTTTTATGCCCTAATTTTCATTTCTCTTCATCTTAGAACCATCTTCTACAAAAAGAAGGTGGATTCCCATCCAACTTCGATTATCCGACTTGGATGTTGATCAACCTTCTTTCCTTACTTGCCGACCAAGCTACCATGAAAATGAGTAGCTAAGTCATCCATTTGTCAAGGTTAGATGTAGGTGATTACTAGCTTTGTGTGTAAATGTAAGGATCCTCATATGTAAACTCTTTAATGGTAAATATATGATGAAAACTTTGTTTCTATTTAAAACTCTTTGTGTTGGTTTATGATCGAGAGATGTTTACCGACTCTTGACCTAGGTTTTCATCCAAACTTGTTTGTTAGCTAGAGATAGTAATAAATGATTTTGTTCACCATAAGGTTGAACCAAAAAGTTGTCATTTTGATAGATTGTGTTCGAGAGAAACAATGGATCAAAATGGCAAAACTCACAATGTGTGTTCGAGAGAAACATATTAAGAGGACTTTGTGAAATTATTTATCATCTAAAGGAGTTTATAAGATTGTTGACCGAGCAAATACATGCAAAGTGATCATTGAAACCTAACTTTGACAATATTTCTCATTTAATCAAACCATAACTTTTACCGCAATTTATTACTTTTTATGCAAGATAACTTGATTAAAACCAAAACCCTATTGTTACATTGAGCTACGATTAACTCAACCATCGAACGGCGGTGATATCTTACAATCCCTGTGGATACGATAACAAAAACCCGACACGAAATATACATTTCAACAGTCATCCAATTACTTGTAATGTGTAATTTTTATCTTGAATTTGTTTTAAACAAAATGAGTAGCTAAACCCCCCAATGCTAGGGGGTGTCCTTGATTTAGAATTGTAACAAATTTGAGTTTACATTTGCATTTATAATATTGTTTTTACGGTAACCTTTTGATGTGTTTATTGATTTCTCTTTTGGACCAATCGATATTGTTCTATGGTTATCAATTAGGCTGGACCGCCATTGATAAGGTTTTCATAAGGTTACTCTACAATAGATATCACCTAGGACTAGGGATACCCTGTATGAACCAGAGTATTCTTGATATTATACAGCTTAACTTCACCCTAATTGGCTATGGACATGGAAATTAGGGTAGACTGATTAAAGGTTTTCTCACCAAGGACTTGGGAGAAAATACCCTTAAGAACTGGTAGTAATTGATATTTGTTGATGCAATAGTGACTAAGAGTTGTTACAAGGATAAATCATACATCTTCCCTGGCATTGTTCCTTTTTCTCTATAAACTCTTATTTTCATCCTTCTTTCCCTTTACTTTTATTATTATATTTTTACACCTAAAAACCAAATTAATACTTTTTGTTTAATTGAATGATAATTTAAACTCAATATTAACTTGCAGTCCTTGAGATCGACAATCGGGGAATTTCCCCATTATTACTATAAAAGGCAAAATAATACACTTGCTATTTTCCCGATCAAGTTTTTGGCGCCATTGCCGGGGACTGCCAAAATATAGAGTTTAATTTTAATTTCAATTAAAATTTTGTTGCTCTCCAATAAAATTATTTTTCTGTCATTTATAATTTACTAATTTGTGTATGCGAGGAGAACCCTCAGCTGAATTTCTTTTTGACGCAGAGATCGAGAGAACCCTTCATCGAAGACGCAGAGAACAAAAGGCGGATTCTATAGAAGAAAGTACCTCTGATCACTCAGAAGTCAAGGAACCAATGGCTGAAGTTCCTCCAATTCCACCTTCTCCACCTCCGGAAAGACTCCTGGGTGACTATGGAGGTGAAAATGCACCGGGTGGTCGACTGACCATTGTCAACCAACCAGTGAATGTGACAAATTTTCAACTACATCCTAGCACGATCAATCAATTGGAAAGAAAACCTTTCACCGAAAAGGTTAATGAAGATGCCAACAAACACCTGCAAAGATTTCTGACCATGAGCACCACCCTGAAAATTGATGGTCATACTAATGAAGCAAAAAAATTAAGAATGTTCCCGTTCGCTTTAGCTGAAGACGCGGAAGAATGGTTCTATTCTCTTCCTGTCGGCAGTATCACATCCTAGGAGGAGATGGAAACTGCATTCTTAAATGAGTATTTTCCAACATCAGTATTCCTGAGAAAAATGTATGAAATTCTTAATTTCAAACAGAAGGATGGTGAATCATTGGGAGACACTTACAAAAGATTCAAAAGAATCTTAGTAGCATGTCTAACTCATAATATGGATCAGACCGAACAAATGCAAATGTTCGTTAATGGGCTGAAAATAAAAACAAAATAGTTGATTGATACAGCAGCCGGTGGCTCAACCAATTTCTCAACAGCCACTGGTATCAAGAGGATTATCGAAGCAATCGCTGCCAATGAGCATCTAGAGCTATACGACAGGTGTACGAGTCAGCCAGATGGGGTAATTGATCTAAAATTAGCAACAAATAAAATCCGTCTGGAAGACACAGTTGCTGCCGAAGTAGGCAAAAAGCTGAAAGCTCTGAATATAAGTACTCAACAGATAGCGCAGGTTCAACCAGCTCAGGCTAGCACTTGCGAAATCTGTAATGGACCTCATCACACGGTTTATTGCTTTGCTACTCCCCAACAAATTGAAGAGATCAAATTCTTGAAGCAGAATAATCCTTATTCTAACACTTACAACCCAGGTTGGAAGAATCATCCAAACATCTCCTGGAAAGATCAGAGAGGGAATGCTCCGCAACAAGGTACAAGGTAATATCAGACACAGTATCAACAACAACAGCAACAACAGGCACCTAAAAAGGCTGAATGGGAAATTGCCATTGAAAAGTTAGCAACCCACAGCATACAATTTCAAGAATAAACAAGGACTAATCAGAAAAACACCACGGCCTCCATTAAAAATCTTGAAGTACAAATGGGACAGATAGCACAACAGTTAGCTTCAAACTCTCAAGCCTCAGGTACGCTACCTAGTGGTACGGTGACAAATCTGCGGGAACATAACACTGTTAACATTGTCACAACCCGAAGTGGAAAGTCAACAGAGGAAAATGAGATAGAAAAAGATGGATTGATAGAGGTGGATTTAGAAATCAAGGAAACAAAAAACCAAGACGGAGAAGCAATACCACCTCCTGTCAAGGAGAAAGAGAAGGTTCCCAAACCATTAATCAAACTCCCTTACCCTCCAAGACAGAAAAAGAAAAATCAACATGAAAAGAATTTTGAGAAGTTCCTGGAAATGTTCAAAAACTCGAAATCAACATCCTTTTTTCTAAAGCATTGGAACAAATGCCAATATATGCCAAGTTCATGAAAAACATAATCTCCAAGAAGCGTTCCACTGATACGGAACCGATCACCCTAACTGAAACATGCAGTGTCATTCTCCAAGGCATGAAAATCCCAGTGAAAAAGAAAGACAGGGGATCGTTACTATTCCATGCACTATTGGTGATAGAAAATTCAAGAAGGCTCTGATTGACTTAGGAGCAAGTGTAAGCTTGATGCCAAGGTCCATCTATAAGAAATTAGGCATCAGCTCTGTTCAAGATACTCGAATGACACTTCAGTTTACGGATAGCTCTGTGAGGCGACCCTATGGTATTGTGGAAGATGTTCTTGTAAAATTGACAAGTTTGTCTTCCCAGTTGACTTCGTCATTCTGGAAATGCCGGAAGATAAGGAGATTCCTCTCATATTAGGAAGACCTTTCTTGGAAATAGGACGGTGTATGATAGACATTGAGGAAGGAACTATGACCCTCAAGGTCTATGATGAAGAGTTAAAAATAGATGTGAGGAATACAATGCAATACAAAGATGATATTGACACAAGCAACACTATAGAGATAATCGACCAAGTAATTGCTCAAGAAAATGAACAACATAGACCCCAGTCACCACTAAACCGGGTCTTAAGCTTATCCATTTTTTAAAGTAATGAAGATGAAGGAGAGTCTGAGGTGCTTGCTATGATGGAAAGACAACATGAATGGATTAGATCTAGACCACACCGGTGGGAAGATCTAAGACCATCACCATCAGATGTCACTAAAGAACCAAAAACAGGGGTGAATCTGAAGCAGTTACCAACAAATCTGAAGTATGTATTTCTAGACACTGAAAAAAATGCCCAGCTATCATCAATGCTAGTCTACAGAGTGTCCAAGAAGCAGAACTCATTCAAGTGCTAAAAAAATACAAGGGTGCAATCGGATGGGCAATTGAGGACTTAAAAGGTATAAGCCAAACTGTTTGCATGCACAAGATCTTAATGGAAGATGATCACAAACCGATAGTGCAACCACAACAAAGACTTAACCCAACCATGAAAGAAGTGGTACGCAAAGAAGTTGTAAAACTCTTGGATGCGGGCCTAATCTACCCTATCTCCGATAGCTCTTGGGTAAGTCCAGTCCACGTGGTACCAAAAAAAGGGGGCACGGCGGTAATAAAAAATGAAAAGAATGAGTTGATTCCAACCTGAACTATTACAGATTGGAGAGTGTGCATCGATTACAGAAGACTAAACATGGCAACAAGGAAAGGACCACTTCCTGTTACCATTCATTGATCAAATGCTGGAAAGGTTAGCCGGACACGATTACTATTGTTTCCTAGACGGTTACTCGGGGTACAACCAGATTGTTGTTGCCCCTGAAGACCAAGAGAAGACTGCATTCACATGCCCCTATGGTATTTTTGCTTATAGAAGAATGCCATTTGGATTGTGCAACGCACTGGCCACCTTTCAAAGGTGTATGACTTCAATCTTTGCTGACATGCTCGAAAAGCATATTGAAGTATTTATGGATGACTTTTCAGTATTCGGTTCTTCATTTGATAATTGTTTGACTAACTTGTCACTTGTGTTAGAAAGATGCCAGCAAACAAATTTGATCCTGAATTGGGAAAAATGTCACTTCATGGTACGGGAAGGAATAGTCTTGGAACACAAGATCTCCAACAAAGGTATCGAAGGGGAAATAGAAAAAGTGGAGGTAATAGCAAATTTACCACCACCGGTAAATGAAAAAGGTATCTGAAGCTTCTTAGGACATGCAGGTTTCTACCGCAGGTTCATAAAAGATTTCTCCAAGATTGCCAAACCACTGACCAGTCTGCTGGTAAAAGATACCCCATTCTTATTGGACAAGGAGTGTAGGAAAGCCTTTGAGGCCTTGAAGAAGGAGTTGGTGTCAGCCCCCATAGTTATTGCCCCCGATTGGTCTCTTCCTTTTGAGATAATGTACGATGCGAGTGATAATGCATTAGGGGTAGTACTAGGGCAACATAAAGAGAAGCTCTTGCATGTGATCTATTATGCAAGCCACGTACTGAACCCTGCTCAAATGAACTATGCAACCACAGAAAAAGAACTCCTGACGGTGGTATACGCATTTGACAAGTTCAGATCCTATCTGATGGGATCAAAGGTAATTGTGTATACTGACCATGCTGCTTTAAAATATCTTTTTGCCAAACAGGAATCAAAGCCAAGGCTGCTGCGATGGATCCTACTACTACAAGAATTCGACCTTGAAATCAGAGACAAAAAGGGTAGTGAAAACACTGTTGCTGATCAAATGTCTCGGATGACTTCGATTCAAGAAACAGAAGAAACGCACCCCATCAGAGATGAGTTCATAGACGAACGTATTCTAGTCGTTACGCATATCCCATGGTTCGCCGATTACGTGAACTTTGTGGTAGGTGGACTGATACCTGATAACTTTGACTCTAACAGAAGATTTTTTTTTCATGATTGCAGGTTCTATGTGTGGGACGATCCATTCCTTTACAAAAAGGGATTAGATGGCCTAGTCAGAAGATGTGTTCCAGAGGAAGAGCAAAGGGACATCTTAAAAGCCTGTCATAACTCAGAATATGGAGGACATTTTAGCGGAGACAGAACCACAACAAAAGTCCTCCAGTCAGGATTGTACTGGCCTACATTGTTCAAAAATGCACAAGTAGTGGTAAAAGAGTGCGACAGATGTCAGAGAACAGGCAACATATCCAAAAGAAATCAGATGCCTCAAAATGCCATGTTAGAGGTTGAACTGTTCGATGTGTGGGGGATAGATTTTATGGGACCCTTCCCACCGTCCTTTGGAAAGCAATACATTCTGGTTGCGGTTGACTATATGTCGAAGTGGGTGGAAGCAGTTGTACTGCCCCCGAATGATGCAAAAGTGGTAATCAATTTCCTCAAGAATTGTATCTTTGCGCGGTTTAGGGTACCAAGAGCACTGATTAGTGACGAAGGTACCCACTTCCTAAATAAGCTGATGGAGAACCTATTGCGGAAATACAATGTCAAGCATAGAATCGCCACACCATACCACCCCCAGACTAGTGGACAGGTTGAGGTATCCAATCGGCAGATCAAGCAAATCCTAGAAAAGACTGTCAGTGCCTCACGAAAAGATTGGTCAATCAAGCTCGATGACGCACTCTGGGCATACCGAACAACGTTCAAAACACCAATAGGTATGTCCCTGTATCAATTGGTCTATGGTAAAGCTTGTCATCTACCACTCGAACTTGAGCATAAGGCGTTTTGGGCTACCAAATTCCTCAACTACGATCTTTCCAAAGCGGGTAAATCTCGGACCCTCCAATTACAAGAGCTGGAAGAATTTAGAAATCGAGCATATGAGAATGCCATGATATACAAAGAGCAAACCAAAACCTTGCATGACAGGCGCATTCAGAAGAAAGAACTTCAAGAAGGACAACTGGTTTTATTATTTAACTCAAGGTTGAAGCTATTCCCAGGGAAACTAAGGTCACGATGGTCGGGACCCTTTATGATACAAAAAGTATTTGCGTATGGAGCCGTTGAACTAAGCAATCCTGCAAATGGAGACACATCCAATCGATAAAATTCGTCTCACCTAAGCAGACGGAGGACCGTCGAGCCATGCGACGTTAAACGAAGCGCTTCGTGGGAGGCAACCCACGCTTTTTATATCTAATCAGTTTTTTGTGTTTGTAGGTTATACAGGAACTCTACAAGGAGGGAACATCACGTCAACAAATGTCTAAGTCATGAAAAAAAACGATCAACATGGCCAGAGGTACCAACAGTTGAACCGGAGAGAAAATCTAAAAACGGCCAAAAGGACAGCCTGACACGGCCACCCGTGTCAGCTGACACGGCCACCCGTGTCAACTGACACGGGCCGTGTCAGGAGAAGGAAAAGCAAACAAAAAAGATGGAAAATAGTGCCCTGACACGGGCCGTGTCAGGAACACTGAAAGAAACAAGAACTTTTAGTTATCAACAGTAGCCTGACACGGGCGGCCGTGTCATGAGCACTGAAGATAAATGCTAAACCATGTGGAAATCAGTAGTCTGACACGGCCACCCGTGTCAGGCAGGGGAAATTTTTGATTTTTTTTTTAAAATTTGAATTTTTGTGGGACCCACCCACTTAATCCACCATTAACCATACCTTTTCCCCATTAACCTTATCATTATCAGATTTTTTTCTTACAACTTATTACTCTCTCTCATCATTCTTCATCTCTTTCTCTCAAAACCTTTCAACTTTCATTAAAACTCATAAACCTCACTACCGGAAACCTTCCATAACCCCCATTTCCACTCACCTATCGCCAAAACACCCTTCACTAATATTACTCCACTCGTCGTCCCGGTCCTAACCACGGTTTCGGAATTTCTTAACTCAAAAGTTCAAATAATTTCTATTTTTTGTAGGTCCAAAATGCCCCCGCGAAAAATCCTCATCGGAAAGCAACAACTCGCAGAAATGGCGAAGTCACGGAAGCGCCCGAGTCGGAATCCAAATCCACACAACATCGTGTTTGACAATCCGGAACAAGAACGGAGATACCAAATTAACCGGAAGCGCAAACTCACACCGACAAGGTATATATGTGAGCATACTCTAAACACTTTGGGGCTCAAGATGGAGGTATACTGGATGTTCCATGTTTTAGGAATGCTCGAGTTCATGAGTTTGGAAGCACCGACATACGAGCACATTACTCTCGAATTTCTCAGCACGTTGGAATTCCAGCTGGAAAAACGGTGGATAGACATGACCAGGTATTATTTCGGCACTTTGCGGTTCCGGTTGTTTAATAATTATCATGAGTTGTCTGTTCAGGAGTTGGCAGTAATACTCCGACTCCCTCTAAACGGACCAGGAGCAGTCCCAGACGGGTTCTCACCTAAGGATTTCTGGATTGCCATAACTGGGAGGACGGATTATTCCTCCAAAGGTGCGAAAGCCTCGGGCATCCAGAATCCATATTTCAGGTACGCTCAGAAGGGTTTAGCCTATACCCTATTTGGAAGAGGCGATAGCATAGGGGTAGCTACTCAGAGAGAGCTATTCTTTATGTATTCGATGGCTCAAAACAAAGACATCAATGTAGCTGCCTTTGCAGCAGACTATCTGGGCAGAGTCGGCCGAGCAAACTCCGGCGGCATATCCATAGGGGGGATGATCACCCAAATCGCTGAGCATTTCGGGTATCAAGCTGTTTTACTCGAAGACACGCCAATTACAGGTAACCCCAAAATTGACATGTCTGCTCTAATTTCACAAGGTATGATTGTTATTTCCCCTACTTGCTATTCCGTACTTATCCATAAGAGGTTTATTATCGCTCTGTCAGATCCGGACAAAGTGGCTATTACTGACTGTGCTAATTGGTTGTATGTGAGCGCTGACCCCAACGCGGATGAAATCCACGAAACTGACCATTTTACCGCAGGTGAGCAATTTATGGATGACCAGGTGGAAGGAAAGGAAGTAGAAGAAGAAGATCCTTAAGCACCTCCTGAGCAGTTTGTACCACCACATCAGGAACCCACCCAGCAAGAGGCGGGTTCATCATCCTGGTCCACTGACCAATGGAGCTGGGTACAAACCGAAATAGGTGACTTGAGGACGGAACAACAATGGCAAGGAATCGAGCAAGCCCGTCAGGGAGCGATGTTGGATGAGATGAGCAGCATGATGCGACAGTTGATGTTACATTTCTCGCAACCACCTCCTCAGTAGGGTACTGTGAGTGCCCTCCTTCGCTCTTGTTCGTAAACATTGTGGACAATGTTGAGTTCAAGTGTGGGGGAGATTTTATGTCTTTTATTAGTATTTTATTCTTAGTATTTTGTTATTGTGTTATTTTACTTTTGTGCATTCTAGATTTGATTTTTCTGTTGAAGGTACATTATGCTGCGAGTGTGTCAAGTCTGTGTTGATAGGTTGGAAAGAGTAATGATCACGATTGAGAGTGGATGAAAGGATCACACCACTCACCATGGCTTGTTGCAAAGGATCTCCCCAGGAAGTTGACACTGCTGAAAGAAGATCGGATGCAACGTATACAGCTTAACCGACATGAGTATTTTGTATATTCCGAAGTAAGGAAGAAATCGCACCAAACTAATGAGTACTGTGGATCCTGTCAAAGCTGAACCAAACAAAGTGAGTCATAAAAAGCCAAACACATTGATCATCATGAGCGACATTCAGGTTTGTCTTTATCACTCTAAATTTGCGTAGACTCTTTGGGACTGTCACTGCATGATACATATACTGAGGCACGTTGTTTGAAATTAACCCCGAGTCTTTCTAGTCATCCCGAATAATTATATCCCTCGTTAACCCCATTTGAGCCTGTATCCATTTGTTTGTTTAAACCCCATAAATGTACCCCTTGGCCAAAAACACTTCCTTACCCTGTTCAGAGTCATGATAATACATTCAAACTGTGTGAAAAGCCAAGTTTGGGGGTAAAAACCCCAAAAGCTCCCAAAGCCCAAGAAAGTGCAAGAAAAAAAATTGATGAATCGAGAGAAAGAAAGAAAAATAAAAAGAGAAAAATTATAACTCGAAGATTCAAAAAGAAGCACGGAAAAGGGCATTCGGTGAAGAAAAATAAATAATAAGAAAAGAAAACCGACAAAATAAAAGAAACAAACACAGGATGTAACATCGACTCTGAACCAAAAGCCACTTGTTCTCCTTTTTTTTATAATCCATACCCTAACCCAAGCCAAGTTACAACCCGAAAGACCTCAAAAGTGTGTGTGTTGTGTGTAGGTGATAGGAAAAGAGAGACTATTCAAACTTGTGAGTGATATTGCATACTTTCAATTATGAGTGAAAACAGTTTACCCCGAGAGAATTGGTGAGAATGTGATATAAGTTGACAGGTGAAACGATGCTTTGAAGTGGAAGTGCGAAGAAAGACTTACAAAGAAAAGCATGACTCGTGGAAGGAAAAGGGAAGACGTTAGCGAATGATCTCAGCAGTGGTGGAAACATAAAGAATTCTGGGGAGTGACAATGTGTCTGAAACATTACTTGGGACAAGTAATGAGCTAAGTTTGGGGTTGTGATCAGTCACCATTTGCATTGAGTTTTCATTACTGATCCGACACGACACAGAGGCTTTTGACATACTATGCAAGCATTTATGGTACATTTCGAGTTAGTTTTACTTCTATAATTTTATTTAATCCATTTTAATCATTGTTATGTTTTACTTTTATTTTAGTGATTTTATGCATGAGATAGCTGTGTTTTTGTCCGACAGGTCCAAGTAGAAGAACCAGGAAACTCAGAACGAGACAATGCAAGATTTTGACAAGCAGAGGAGTAGAAAACCCCAGTACATGAGGCCTGACACGGCCACCCGTGTCAGCTGACACGGGCCGTGTCAGGCAAGGGAGGACATGTTGAAGAAAACAGTAGCCTGACACGGCCACCCGTGTCAGCTGACACTGGCCATGTCAGGCATCATCCCCAACCGTGTCACCCCCTGCCAGGGGCGTGTCAACCATAATAGTAGGCTGACACGGGCCGTGTCAGCCCAAGCCCAAAAATGCAGTTTTTCTCGGGCTTTTGTTCGTCGGGCTTTTTAGAGATATTTTTGGACCTGTCCAACTGCTGCTTGAAATTTTCACTATAAAAGAAGGTCTTCTGCCAAAGGAAAAATCATCTTGGAATACGGCAAAACACGGTATTGTGAAGCAATCAAGGATTACAGAGATCAAGGCATTCAAAGAGCTGAAGGTGTTCATGAGCGGGAGCGATTGAAGATCAAAGTCATCCAATTACTTGTAATGTGTAATTTTTATCTTGAATTTATTTTAAACAATATGAGTAGCTAAACCCCCCAATGCTAGGGGGTGTCCCTGGTTTAGAATTGTAACAAATTTGAGTTTACATTTGCATTTATAATATTGTTTTTACGGTAACCTTTTGATGTGTTTATTGCTTTCTCTTTCGGACCAATCGAGATTGTTCTATGGTTATCAATTAGGATGGACCGCCATTGATAGGGTTTTCATAAGGTTACTCTACAGTAGATATCACCTAGGACTAGGGATACCTTGTATGAACTAGAGTATTCTTGATATTATACACCTTAACTTCACCCTAATTGGCTATGGACATGGAAATTAGGGTAGATTGATTAAAGGTTTTCTCACCAAGCACTTGGGAGAAAATACCCTTAAGAACTGGTAGTAATTGATATTTATTGATGCAATAGTGACTCAGGGTTATTACAGGGATAAATCATACACCTTCCCTGGCATTGTTCCTTTTTCTCTATAAACTCTTATTTTCATCCTTCTTTCCCTTTACTTTTATTATTATATTTTTACACCTAAAAACCAAATTAATACTTTTTATTTAATTGAATGATAATTTAAACTCAATATTAACTTGCAGTCCTTGAGATCGACAATCGGGGAATTTCCCCATTATTACTATAAAAGGCAAAATAATACACTTGCTATTTTCCCGATCATGCATCTTGCAGACGCATTTGTTGGCAGCCAGGGTGGCTTGGGCGTCTGCCACTGATATGAGGGAGCGCTCTGTCTGGAGTTGTTATTCCTGCATGAACTCCATCATATCGTGTTGTTGTTCATACATGGTATAAAATAAGCCATCACGCTCTTCCTCGCATGGCATCTGATCCTGATAAATATCGTTGGTGTAAGTAAAAACGGAAGAGGTGCAAGCAAAAGGGTTAGCATAGCCAGGTGCGGTATGTGTAGATGGTCGATGGGCATCATGAACGAGAGACATGTTTTCCTCTCATACTCATCATCGGTCCAATCATCCTTGACATTGACATTCTGAGGAATGTCCATCGACATCGGCCCAATGTAAGGCGGAGCCTGCAAATGAAAAGTCCATTTGGCCTTTTGACGTACATCTGTACGGGCGGGCCAAGGAAAAATAATACTCATAATCTCTTGATCTCTGACCATGAGATAGTATCATCATTCCTTCCTTAACTTGTAGAGCCTCATATGCCTCAAAAGAGTGAGGTCCAAAGTGTGAAGCAGTAAGGGTTCTAGCGCAGCTAGCTCAACATCTAATCATATAGCACGGGCGATGGAGGTAATCAATCCCCCAAAAGAGATGGTCCTCTTCTTCTTCACAACAGCACACATGTGGGCTATCATGAAAGGGACCGAATTCAACCGTCGTTGTGTCAAAGTTGCCTGTAGGTAAGGAAATTATTTGGCCTTTAATTTTTTATAATTCTCCCGACCAAATATAGTATCTTCCAACAGTTGTCGGAAGACACGTATGGATGGGTTATGGATATCATACGCCAGATTTCCCTCAAAGGAATCAATGGTGAGACTTGTTAGATCTCTCCACAATTGGAATGCCTCAATGGCCCAGGCAGTGTCCAATGGTGCCTCACATAAAACATTGTCCCCGTGGGGAAATACCAACAAACCTGCAAGTTAGTCAGTAGTAAATTCATATTCCATGTTGAACATGTGGAACTTAACAGTGCCCACGGTACTCACAATGTTTGGTCTAACAATATACATGAGGGAACTCAAAAACTCCTTAGTCAGAGTCTCATAGGTGTTATCTCTATGGTTAAACAGATGTTGAAGATTTAAACTCTCTAACAGATAGTACACACAATTGTAAATGCCTAAATATAAGCAGTTGTTTTCGATATACCTGGTAGAGAAAACTTCTCGGGTCAGTAATTCTTGATACTTTTGCATCTGTTTGTTGTCGTCCCTTCCCTCACGGAAGATAATTCCTCCTATGGCTGCCATTGTTGTGAAGAAATTAGGGTATTTTGGTGAAGACGAGGAATGAGTTTTTTTAGGAATTTAGTGAGAAAATGAGGAATTTATGAATTTAAAGTGGATGGAAGGTAATGGGTATCAAGGTTTTTGTGATTGGATGTGAGTAAGTGGGATTTGATGTGAGTTAAGGAGAGAAAATGGGTTGGATGAGGTCGAAGATGAGTTAAAATTGGGAGAAATGGGGTTTTTTTGGTTCTGTTCCGTGTATTCACGTCTAGACCTATTGTGAACGCCATATAGGGATGGCGAACGCCATCTTCACATATTGGGTTGTCTTTAGGATTTGGCTCTGAATTTGGGCTTTTGAGGCGTGTTTTGTCATTTTGATCCAGATGATTGGTATGTTAGCAGGGATCAACCTTGAAGTTGACACATTAAAAATAATATGACACATGATGAAATTAAAAATAAAAATATGTTAAATGATGCAATACATAAAAAAATAATTTTAAGTAAAAAAACAATTAAAAAGATAATGAGTATGAATAACATTAATAGTAAAGATAACGGTAAAAATAAATTCTTCTTCTATCATGAATGACTTTGCAGTGAATGCTATTGGAGGGGATGTAGTGGATATCCCGGGATCTGGGATTATCTGGATGCCTAAGCTGCAATAACCTGGCGTGGAAAACTACGAAGTTCACTCCATAGGAAATTTGTCTCCGCTGTGTGAGTGGCGTTAGCCACTTCCATCTATGAAGTAAGGTCGCACATTTCTTTGCGAAGGGAAACAATCTCCTGGCTCATGACATTGAGCTCATAGTCAATGTTGTGCCTCTATGTTAGTCCTATAGAGGAAAACGCAATATACCTATCTGAGAGAGGTGATAGATGGTATTCTAGAATGGGAAGGGTGGTGGGTCTGATCGGTGTCTCTCCCTGTCCTTCTAGGTTATATTTCTAGTTTTCCTTATTATAAATGTTGGTTCTTTCTAGGTTGGGCAAGGTAAAGTGGTGGACCACCGCATTATTAATGGGTAGTTTGTACATGTTAATCCTGAAGTACACTCGTCTTACCATGGTCTAGGCAATATTCTATATCGAGGAGGGTGAATCCACAATATTGGACTAGGTGGGAGAGTTGGTTTTGGAGGTTCAAGGCATAAGTTATTTGCATTACGGTTCCTCCTACATGGATTAGGCCTTCTATAGACCTAGCGACTCCTTTAAGGTTGGCTATAAGGAAAGTTCCAGATTCAACTGGTTCTGACTCGGTGGCACGACAGAGAAACAATAATTCTTCTGCACTAATAGGCTTGATACCCTCATTCCTACCAAAGAAGGTTTGGGCTAAAGTCATCTGGAGGCACCTAAGTGTCGGGTTATGGATGTAAGTGGAGAGTTGGGTGGATGGGTCGAGATTACCTTCTGTGGTAATATCTCCCCAGAAAGTATCAAGCTTATCCCGTATATCCTTATCATAAAATAGCTCGGCTACAGCGGCTGGGCCATACTGGAATCCTAGCAGTTTTGCAAAATCCATATGGTTAAAGGTATATTCACGTCCAAATAATCTAAATGTGATGTTCCCTCTGTTAAATCGACGACCACTATAAGGCTCGTAGGTCAGTGAACTCAGGAACTCCAGAGTAAGATTCTGGTATGTAACATTTTTGCTCTCTGAGTATTCATCCCAATCTAACTGGCTACACATGGATCTGATGTTAGGCTCGATCCCTAGGATCTATAGGAAGTGAGAATCAGGTAGGGGTGGCAAACGGGCATGTTCTCCTCGTTTAGGCCCGCCCCACAAAAGCCCGCAAAAAAATGGGGCGGGGCGGTCATAGTTGAGGATGTGGGCCTAAAACTTAGACCTGTCCCGCAAAAAAGTGAGGGAGGAGTGGGGAAATCCCGCAGACACTACACTCTTTAAGCCTAAAATGCAAAAATTTATGTAAATGTGGGTGACCGTAAAAGCCCGCGAAAAAAATGGGGTTGGGCGGGGCAAACACATTAGAGGGTGAGGGCCTAAATCCTTGGCCCACCCTGCACTAAAGTGTGGAAAAATGGGCATCCCCAGCAGACTAGGCCCGTTTTTCCACCCCTAGAATCAGGGTATCTGATAGGTAGCATGGGTCAGATAATGCCAACTAGCGTTTCTTCTAGGTTTCATCTCTGAAGTGGACGTGCATATCATCTAAGTTCTGCATCCTGAAAGTATGGTTAGTAGGAACAAAGAGTGATGATACCTGAAGTGAAATCAACCAATAGTTAGTCTCGTTAGTAGGAAGAAAATAAATCATCGTTATATATAAAGAAAGAAAATATGCATAATAAAGAAAATGAAATCGTGGGTTGCCTCCTACGCAACGTTTTGTTTAATGTCGGTAGCTCGACAAAGTTGAGAGATGTGGATGCTCATGAGGGTTCTTTAGAGGATAATTCCTAGATTGAACTTAAAATAGTCTTTGGTTTCCATGGCCACTTGTTGATCCATCTCTCATATCCTTCACCTTTTATTTTTCCCTTTCTACAAGGTGGTTCATGTATGATTATAGGTATTAGCCTTTTGAGTTCAGATTTTTCCTTTCTTGTCCTAAAAGCTAATAATCCTCTATTTTCGTTCGTTTTGTGGTCCTTTAACTTTCTATTTTTGTGCGAGGCCTTGGACAGAGGCAAATTGGTGCAGATAGTTTTTAGGGCCTCTATTCTTTTCTCATCTAAAATTTCTCTAACCTCATTATTGCTCTCCTTAGGATTTTTGATTAGTTTTCACTACTGATTGCTACTATAATCTTATGTTTCTCAAGGGAAAGGCCTAAAGGTGTTTGTGCAAGTAGGGAGATTTTAGTCTCCAATGCTTTGCTTCTTGTGACCAGGGAGTCAACCAGTATTTCCAGTTTCTTAAGGGTTTATTTAGTGTTAAATTTTTGGTTTATAAACTCCTTATTTTGCATGATTTGTGTTGCCATAAATCTCCGCATGGTATACTCTAGATTGGATAGAGTTAGCGTTTCGATGTAATTATCCCATATAATCTTAAGATTGGATTTATGAGACTCATGCGGGACTTCAAAATATTGAGAGCGATAATTGTAAGGAAAATTTCAATGATGCATAGTGATAGAGATAAGGTGCCTTAATCTAGATGATGTAACAACAAGTTATGAAATTTTGACATAATTGGTCCCCGACAATGGCGCCAAAAACTTGTTCGTGAGATTATGAGTCTATTGGAGTAACTAACTGCAAGTGTACAATCTATGGCATAGTTTTAAAAGATATCAATCCCACAGAGACCAATACTCAAATTTATCATTTCTAATTGTTACGGTGTTTATCTAAGGCGAAAGAATTAAGAATGGGACAAGGTGAAATAATAAACTTTAATAAATTTGGCCATTTGTAATACTAGAACATGGTTCACATCAATTAACAGTACTCTTGATTGCTTTTAATGGGATTACTGTACGGGGCAATATTCTCTACTTTGAAAAGAATGTAATTGAACAGGAACTGTCGCTTTCGCGTATTCAGAACTGGATTTTACTCCTTAATTTACACCATCCCTTTGTCACATATGACCAGCGCTTATTGCGTCAAAGTAGTAAATCCTATTTTAAGGAATTAGAGTTTTTACTTAGTTGAAAAGTGATTTTGATTGGTAAGTTTAAATAAAAAAAGGTCCCTAGCTTCCGCTCAGGTGACCGGGTCCTAACCCTATAGGTGCGCGCGTTCGCAAATAGTTTTAAAACCACCTTCTAGAAATAATAAACCTTCTAAGTAATTAATAAAGTGCTTTCGTGGTATTTATTAACCAAAAAAAACCAATTCTAATCTTTAGTGTCAGACAACTTTCGATCTTATCTGACGTTATCACTATCCTACATTCGTAGTAGTGGATTTGATTAAGTTAGGAAAAATTGCGTTAAAACCAAAACAACCCAAAATTGTGATCCCAAAGAAATAATGAACAAAATACCGTCAAAGGACGGTCTTCACATTCTAGAACGAACAAATTAGCTAGACATGATCACGGTGAGTAAAAAGGTATTTGGTTTAGATTTAGAATTAACCATAACGACAGATTTGAATAAAGCGGTTTAAAGGCAAAGGTGAGGAAATGAAATTAGGGGATATAAAATGCGATAAATAAAATGCAGGGAGAGTAAAGCAAAGATATTAAATAGATAAAACAATTAAAGCGTAAATAAAGCGGAATAAAATAAGAACCTGCTCCAATAAGAGACTTGAATCTGATATAATGCGGGTAAACGGAAATAAACTTCGACGAAATGTAAATGCGGGAAGATAAATAACTTCAAAATAAAAATGCTCCAAGCTTGACACACGAACAAAATGCGATAACCCTTTGATGTAAGGAGTTAAAGCTCTAATGATACCGAATTTATGGCTTATGTTGGTACTAAGCTTGGATCCTCAAAAGGAAAAGTAAAACGACTATTTATAATGATCCTAAGCCGTAAAATATCAAGTGAAACCTTCTTAGTTCGTGGGAGAAAAAATAGGGGAACAAGTGTTGGGTGGAATACCAAGTAAAACCCATTTCCAACTGCATCGCAAAACAAAGGATGGCGAACGCCATCCTCTGCATGGCGAACACCATCTTCATAACATGGGCGTGACCAAGTCTTTCGACCGTTAAAACATGGGTCACGTCATACTCCTGGTGGCTACCGCTATGGCGAACGCCATATAGGTAGCCTTGAGTACAAATTTCCATTTTTCCATTATTTTGCATCCGAATTGTTTCTTTTCTTCGCATATGGTCCCAATATGGTTAAATACCTGAAATATAGACAAAGTACCCATATAATACTGGAAATAGAGATAAAACAATAACAAAACATGTACAAAATGAGTCAAAATAATGGTGTAATTTGGTGTTATCAATTATGTGTCTTTAAGTTGGGAGTGAAGAGAAATACTAGAGGAGAATATATTAGTTGACTAATGTGTGAGAATTAATAGGTTAGGGGAAATATGATATTAATAATAGTTTTATACTATTATTTAATTAAAATAAAATAGAAATATAAGGTGTAGAGGAAATAAAGATAAGGAGACCTTTTGTGAGAGTAAGTTGATGGTAGAAGTGGAAAATCATATTTTGAGGGATAATTGTTATTAGAAAAAGGGAAATTGGGAGAAGAGGGACTATTTTGCATTCTATGTGAAGTTGTGAGGAGAAAGCAGAGAAAGAGGCTAGGGTAATGAAGGAGAAGCATAGGAAGAGCATCATTGCTAGAGGTTGAAGAGATCATTGCTAGGAGTGACAAGGTAAGGGTG
The DNA here is from genome assembly GCF_024323335.1 of Lathyrus oleraceus. NCBI lineage: Eukaryota > Viridiplantae > Streptophyta > Magnoliopsida > Fabales > Fabaceae > Lathyrus > Lathyrus oleraceus. The sequence continues at coordinate 328,258,971 of NC_066585.1, read as the reverse complement.
GGTAATAGTTCTCAATTATGGTTGACATGAGGGAATGGTAGATTTAGGGTTTTAGTATTTTGATTGATAATGAATATTTGTGAATGAGATTGATATTGGTGAAAACCGTATTGTTAATGTTAGACATATATGTTGTATTGTGAAATTTGATGATAATTGGTGATGCTATTGCTGTATGTGATTTGTTGTTGATGTATGTCATCTATTATGTTGAAAAAGATATGAACCGATGATTGAAAATGATGAAATTGGTGTTATAGTTAAGTAGGATTGTTGATCCATGATTATATGAAGAAATAGATGAGATTAGGATCATAAAGTGATAAGAAATTGGATCTTAGTGATATAAGTTTGTGTAATAAGCTTCTGGTATGTGTGTTGATGTTTAAAAGTTTGAAAAATTGAGTTTTTAGCCAAAAACAACAACATAGGTCGACCTATCAAGGTCATGTGTCGGCACATGCAGCCTAAAATTGCATAAAATGCTATTTTTAAACTGTCTGACGATTTCGATCATAACTTTTGATCCGTGTATCCAAATGAAGTTCCGTTTAAAGCGTTGGAAAGCTAACACTCAGGGACATAACCGTGTAGTTATATATTAAGTGTTTGAATATTGTTGGTTCTTTGTGTTGGCATTAATTTTGGTAAAACTTAGTGTTATCATAAGTTGTCACACGTGTTGTCTTGACATGTGATATCAGCTTCCTGCAGGATGTTTAAATATGGTTGTGCAGGATTTAGCTAAGATGTCAGACCCGATGTTAAGACATGTGTATACAGAACATTCAGTCTGAATGTTATGTATCTTAATATTGCGCTTTTCATGCAAAGCTGTGTGTGATTATGTGGAGATTAAATGCGCTATTCAAGGAGTAATTTGATTTAAAACCAGATTGCTCTATTTTCCAATAAGGGATTATTAGCTGCTATTTCTTAGAAGATACGCAAGGAAAATAGAATTAGGGTTTTATGCTGCCCAGGCCCATTCAAAAGCTTCTATTTAAAGGCCATGTAAAACCTGGTCTAAACACACAAGATACGAACGATAAATAGAGAGAGTTTTAGGGTTTTAGCCTTGTGTGAGCTTGTGTATTGTGAGCCATTCATTCATCTTAGTGATGTTTGAATTGGACTGACTTTTGTGTTGTAATATGTCCATTCTAAGCTTTGAAGCACGAGTGTTTGTTTACTTGGTTGAAGCTTTTAAAGAAGATCAAGTATGTGTCCTTGAAGAGTGTCATCTTTCTTTGTAATATTTGTTTTTATATCACTGTTGTGATTAAGGGGGAGTGAGTAGGGTCTCATATCTAAGAGTTCTTAGATATAAGTCACACGGGTAGAGATTAGGTGAAAAGACTGTAACTTGAAGTTGTTTACTGAGAGTCTTTGAACTAATTTTGTTTAGTGGATTTCCTTCCTGGCTTGGTAGCCCCCAGACGTAGGTGAGTTTGCACCGAACTGGGTTAACAATTGCTTGTGTCACTTGTTCAATTGTTTCTTTGTTTTTATCATGTTTATATTTTAGTTGTTGTTCAGATATTAGTGTCGTGACATTACCTTCGACATCTCATATCTGATACCAGAATTTCAATTGGTATCAAAGTAGGCATCCTGCTCTGGTTATGGGTGAGATCTTGGGACGTTACTTTCTGGTACTATGGATAGAGACGGAGGATCTGTACATAGACCACCAATTTTGGATGAATCTAACTATGACTACTGGAAACCTCAGATGGTAGCCTTCTTGAAATCTTTGGATAATAAGGCTTAGAAGGCTGTTCTAACAGGCTGGGAACATCCCTTCACTACTAAGGAAGGAGAAGTTACAACTAATAAAAAGCTTGAGGAAGAATGGACCAAAGAGGAGGATGAACTAGCTCTTGGAAACTCTAAAGCATTGAATGCTATATTCAATGGGGTTGATAAGAACATCTTCAGACTGGTGAACAACTATGAGGTGGCTAAAGATGCTTGGAATATTCTTAAAACCACTCATGAAGGTACCTCTAGAGTGAAGATGTCTAGATTGCAGCTGCTTAATACTAAGTTTGAGAATTTGAGGATGAAAGAAGATGAAAGTATTCATGACTTCCATATGAATATCCTTGAAATTGATAATGCCTCAGAAGCCCTGGGTAAGAAGATGTCAGATGAAAAACTTGTGAGGAAAATTCTCAGGTCACTTCCCAAGAGATTTGCCATGAAAGTGACAGCCATAAAAGAATCTCAAGATATCTGCAAGATGAGAGTGGATGAGCTAATTGGATCCCTCCAAACATTCGAGTTGGGAATGAGTGATGGATCTGAAAAGAAAGTCAAAAGCATAGCCTTTATGTCAAACACTGAAGAGAAAGAGGAAGACAGTAGTCAGGATACTAATGAAGATCTAGCAAATGATGTAGCATTACTTGGGAGACAATTCAACAAACTCCTGAAGAGGATGGATGTAAGGTCAGAGTCTAATGTCAAGAACAACTCATTTGACATCAGTAGGTCCAATGATGCTGGAAGAAGAACAAAATCTGAGGAAAAATACAAACAGGGTAAAGGAATTCAGTGCCATGAATATGAAGGGTATGGACACATTAGAGCTGAATGTGGGACCTATCTCAAGAAACCGAAGAAGAGTCTTGATGTTACTTAGTCTGATGACAATTCTGAAAGTGAAACAGAAGGAGAGTCAGCCAATCTTGTGACTGCCTTGACTGGATGATGGGATTCTGATGAAGACTCCAGTGATGATGAATTAACCTTTGATGAATTAGCTACTACCTACAGGAAGTTATGTTTCAGAAGTGAAGAAGTGTGTCAACAAGTGGAGAATCAGAAGAAATTGATAACCCAACTAGAGGATGAGAAGACATAACACTTAGAAACCATTTCTAAGTTGAAGATCAAAGTCGTGTTCCTCAACTCCAAACTGAATGAGATGACGAAGTATGTCAGAATGCTAAACAGTGGATCTGACACCTTAGACAAAATCCTCCAGACTGGAAAGATGGCTGGAGACATGACTGGCCTTGGGTTCAATGAATCCTCTCATGATTGTAGTCCCACTGGTAGCAAACCAAAAATGTCAAATCAGGTGTCTCAACATCACAAGGAAAGACAACATAAAGGAAACACCAAAGATGGAGATGTCATTATTGTGGGAAATTTGGCCATATAAAACCATTCTGCTTTAGGCTGTATGGTTATCCTAGTCCTACTCATAATCAACCTAGACCCAAACAACACATCCCTGTTAATAGAAAACAGTGGGTTCCTAGGGTTGATGCTACTAACTTGATAGCTCACACCTCCTTCAGAGTCTCAGCCAAAGAAGATTGGCACTTTGACAGTGGATGCACCAGACACATGACTGGAAGCAAAAACCTGCTAATTAACCTCCAACCTCATGCCATCAGCTATGTAACTTTTGGTGATGGAGCAAAGGGTGAAATCAAGGGGATTGGAAAGTTGAACTGACCTGGAGTCACTAACCTTGATAATGTGTTGCTTGTTAAAGGATTGACTGCAAACCTGATCAATATCAGTCAACTATGCGACCAAGGTCTAAATGTGAACTTCACAAAAACTGAATGCTTGATTACTAATGCAAAAAATGAGGTGATCATGAAAGGAGTCAAGTCTAAGGACAACTGCTATATGTGGAATTCTCAAGAAACTAGCTATTCATCAATGTGTGCTCTAGCTAAAGAAGAAGAAGAAGAAGTGAAACTATGGCATCAAAAACTGGGTCGTATGCATCTTAAAGGAATGAAGAGGATTATATCTGTTGAAGCTGTTAGAGGAATCCCAAAATTAAAGATTGATGAAGGAAGAGTTTTTGGTGAATGTCAGATTGGGAAGCAGACAAAGATGTCACATCAGAAGATCAAACATGACACCACATCTAGAGTGCTGGAACTTCTCCACATGGACTTGATGGGACCTATGCAGATGGAAAGTCTTGGTGGGAAAAGGTATGCTTATGTTGTAGTGGACGACTTCTCCAGATATACCTGGGTGAATTTTATAAGGGAAAAATCTAATGTGTTTGATGTGTTCAAAGATATTTGCCAAAGACTTCAAAGAGAAAGAGAGAGTCATGTTATCAGAATCAGAAGTGGACATGGGAAAGAATTTGAGAACAGTAAATTTGCTGAATTCTGTTCATCTGAAGGAATTGGTCATGAGTTCTCTTCTCCCATTACCCCTCAGAAAAATGGTGTGGTGGAAAGGAAGAATAGAACTCTCCAAGAATCTGCTAGAGCTATGATTCATGCTAAGAAGTTGCCTTACCACTTTTGGGCCGAAGCTATGAACACGACATGTTATCTTCACAACAGAGTAACCTTGAGGAAAGGGACCCCAACCACTTTATATAAAGTCTGGAAGGGAAGAAGACCTATTGTCAAATACTTCCATGTGTTTTATAGTAAATGTTATATCCTGGCTGATCGTGAACAAAGAAGGAAAATGGACCCCAAGAGTGATGAAGGAATATTTCTGGGCTACTCAACAAACAGCAAAGCCTTTAGAGTTTTTAATTCCAGAACAAAAGTTATGATGGAATCTATCAATGTTGTTATTGATGATCAAGAGACTGATGTCACAGACGATGTTGAAACATTTCTGAATGATTCCCTAGCTGATCTCCTGGACAAAAGTAATGAGAGTGAGTCCACTCAAGCTGAACCTGAAGCTGATAAAGTTAATAAGGGACCCTCTATCAGAATTCAGAAGGATCATCCTAAAGATCTCATTATAGGAGACCCAAATAAAGGGGTCACCACTAGATCAAGGGAAATGATCTCACATGCCTGTTTTGTGTCTAAGATTGAGCCTAAGAATGTCAAAGAAGCCATAACTGATGAATTCTAGATCAATGCCATGCAGGAAGAGTTAGGCCAATTCAAGAGAAATGAAGTGTGGGAATTGGTTCCAAGACCTGAAGGAATAAATGTTATTGGTACAAAGTGGGGTTACAAGAATAAATCTGATGAAAAAGGTGTGGTTACTAAAAATAAAGTGTCATACCCCGATTTTGGCCCTGAATTTTTTCATTTTTTTTTATTTTGGCACATGGCCTAAAGTTCATTTACATAAACATTCATGACCAAAGGCAATCATCCATTCCCAAATCCATATTTTTTTATAAACATTGGTCATTATTTAGTTTTTCTTTATCATGGTGTTTTGATTATGAAATGGATTCTAAATATTTGACTTTTTATTTTTTTCAATTTTAATTTCAAAATAAGTCTAATTCCAAATTTCAATTTAATCTTAACTGTGTTTTACTAATGACTCGAATTCTAATTGATTTTTAATTTCCAAATAAATGTTAGAATTTGACATCAAAGTAATTTTAACAAATTATAGATTAATTTGATTTTAATTGGTTTTATTTGGCTTTTTTGATTTTTTAATGGACATTTTGATTAGTCTCGGATTATTTCTAAAATCCATATCCATTTCATAACCAAACATGATCCATTTTCCATCCATAGCTCATTTCAAAATCAAAATAGTACATCTCACTTGGTACAGGAATCCAATTTGTCTGTCTTTGAAAGGTCTAATAACCAATCTCCCCTCATTGTTAAAAATATGGTGCCTCCTACAAATATTAGCATGCAAGATTCAGCAAGTCACTGGTTAGTAATGAATGTTGCAGTATGCAATATTTTCATTGGAAGATGCTCGGATGAAAAGCAACTCGTGGAAGACACAGGTGAAGAATTTGTAAAGTTTTTCTTGATGAGGTCATTTGCCAAGATGCAAAAGTGGGTGAAGATGGTGATATAGTTGGTTTCGAAATGCATGATTTAATGCATGATCTTGAAATGCAAGTAGCTGGCAATGTTTGTTGTTACTTAGACAGTGAGACAAAAAGCCGTGTACAAAAACTCATGCATGTATCATTGGAATCCAAGGTAATTCATTTGTTGGACTCATTAGATGGAAGTAGGCTGCGAACTTTGATTTTACTGTCTTCCAATGAGGAAGAATTCAATGAGGATAAATTGTCAATCATTTCAAAATTCAAACACTTGCGTGTCTTGAAGCTGACGGATTTTTCTTTAAGCAAGTTTTCTAGATCAATTAGAAAATTGAAACATTTAAGATATTTTAACTTGTCAAACTGTAAAGGACTGGGAAGTCTTTACAAATCCTTAAGCAGTTTTGTTACAAACACTAACATTGAGACCTAATGAAAAAATGGAGCTTTCTACAAAGGTTGTATCAAAATTGATCACTTTAAGACACCCCCACATCTTTGATTAGGAAGCCTCCAGAGACAGAATACCATTTGGATTTGTAAAATTGAGCATTCTGCAGCAATTTGACTACAGTATAACAACACGGTCGACCTTAGTCTTGGCACCAACGTGTCTATGACTTCTTCCGGCCGCCGCAGCCCAAAACTTCAAATTGGAATGTTTCTGCTACAACACCACCTGAAATCGGTAAAGGGACTCAAGTTAAACTCATAAAAGCAAGCTTGCAATATACGATATAAGCCATGAAGGTTTTGATCCAACCATGTGCATATTCACGCCATTGAAGCAAGTCAAAACTCAGATCAATACTAACCTTGTAAAACAGTTTGTTCATTAGCCGGCGCACCGGGAAACCAACCTGCCAAATCGATCAAAGAAGCGAAATGTCAAAATAAATATTCAAGCAAAACTTCAAGAGCACCATTCACAGTTTTAGCTCAAAACTCTCATAATATCAACAACTTGCCTTATCAGAACAATGTCGACAATGTGAAGTTCGGTGGCTTCGCTCCAAACAACAAGGTTCAAGGAATATTCCTTAAAAAGGATAATCCAAGATGCCACATTAATACAAGAAGTAAGAAAGAAAGTTGGCTGCCAGATTATTATCCGTGTAGATGCAAATCAAAACTGAACTTTTGAGGAAGCTATGAAATTTGGCTCTTTGGCTAAAGATTGCAACCTGCAACGTATTGAGGAACCTGTCCAGGATGAAGGTGATATTCTCAAGTTTTGTGAAGAAAGTGGATTACTTGTTGCCCTAGATGAAACCGTAGATAAAATTCAAGAAAATCCCCTGAAAAAGCTATTGAAGTTTACTCATCCTGGAATAGTTGCTGTTGTTATCAAGCCAAGTGTTGTTGATGGATTTGAGAATGCAGAATGGGCGCACCAACATGGGAAGATGGTTGTTGTCAGCTCTGCATTTGAAAGCAGTTTGAGTCTCTCTGCTTATACTCAATTTTCTATTTATCTTGAAGTTCAGAGGTTAAGTACATTCAAACTGTTAGATGTTAAGGCAACACCTTCTGTAGCTCATGGTCTAGGATCCTATCGTTGGCTTAAAGAAGACATAACGCTTGGTCCTCTTTTGATTGGTCGGAATCCACGAAGTGGGCTGGTCGAAGTTCTGTGAATGAGGGTAATGGACATTCTCTTAAGTAATGGAGCTTCTGAAAACTTGCAGCATGATGCCAGTAGAACCAGTAACAAGCTCAATCATTTTTCAGTCGCCGTCACCGAGGATGAAGTACTTGCAGTTACGGTATCACCTGAAACCAATAAAGAAGGACAAGTTTAAATTTCAAAACTCACAACAAAAAAAGCAAGTTGGCAGCATATAATATAACCATTGTTCGCATACCATTGTCGACTTAAAAATGCCGTCTTGCAACATTACCTTGTAAAACTATTCACAAGTTTATGACCGGCATTAAGCATCAAACAAAATCCAGAACTTTGCGACCGCTGTGTCCCAAGGCCTGGAAGGTGCAGGTAATTTTACCGCTAGCGAGGATGGTATACCTGAACATAATAAAAATCTCATGAGCAAACAGCATCTGATGGTATATCTTCAAAGTGTTGTCAAAAGGCAAGGAAACCGAACCTAAGAAAGATTCCAAACCACTGTTGGAGACATCTCAGAAAGGATATCTTGCTGCATTATCTGCATCTAGTTACTCCTATGTTTCTTTACTCAAGCATTTTCTTCCAATCATAAACCCAGGTGGATCTTCAATATCTCTCACATACATCGCTTCAGAGAGGATCATTCCCGGATATGGGGGTGGTATGAGTTCTACAAAAGTTGCACTGGAAAGTGATACACGAGTGCTTGCTTTTGAAGCCGGTAGAAAGCGCAAAATTAGAGTCAACATTATGTCTACTGGTCCACTAAGAAGCCGCGCCGCAAAAGCAATTGGGTTCATTGATACGATCATTCAATAGCTAATGCACCTCTACAGAAAGATCTATCAGCAGAGGAGGTAGGCAATGCAGCTGCTTTCTTATCATCACCATTAGCATCAACTATCACGGGCACTGTTCTATATGTCGACAATGGTCTGAATGCCATGGGTGTTGGAGTTGACAGTCCCATATTTAGTGATCTTAACCTTCCAAAGGAACAACATTAAGTACCGATTCTCACCCAAACCATAACAGTCAGTAAGCTTCAAAACTGTAAAACCATTCTAAGAACAATGTTGCATTTACAAGGTTCCTAACCATCTTTTGAAGTTGATTGAAGAAGCTTTTACTCCAAATTTTCACTGCAGTAACACAGAGCAATTAGCAAGGCAGTAAAATTCAGAAAAATACCCAAAACAGAGTTAAGACAAAAAACGATGAAGAAAGCACATGCTCAGATTACCTGTTCTAAATCCAAACATCAAGTAGGGCGACCAAAACCTGACAACCCAAAAGAGATTTTGCAGAGATCCTCTTTTGAACTCCATATGCCAATCTGAAAACCCTAATTCGTGGAAGATAAATAGTGAGGAAGCGAATCAGTAAGAGAGGGACGATTGGGAGGAGAACGAAAATTAACGGCGAAAAAACTTCAAAACGAAAAACCTAAAATAAAAGCAAAACCTGGTTTGAAGAGTTGAAGGAGGTTTAAGCTTCATCGTCACCGTCACTACCGAACCGCCACCGAAGGTGATCACGACTTTATGAGTCGAATTTGGGGTACAAACTGCAAGTGCACAGTTCTATCGCGTAGTTTTAAAAGATATCGATCCCACAGGGACTTATGAATCGATATACCGTTATCTAAGGTTACTTCGTAAAGCTAAGGCGGATGATACTTTGATTGTTCGGGGGAAAAGTTGAAACTAAAATAAGATCTAGATTAAATATCAATTAAGCGGATATCAGTATGTAGTTCGTCGTAATTAGGGAATCAAATCTTCGTTGGTTTCTTGGTTTTTTAAAATAAATCTTTTTAGTAAATACTATTGATTAAAAGTCTTTTCTCAAACTCTCGCTCTGTTGAATAAACTATGACCTTATATTAACGCAGCTGTCACTTATTGGTTAAGTCCAAAATCACCTTTTGAAAACAACAGAATCTATAGAAACTCTTTTTAAGAAAACACTAATCGTTTAAATACCCTCGTCTCAAACTCTCGCTCTGTTGACTTAGATCATATAATTAAATTCAAATGCTTAACTCTCGTCCTCACATTTAACTTTAAAAAATACTTTTTGAAAAAGATTAGAATTTAATTAACTCTAAAAATTGCTTTCGCCCTGATTTAGAATTAATGTCCAATTTACACTGTCCAGTTAAAAACTCAAACTGTCGTTCTATTGATTTTAACTTCTTTATGTCTTTTACTCTCGTACAAAAACTTTGGTATTAACTCTGTAAATTGAGACCATAAAAAGAGTGACTTTAATTTTAAATAAAATTTAACCAACTTAGTTTTGATTCCTTTATTCCGCTTACTTTACATACCGATACCTAAATAAATTAGCCGGACATATTAAACAGGCTTAAACAATTATTACGCTTAATTAAAGCCATATCAGGCAAACAATATAGACAAATAGCAGTGCAGAGCATATATAAATTAAAACAATAAATTAAAGAACCTGTAAAATTAATAGAAATCTTGATTGTTCTCTAACTTCGATGCTTGAACACTCCACCACAGACCGGTTGGATTTGTTCTTCACAATCTTCGATCAGACAGTAAAATAAAGGCGAAGGAATAAAATACTATGATCTAACGTAAGGTTAGATCTAGTTAAAGTTACACAATAGTTTCCGGTGTAGAAACTATTGTGAGAAAATTAATTGAATGCCTAAAAAATTAAACTAACAAAGGAAATAAATTGCTGAAGAAAAATATGGAATGCTGAAAAAAATATAATGCTGTAAAAATAATGGCAACAGAAACAAGGTTGCTGAAAAAGAAAAAAAATGCTAAAAGCTAGAAAGCTGAAAACTAAATTGCAGAGCGTAAAAAAATGTAAAAGTAGGCCGTCCCCAATTTTTCCCATTTGGGTCCTTTATATAGTGTTCATTTGGTCTTGGTGGTTGAGAAAATCAAGGGAGACTTGGTTTTGGGGGTTGAGAAAATCAAGGGAGACTTGGTTTTGAATGAGGGATCCGTGGAGAAAAGTTTGTTGGAGCAAAATTTGGCACGTTTGGCTGACTGCTTCAAAGCGTACTTCGTGGATGCGTCAAAGCCAAAAATATAGGAGTGGGGTGTGACGTCCGTCACACCATGTGTTACGCTCGTAACACAGAGTAGCAAGGCGTGACGTTCGTCACACCATGCGTGGCGCTCGTCACAGCCTCTCAGCGCATCTCCTTTGTAGTTGTGGGCTGGGCTTTAGTGGAATGCTCTTTCATCCTCTTTTTGCACCTCCTTTTCTTCCTTTTTCACTTAAGCTTCAAATAAGTTACCTGAGACAAATAGAAGGGAAAATACCACGTAATATCGAATAATATGAAATAAATTGAAACAAATAATAATATAATTTAATTAAATCGAGTCCAAAAATGTGATATTATTTCATGTTATCAAACTCCCCCATACTTAGACCTTTGCTTGTCCTCAAGCAAGATACAATATAGAAATCATTTTTAAAATTTGGCCAGATGAAATTTCAAAACACACATCAATTCGTACTAGGTTGCATGTAAACCTTGTTTAGAAGTAACTTGAGTTTAATCTTGACATCAACAACCACCGTCACAACCTCAGATAACCCCACCTTATGCAAACCAGTTCGAGTAATGCCATTATAGCTATCCTAGTTCCTTTACTCTTATTTCACCCGTTTTCATTCTAGCGAAATCACATTAAGCCCTTTATCTTTTCGCGCACATAGTGGAGTAACCGGTTAGTGATTCTGATCCCCTTTTAGCTAGAAGTTCTGGTACATAAGTCGGATAACTTCGTTATTCAGTCCATTGCAAATTGCGGGGGATCGGACCGTAGTCCGCCCTACCAAGTTCAACACCAGATACCTGCTGAACCAACTCATAATGGATCTTTCATATTATGCTTTTGTATGATCTGCAACCTTTAGATTAAATGATCTGGTAAGGATCACCTAACTTAATTAGTGCATTTCCTGATATATATATATATATATATTTTTTTTTATGTTACTTTGGGAATCATTCACTTATATTCATCGGCTCTCCACGTAGTTTGCTATTAAGATGGTGCTGACTGAAGGAGAATTTGCGACCCAAAGCGCAGCGGAAATTAAAAATTTCTCCTTTAGAGATCCTTACGAATGGTCATGATCAGTGATAGAATATTTACCTCTTGTGATGATCGAAACCTTTGGTGTAGATCTCTTGTGACGATCAAAACCTTTGATGCAGATCCACGAAGCGATCACGAACGTTGAACGATGACAACGTCTCTACTCAGTCCACACGAACGGGTTCCTTCAATCTCAGTGCTAGCTGGTATGAATGAAGGCTTTGAGTGAGAGAGAGAGAGTGAGAGAAAACGAAAATAATGCAACCGCAATTTATGCTTCTGCACAAGGGTTCTATTTATAGAACCACTTGTGTGGGCTTCAAGCTAAAAGCCCACTTAAGTGTATTTTGGCCCATATCTTATAATATGCCCAAAATCACTTTAGCCCATGGTACCTTACCATATTTCGTATTCTACTCAAGTACACCGTACCTTACGATGTTCTATAATTCACTTAAGGGCACCGTACCTTACGGTATTCCTTAGTTACTCTATCTCTCATCAATCCGTCCTTTGTGTGTGACCCTGTAGGTTTTCGTGACGTTGGCAATTATACTAAATCACACATTTAATATAATAAACAGTGAGCGGTATCTAGCAACACATCACTGCTACCCAAGACACGAAAATGTCAAGTGATCTGACAAAACCATCTGTGATAATAATTATGTGTATAATTACCCTTTTGCCCTTATGTCTATATTGAACACAAGGCATAGACCGTGTCATCCTTGTCCAGTTCAATATTGGGCCCATAGACATTTATCCTGTTATGCAGGATGGGCAAATTCCATCTAGGTCACTCATGTCCCTCAGCATGCTTTGTGGAGTACCCATCAACTGTCTTTATGGTTATCCAGTTACGGACAACGTTGGATCAGCAATAAAGCACTCGACTCTACATCTAGGATCCATAGTGGTTTCAGGTCGAAGAGTGGAATACACTATTATCACCATGAGAATAACTTATGACACTTTGCATAAATTTCTATATAGTATTCTCATAGCGGGTCAATCCGGTATAAATATTACTCCTAATATTCATACCTATGTTTAAGACTTGATAACTCTTTATCCATGATCCATGAGATGTGATCATCAGTCTACAAACATAATAGTCTTAATGCTTTAATGTTATCCCACTTCACACTAAAGCTCGACTACGGATACTTTAGGAATAGTGTCCTTATATTTAATGTGTTCTCATGATTAAGTCACACTTAATACATTAAACGGACTATCTATTCCAGGGACTTTATTAATCAACCATAATAAAGAGAATGCCTTTTATTATTCGATACAAGTACCAAAATGTATTGGCCTCTAGGGCTTACACCAACACTGACTTCTCGTATAAACTACTCGGGGTTACTATAAAACTAAAAGTTCAAGGGATTGGTATAATAGGTACTTATTCTGATCTAACATGTTGAGGTTCTTAGAGCATTGTTATGGTAATAATTTTTGTCTTGATTTCACTCAAGTTTTATAAAATAAGCGACCTTTATACTTATTGGGTGTGTTAAATTTTTGTTATGGCTCAAGAAAATTGAGGGGAATAGATAATACAAAATTTTCACACTCGGGACTTGACTTAAAATAAATTATTCTTATTATATATATATATATATATATATATATATATATAATATATATATATATATATATATATATATATATATATATATATATATATATATATATTTAAATTATGAAAGGGAAATAACAATGAAGGGAAAATAACATTCTTGAAAAAGAAACATTGAAGGAGGAATAATAATAACTGCAACAAAGTTTTCCCTCCCCCATACTTAGATGAAACATTGTCCCTAATGGTTCAAAAGAAAAACAAAAGAAAATGAAAAGAAAAAGAAAAGAAAAAGTCAATGCTGCCTTCCGCCTCGTGTTCTGGGACCTGGTGATCGTTGACGTACTCCTAAGTCGTCAAACCTGCTAAGCAACTCAGTGAACCGCTGGTCGGTTATTGCATTCCTTGCTTCCTGTTGTTGTTGCATCTGGCGCATCAGTTGCATCACTTCGACATTCTGCGCCTGCATGGTATCAATGGCGTCCATGATATCCTCATTAGTTGCTGGCCTCCTTCTGCGATGACGTCGGGAGGATGGAGGTGGATCAATAGGGTGTTCATCTAAGTCATAAAGTCAGCTATTGTGGTTGTGAACACTCGTTCTCTCATGGTTAGGCAAGGTAAATAATCGGGCCACTAAGGTGTTATTCTCTTCCTTACCAAATAAGGTGTGGGCTAGTATTTTATGAAAATATCGGATAGCAGGGTTATGGATCTTTTGTGAGTGCATCTCATTTGGGTTTGGGTTGGATTCTCCGGATATGCAACCCTAGAAGTCATCGAGATCAATGTCATCAATAAGGTCCTCCTGGCGGGTATTAAAGACGAAATGGCCGCTAGGGAATCCTAAGAGGTCAGCAAGGTCTCGACGGGTGTAGGTGAAGTCCATGCTAAATAACCTAAAGGATATTAACCCTTTGTTAAGTCCGTAACCGTGTTCAGGGATGTATACAAGGGAAATCAGGAATTCTAAGGTTAGCTCACGGTACGTGACAAACTGTCTCTTAATGGATGCGTTCTCCTACCCAAGCTGGTTAAACATAAACAGGATGATATCTCAGATGCCTAATTTATCCATGGTCGGTCCATCATAATATATGGTCAGTGCCATATCCTTATGGGCTAGATAATCATACCGCCTTCTCTGAACACTGCCTCTGAAAATGGTATCTACTGGTTGCATGATGAAAGTCAGTAGCTCGATGAATTCAAGTAGATACTGGCATTAAGTAGTAATGGTTATTAAAGAAAAATACGAATTGACTTTATGAAAGGGAAGGGAAAAAAATGGATAGAGAGAAAAATTGACATTAATAGAACTGGAAATATTCGCTATGTTTTACGTCGATAGCGCGGCGACTCGGGAGTGTAAGTACTCATGGTGGTTCTTTCGAGGATGAATCCTCGGTCAAACTTTTAATTATCCTTGATTTCCATGGCCACTTATCAATCCATCTTTCATAACCGTCACTTTTTCTTCTTTTTCTTCTGCGAGGTAGTTTATCCTCCTGAACTTGTGGTGGTGGTTCTGGCTCTATTATGGGAGCTAGCTTTTCAGGTTTAGGTTCAATTTTTGAAAACACCACCTCAAAGTCTGGTTTGCCCCTTTTTATACTAATTAGTTCCCTAATTTCATGGGCTTCAAATTCTCTCTTCTTGTTCAGGGTGGCAGATAAAGGTGCATTGGTGTGGATATTTTCTGATAGCTCCTCATTTCTTTCGGATTTGGGGTCTACCTTAACTTCCACAGACCTTCGCGGGAAAGGAATTGGTGATTTATAGGGAGGAGGTACAACACATAGTTCTTCCTTCTCTACCTTTTTGACAACCTCCCTTTCGGGTGGTGTTTGTGGAACTTTCTCAATCTCTACTTTTTTCTCACCTGAACCCTCCTCATTATCACTATCCTTAGGATTTTCGGTAAATCTTTCACTGGTGGTTGTTACCATATCCACATGTTTCTCAGGGAAAGGTCCTAGAGGTGTCTGCGCAAGTAGGGAGATTTGAGTCTCCAATGCCTCGTTGTGAGTGACAAGGGACTCGACCACAATGTTCAGTTGCGTAAGGGTTTCATTGGTATAAAGACTTTGTTTTCTAAATTCTTCATTCTGAAGAGTTTGTGTAGCCACAAAGCGTTCCATCATAGATTCCATCCTTGAGTGAGTTTGCGTCTCAATGAAATCCTCCATTAATATTTCCAGGTTGGATTTATAGGAATCTTGCGATTCCTCAAAATACTGGGAGTGATAATCGTAGAGAAAGTTTGGGTGATACATAGTAATAGAGAGAAAAAATTGCCTTAGTCTCTACAGCGTAACAGAAGAGTTACGATATCGACTAAATAAAGTCCCCGACAATGGCGCCAAAAACTTGATCACGACTTTATGAGTCGAATTTGGGGTACAAACTGCAAGTGCACAGTTCTATCGCATAGTTTTAAAAGATATCGATCCCACAGAGACTTATGAATCGATATATGATAACATGAAATTATATCACATTTTAGGACTTAATTCAATTAGATTATATTATCATTTACTTTAATTTATCTCATTTTATCAGATATTATGCGGTATTTCCTTTCTATTTATGTCAGGTATCCATTTTGAAGCAAAAGTGAAAAAGGGAAGAAAAGGAGGTGTAAAAAGGAATAAAAAGGAAACAAATAACAAAGACCAAGCCCAGCCCAAAGAAAGCGCACGTTGTGCCTGTGACGGGCGTCACAAAGGTTGTGACGAGCGTCACACTAAGCACACTCCTGTGACGAGCGTCACACATGGTGTGACGGACGTCACACCATTCCCCTATATTTTTGGCACTAGGAACGCAACTGACCACGTTGAAAAGCTATTTCCACGCTTGACCCTCGGAACGAAAAGATCGTGTATACGGAAACCCTTGGAAAGCAGTTACACAAGTAGCAGTATAAATAGCAGCTAATTGGGAAAGCTCTGGGTTCGGAGATTTTCCACGCCTTTTGCCGTTTTCGCATTTTTTTCTTCTTCCAGCAGTTTAGGCTTATATTTTTATAGTATTACTTTGCAGAATTTTTATTGTTTTACCTTTTCGCAATTCTATTTTCTTTACTAGCTTTCAATTAATTTTTCGCACAATAGTTTCTACACCGGAAACTATTGTGTACCTTTTACCGGACCTAACCTTACGTTAGAGTCTAGTTTTTTATTCCTTCGTTTTAATTTGTTGTTTAATTGAAGAATCCAAGAACAAATCCTACCGGCTTGTGGTGGAGTGTTCAAGACTATTGTTTAATGCATTCAGGTTCTTTAATTATTATTTAATGCTTTGTTTTATTACTTATTTATATTACCTGCCTGGGATGAGTCTGTTTATGCATGATATGTATTTTTGTTTGTTTAGTATGTCTGGCTAATTTGCCTAGATATCGGTATGTAAAGTAAGCGGAATAAGGGATCAAGACTAAGTCGGTCTAATTAAACTTAAAATTAAAATCAATCTTTTTACGGTCTCAATTTACAGGTTAATAACAAGAATTTTTACAAAAGTAAAAGACATAAAGAAGTTAAAATCAATAGAGCGAGAGTTTGAGGTTTTAACTGGACAGTGTAAATTAGGCATTAATTCTAGATCAGGGCGAGAGCAAGTTTTAGAGTTAATTAAATTCTGACCTTTTCCAAAAAGTATTCTTAAAGATTGAATGTGAGGACGAGAGTTAAGCATTCGGGTTTAATTGTATAACCTAAGTCAACAGAGCGAGAGTTTGAGATAAGGGTGTTTAAAACGGTCAGTGTTTTCTTAAAAAGAGTTTCTGCAACTTTATTGCTTTCAAAAAGTGGTTTTTGACTTAATTATAAGTGACAGCTACATTAACATAAAGTCATGGTTTATTCAACAGAGCGAGAGTTTGAGATAAAACCTTTAATCAATAAAGTTAACTGAAACGATTTATTTTAAAACCAAGAAACCGACAAAGAATTGATTCCCTAATTACGACGAACTACATACCGATATCCGCTTTATTAATATTTAATCTAGATCTTAGTTTAGTTTTTAGCTTCGCCCCCAAACAATCAACCATTATTCGCCTTAGCTTTACGAAGTAACCTTAGATAACGGTATATCGATTCATAAGTCCCTGTGGGATCGATATCTTTTAAAACTACGCGATAGAACTGTGCACTTGCAGTTTGTACCCCAAATTCGACTCATAAAGTCGCGATCAAGTTTTTGGCGCCGTTGCCGGGGACTTTTATTTAATAGATATCGTAACTCTTCCGTTACGCTGTAGAGACTAAGGTTTCTTTTTCTTCTATTCTTTCTTTCGTTGATTTGTATGCCACGCACTCGCTCACAAGGCGAACCGCTCTATTTACGAATCAACGATAGCGAGCTATATCTCCGAGTCTTACGACGAATTCGGGAATATCGAGCTGCAAACAATCTCCCTCCTATAGAACTTCCTGATTTCAAAAACCTTTTTCCTTCGATAACCGAGATGGCAGAACCAGCTCGTGCTCTTAGAGATTACGCCGCTCCATCGCAAGATGAGCCGCATTCAAGTATTGCTCCGCCCGCAATCGAAGCAAACAACTTCGAACTTAAACCTTCGCTGTTGCAGGCGGTGCAACAAAACCAATTCTCTGGAAATCCTACCGAGGATCCAAACCTTCATTTATCCGTATTTGTCCAATACGCTGATACTGTTAAAGCTAATGGTGTCACTTCAGAGGCAATTCGACTTCGTCTTTTTCCTTTCTCATTAAGAGATAGCGCTAGAAGATGGCTTCAATCTCTCCCTTCCAACTCAGTCACCACATGGAACGAGTTGAAGAAAGTTTTTCTTGCCCGATACTTTCCGCCAAGCAAAACAGCTATGTTAAGAGCCCAGATAAACGGATTTAAACAGAAAGACAACGAGTCTCTTTTCGAAGCATGGGAAAGATACAAAGACATGATGAGACTTTGCCCACACCATGGTTTGGAAGACTGGTTAGTAATTCACACATTTTATAATGGTCTCTTATACAACACAAGGTTAACAATAGACGCCGCTGCAGGTGGTGCATTAATGAACAAACCTTATGCTGATGCTTACCAGCTTATCGAGAGCATGGCCCAAAACCACTATCAGTGGGGAACCGAACGAACAACGGTGGAAAAACCTCAAACGAAAACTGGCATGTACGAGATAAGTAACCTTGATCACGTTAACGCAAAAGTGGATGCTTTGGTCCAGAAAATTGAAAGTTTAAACGTATCACCTCCAGCCGCCGTGGTTGCTATAACTCAGAATTGCGAGGTCTGTGGAATCCAAGGCCACACTCCTACGGACTGTCAACTCTTGACAGGAATCCAAGCAGAGCAAGTAAACTATGCTCAAGGAAGCCCCTATTCGAACACCTATAACTCAAATTGGAAGAACCATCCAAACTTTTCATATAAGAGCAATAACGCTTTGTACGCACCTGGACAGTCTCCAAATCAAGCCCCAGCTATACCTCCGGGATATCAGAAACCGAACCCATCCATGCCTAACAATAACGCCCCTAGGAAATCCAACTTGGAAATCATGATGGAAAACTTTATAGCTTCCCAACAACAAACCAATAAATATTTCTTAAACCAGAATGTACACACTGGCGAACAACTTAAACAACTAGCAAGCAAAGTAGATGCCTTGGCTACCCATAACAAAATGCTGGAAACACAAATATCACAAGTAGCCCAACAACAAGCACCTACTGCTGCCCCAACTGGTACATTCCCTGGACAGCCCCAACCTAACCCGAGAAGCCACGCTCATGCAATTATATTAAGAAGTGGAACGGAAGTGGAAGGACCGTCTGATCCAAGGATAGAAAACCAAAACCCTAAGAAATCAACTGAGGAAAGTGAACCTAAGGAAAAGGAAGAGAGTAATAAGGAAACCCTAGAAAAGAAGGAACCTTATGTACCTCCACCACCTTACAAACCACCTATACCTTACCCTCAAAGGCTTGTTAAAACCAAAGATGCGGGCCAATTTAGAAAATTTGTTGATCTCCTTAAACAATTAAACGTTACAATTCCGTTCACCGAAGCTATTACGCAGATGCCCTCATATGCTAAATTCTTAAAAGAAATCCTTTCTAATAAGAGGAAACTTGAGGATAGCGAAACCGTTACACTCCCTGCCGAATGTAGCGCTATAATCCAAAACATGCCCCCTAAACTCAAGGATCCAGGTAGTTTCTCTATACCCTGTCACATAGGAAAATTTGTCATCGACAAAGCCTTATGCGATTTAGGAGTCGGAATTAGCGTTATGCCTTTATCCATATGTAAGAAACTGGAAATGGGAGAATTAAGACCAACCAAAATGTCTGTGCAACTAGCAGATCGTTCCATCAAATATCCTGTAGGAATCCTTGAAAACGTTCCCGTACGCATAGGTCAATTCTACATTCCCACTGATTTTACAATTATGGACATTAGAGAAGATGATATTACACCCATTATACTGGGAAGACCATTCTTAGCAACTGCCGGTGCAATCATAGACGTAAAACGAGGACGACTCACCTTCGAAGTAGGTGAAGAGAAAATTGAATTCATTCTTTCCCAATTCTTGAAATCACCTGCAATAGAAGATACATGTTACTTCATGGATATCATCGATGAATGCATAAAAGAAGCAGAGTTGGAAGAAGACAAATCATCTGACTGCCTTGTAGAAGACAGATCTAACCAATGTTTAGCAATAACACCGGATCCTACGCAATGTCTTAACAAACCAACCCCTGACCTGAAAACACTTCCCAAAAATCTGAGATATGAATTCCTAGACTTAGAACTTGAACGGCCTGTGATAGTTAATGCAGACCTAGGGAGACTCGAAACAGAAAAACTCTTACATATCTTAAGGAAGTATCCAACCGCACTAGGGTACCACATCACCGATCTTAAAGGAATAAGTCCTTCTATTTGTATGCACCGCATCATGTTAGAAGGAGATTGTAAAACCTCTAGGGAACACCAGAGAAGACTAAATCCGATCCTGAGTGAGGTAGTAAAGAAGGAAATAACCAAGTTATTGGAAGCAGGTATTATATATCCTATATCTGATAGCAAATGGGTTAGTCCTGTGCACGTTGTACCAAAGAAAGGAGGCATAACCATTATTGAAAACGAAAAAGGGGAAACTATAACTAAACGAATCGAATCAGGATGGAGAATGTGCATTGATTATAGGAAACTAAACAAAGCAACCCGAAAAGATCATTTCCCTTTACCATTCATTGACCAAATGTTAGAACGATTAGCAAAACATTCACATTTATGTTATCTAGACGGTTATTCAGGCTTCTTTCAAATACCAATTCACCCTGATGACCAAGAAAAGACAACGTTCACGTGCCCTTTTGGTACCTTCGCTTATAGACGAATGCCGTTTGGTCTGTGTAATGCCCCTGCAACCTTTCAAAGATGCATGATGGCAATTTTCGCCGACTTTCTCGAAAACATCATGGAAGTATTTATGGATGACTTTTCTGTATACGGACAAAGTTTCGAAGAATGCCTTGAAAACCTGGAAAGAGTTCTTGAGCGATGTGTAAAAGTAAACTTAGTACTTAATTGGGAAAGTGCCACTTTATGGTACAAGAAGGAATTGTTTTAGGACACATCATCTCGAACAGAGGAATTGAAGTAGACAAAGCCAAAATAGAGGTAATCGAAAATCTTCAACCCCCAAGAACCGTGAGAGAAGTACGAAGCTTTTTAGGACACGCCGGTTTTTACCGACGATTCATCAAAGACTTCTCTAAGATAACTAAACCTTTAACCGGACTGTTGATGAAAGATGCCGAATTCATATTCGACGATAACTGTTTAAAAGCATTTCAAACGCTTAAGCAAGCATTGATCTCCGCACCCATAATGCAGACACCAGACTGGAATGAACCATTCGAAATAATGTGCGATGCCAGCGATTATGCTGTAGGTGCTGTTTTAGGACAACGAAAGGATAAAAAGCTTCACGTTATATATTACGCAAGCAGAACCCTGGATGAAGCGCAAATGAATTACGCCACTACCGAGAAAGAACTCCTAGCAGTGGTATTTGCGCTAGATAAATTTCGTTCTTACTTGGTCGGAGCTAAAATAATAGTTTACACTGATCACGCTGCTATCAAGTACCTTTTAACAAAAAAGGATGCTAAACCTAGACTCCTAAGATGGATCTTGTTGCTACAAGAATTCGACTTAGAAATCAAGGACAAGAAAGGAACTGAAAACGTAGTAGCAGACCACCTCTCTAGACTTGAGAACCTTGAACCGGAAAGAACATCAATTAATGATGATTTCTCGTATGACAAACTTATAGCTACTTTGGAAGAGAACAACTCCGACCTGCAAGTAGAAACCACCTTAGCTATATCTGCCACACCATGGTACGCTGATCTAGTCAATTATTTAGCTGCCGGAATAGTTCCACCTACTTTATCTTACCAGCAGAAGAAACGATTCTTCTACGACATAAAACACTATTACTGGGATGATCCCTTACTCTTCAAAAGAGGCCCCGATGGTATTTTCCGTCGATGTATACCCGAAGAAGAGGTAGAAAATATAATCCAACACTGCCACTCCGCTCCTTATGGTGGACACACAAGTACATCCAAGACCTGCTCTAAAATCCTACAAGCCGGCTTTTATTGGCCAACTATATGGAAGGACGTACATGCGGCTATTAAGGAATGTGACAGATGTCAACGCACGGGAAACATATCTAGACGTGACGAGATGCCACAAAAAGGTATTTTGGAAGTAGAGATCTTCGACGTGTGGGGAATAGACTTCATGGGACCTTTTCCATCCTCTTTCGGTAACAAATACATACTCGTGGCAGTTGACTACGTATCAAAATGGATCGAAGCTGTAGCCTCCCACAAACGACACCCGAGTAGTAACTAGACTCTTTAAGAATATAATATTTCCGAGATTTGGCATCCCAAGAATAGTAGTCAGTGATGGTGGATCGCACTTTATATCCAAGGTACTCGAAAAATTATTATTTAAATATGGAGTGAGACATAGGATAGCGACACCTTACCACCCTCAGACCAGTGGACAAGTGGAAGTATCTAACAGAGAAATCAAGCAAATACTAAAAAAAACGGTCGCCACTTCAAGGAAAGATTGGTCATTGAAATTACCAGAAGCTTTGTGGGCATACCGAACTGCTTATAAAACCCCCATAGGGACGACCCCATTTAAGCTCATTTATGGAAAATCCTGTCACCTCCCGGTAGAATTAGAACATAAAGCCTATTGGGCTATTAGAAATCTGAATCTAAACTATAAAGCCGCCGGTGAAAAGAGAATCCTTGACATAAACGAATTAGAAGAACTCAGAAGAGACGCCTATGAAAATGCCAGAATCTATAAAGAAAGAACAAAACAATGGCATGACAAGCGTATATCAAGGAAAATCTTCAAGCAAGGCGACGCAGTCCTTTTATTTAACTCTAGACTAAAGTTATTCCCGGGAAAACTACGATCCAGATGGTCAGGACCTTTTCATATCACTAACATCTTCCCCAGTGGAGCAATAGAAATTAAAGGCAAATCCACAGAACCGTTTACCGTAAACGGGCAACGTCTAAAACACTATCATTATGCGGAAACCAATGGAGATTCGCAAATCCTACACTTAGACGAAATGCCCCCAGGACCTATAGATTATACTTAACAGTTTCTTTGTCGAGCTTGCGACATTTAAACAAAGCGCTTAGTGGGAGACAACCCACAATTATTTTCTTATTCTATTATTATCTTGTTCCTATTTTTTTTTTTCCTAAATTATTCTTTTAATTTCTGTTTAGTATTAATTCCTGATTTATTTTAATTCAAAAGAAAAAAAATATATATAATAATAATTTTTTCCTCTTTCGGCATTTGGCCAAATCCTGACTAAAACTCATGTTTTCTTTTCTCTAGCTAACACTAACCAGATGGGACATTTTGATCGTATGAGTATCAAATTCAGAGGAATGGCTCAGAAACAAAAGTTTGAAGAACTAGCCACTAGAGAGATGCTACCTAGTTTATATGCTGATGATTGGGCTATGACTGCCCTTGGACTTAGACAAAGTGTCCTGTATTTGCTGAACCAGATAGGATGGGAGACATCCCCTATCCTGAGACATTTCACCACCTACCGGAGACTCACACTAGAATTCCTTAGCTCATTAATCTATCTACCCAGCCATGGAAAAGGAATTAGCAGAGGTTTTATCCAGTTCAGAATGTTCAATATGGAGTACCAATTTAATATTAGAGACTTTACCAATCTTTTGGGTTTCCTACCTCCTTTGACACATTCACAGTAAGCCAGGAAGAACTTTTTGAACATAGAGAACTTGAACACTTTTGGGGTAAGCTGACTGGAAATGATGAGCCCGAAGAACATGAGTTTCTCTCTGGAAACATACACAACCCGGCCTTTCGCTATTTCCATAAGATCCTGACCCACACTTTATTTGGGAAGAAGCCAAATAGTACTTCAGTTTCACGTGATGAACTCTTCATCATATTTTGTGCTTCCCAGAACCGTCCAGTAA
This sequence comes from Lathyrus oleraceus, assembly GCF_024323335.1. Lineage (NCBI taxonomy): Eukaryota > Viridiplantae > Streptophyta > Magnoliopsida > Fabales > Fabaceae > Lathyrus > Lathyrus oleraceus. Next base: position 328,235,297 of record NC_066585.1, on the reverse strand, counting down.
ACGGTGCCACTTTTATGTTAGCTAATTTGGACCACCTTATCCAGGATGAGCGAGCACCCATTAGAATAGGCGGTTTGATAACTATGATAGGTAATGCTATTGGATTACGTCAGCCTATGCTTGACCTAAGCCCTTTTTGTGGCATTACTACTATGAGTATACCCTTCCTCTTCAACACTATGTTTATAGCAAACCTAGGGTCTGACGAGTTTGAGCTTATTATTGATAACCAGGTTCTTTGTCTATTCACCATGCCCGATCCTAGGACTAGCATTCATAACCGCAGTAACTGGCTCTATAACCTGAACGAAACTCCCACTCCTGCTAGATCCACTGAATCCATCCAGGACTATGAGATTTGTGATGACTATGAGACTTATGATGACCAGATCCCTCATGCTGAATCTGACCCTCAGACACCATCCGGCTATTATGATATTGACCCTCCTCCTCAGCCTGTTCAGACCGAAGAATCAGCCATATCCGACCTCCGGCATCATATGCCCGGAACTGATTATAACACCGCCATTGAAGCTTTGATGTCAGAACAAGACGCCCTCAGAGGAGAATTTACTAACATGAGACACGAAGTTCTAGGATACATGAGCAGTATGACAGATCAGTTTCACGAGTTGCTACATCGTGTTAACTGTTTTGCTCCTCCGGCCAGAGATCGTACAGAGGGATAGAATTTAGTTATTTTTCTAAGTTATTTAGTTTTAAGTTAGATTATTCAATAATGTTATTTGAATTCATGTTCACATTTATTTCTCTTTCATTTCATTGTTTTCCTTTCCTGTATTACATTATGATCATTTTATTGAAGCTGTTTATTTAATTTTATTATGCAATAGCTATTATGCTCTACTGTTGCTACCTATGAATTATTATTATACAAAGCAGATTAAGCGTGCACGATAAATTAAATTGCAGAATAAACCAATCGTAAGCAAAACAAAACAAAATAAATAACAAAAATAAAATCCTTTGCCAAAGTGATTCTGTGAAACGCTACTGAAGCCTTGCCAAAATGGAATGCGTGACGAGCGTCACACAATCCATAACGGACGGCACACCAAGTGCCTGTTACGAACGTCACATCCCTGTGACGAGCGTAACACCCTTCAGACTAGTGAACGTTAAGGAGCCGTTGGAGACGAACGTTACACCTTTTTACTTTTTACCTTCCCCATTAATTTCCATTCAACCACACTTAATTACTTTTCAACCACTTCTTCTTTCCAACTTCCAAATTCTTCTCCTATAAATACCCCTCCAAACCTTCCTTCATTCACCACAAACCATTCTCTCCTATCAAATACATTTCTTTTCTTTCCAAATCACCCCTTCAAAATTCATTCATCACAATGGCGGGAAATCAGAATTTTGGAAATATCATCTTCCGATCCGAAGATGAAAATTATCAAAGGGAGCAATTCGAGCGTTTCCAACAGCGAGGCGTCGTTTCCACCAGGTACCCCGATTTAACTTGTTTATAACAATTAGGATTACTCCAAGGTATCGAATGGATGATCCGTCAAGCCAACTTAACCTTCCTTTGCACTCATAATCAACCCACCTACCCATCCCTAACCTTAGAATTCTTAAGTTAATACGACTACACCACTCCCGCCGGTGAAGACGAATTTTTAACCGGTACCGCAACCTTCCGTATGTTTAACACCGAGTACTCCTTAACCCAAAACCAATTGAGTACCATGCTACAATTCCCCATAGAAGGTCTGCTACACCCCAGAATCCCTCCAAACTCAAACTGGAACACAGTTGGCGTTTTCGGCCTTTTTAAGAAAATTTCCGGTATAGATACCTACAACTGGGAAGAGCTCCTTCTCTCCCATATACATAACCCCACTATCCGGTACTTTATCCGCATCTTGCAAAACACAATTTTTGGAAGACCAAACAACAGCAAGGTCAACTCAAAGGAGCTATTCTTCCTCCAGTGCGTCTTCGAACCAGATACTCAGGTAAACGCCGCCTCCTTTCTATTTCATCATATCCGCACCTTATGTGCTAGAGGCCGGCAACCTTTTATAATTGGTGGATTAATCACCACCATAGCACTTGGCCTAAACCTAGGGGATAAACTCCAAACTTTAGAATCTCTACCCCCCCTATCTATGGATATCAGCTACTGTCGATCCAGCCGCTTGATCAAGAACAGAGTAGGCGGAGGATATTATCTTATGGTGAACAACCAGGCAGTCCCTAGCGTTGTTCTACCAAATATCGCCCTAACTGATGTCACAAACCCCGACCGCCACCTCTATGATCTAAACGCTCCCGAAGCCACCGAGCCTTCACAAACAAACCCGCACACAGACAAGTTTGAAGCAATGGAGCAAGGTGATCATCCGCCTACACAACAGTCAGTCCCGCTCAACCCTTCCGGCAATGCAACTGGCCCATCCTCCCAACGTCGTCGACGAAGAAGGCCTGAAACCAACGATGACATCATGGATGCTATTGAGGGTATGCAGGCACAGAATGTCGAGATGATGCAGATAATGCATCAAATGCAACAACAATAGGATGCTAGGAATGCCATAACCGACCAGCGGTTTACTGAGTTGTTCAGCAGGTTCGACAACTTAGACTTACGTCAGAGATCACCAGGTCCAAGAACCAGAGGCGGAAGACAACCTTAGTTGTAGTTTCTCTTTCCTTTCCATATTGTATTTCATTTCCTTAAAACATTGGGGACAATGTTTAGTTTAAGTATGGGGGGGAAACCATGTTCTGTCTATTTCCATTTCTTCAAGTATGTACCTTTCCTTTCATTGCTATTTCAATTAATATTTGTTTTATTAAAAAAAATAAAAATAAAAAAAAATAAAAATAAAAATAAAAAATAAAAAATCTATTATCTTAAGTTAAGTCCCGAGTGTGAACAAAATTTCCATTATCTATTCCCTCAAACTTTCATGAGCCACAACAACAAAAATTCAACACCCAATAAGTATAAAGGTTGCTCATCTTATCGATCTTGAGTCGAATCAAGACAAAGACTACTACCGCCAAACACTCTAAACGAACCTCAACACGTTAGATCAGGATAAGTACCTATTATACCAATTCCTTGAACTTTTAGTTTTATAGTAACCCCAAAGTAGTTTATACGAGAAGTCAGCACCATCTTAATAGCAAACTACGTGGAGAGCCGATGAATATAAGTGAATGATTCCCAAAGTAACATAAAAATATATATATATATATATATATATATATATATATATCAAGAAATGCACTAATTAAGTTAGGTGATCCTTACCAGATCATTTAATCTAAAGGTTGCAGATCATACAAAAACACAATATGAAAGATCCATTATGAGTTGGTTCAGTAGGTATCTGGTACTGAACTCGGTAGGGCGGACTACGGTTCGATCCCCCGCAATTTGCATTGGACTGAATAACGAAGTTATCCGACTTATGTACCAGAACTTCTAGCTAAAAGGGGGATCATAATCACTAACCGGTTACTCCACTATGTGCGCGACAAGATAAAGGGCTTAATGTGATTTCGCTAGAATGAAAACGGGTGAAATAAGAATAAGGGAACCAGGATAGCTATCATAGTGTACTTGAACTGATTTGCACGAGGCAGGGTTATCTAGGTTGTGACGGTAGTTGTTGATATCAAGATTTAACTCAAGTTGCTTCTAAACAAAATCCACTTGCAACCTAATACGAATTGATGTGTGTTGTGAAATTTCATCTGGCTAAAATTTTCAAAACAAGTTCTATACTGAATTTTGCTTGAGGACAAGCAAAGATCTAAGTATGGGGGAGTTTGATAACATGAAATTATATCACATTTTAGGACTTAATTCAATTAGATTATATTATCATTTACTTTAATTTATCTCATTTTATCAGATATTATGCGGTATTTCCTTTCTATTTATGTCAGGTATCCATTTTGAAGCAAAAGTGAAAAAGGGAAGAAAAGGAGGTGTAAAAAGGAATAAAAAGGAAACAAATAACAAAGACCAAGCCCAGCCCAAAGAAAGCGCACGTTGTGCCTGTGACGGGCGTCACAAAGGTTGTGACGAGCGTCACACTAAGCACACTCCTGTGACGAGCGTCACACATGGTGTGACGGACGTCACACCATTCCCCTATTTTTTGGCACTAGGAACGCAACTGACCACGTTGAAAAGCTATTTCCACGCTTGACCCTCGGAACGAAAAGATCGTGTATACGGAAACCCTTGGAAAGCAGTTACACAAGTAGCAGTATAAATAGCAGCTAATTGGGAAAGCTCTGGGTTCGGAGATTTTCCACGCCTTTTGCCGTTTTCGCATTTTTTTCTTCTTCCAGCAGTTTAGGCTTATATTTTTATAGTATTACTTTGCAGAATTTTTATTGTTTTACCTTTTCGCAATTCTATTTTCTTTTCTAGCTTTCAATTAATTTTTCGCACAATAGTTTCTACACCGGAAACTATTGTGTACCTTTTACCGGACCTAACCTTACGTTAGAGTCTAGTTTTTTATTCCTTCGTTTTAATTGGTTGTTTAATTGAAGAATCCAAGAACAAATCCTACCGGCTTGTGGTGGAGTGTTCAAGACTATTGTTTAACGCATTCAGGTTCTTTAATTATTATTTAATGCTTTGTTTTATTACTTATTTATATTACCTGCCTGGGATGAGTCTGTTTATGCATGATATGTATTTTTGTTTGTTTAGTATGTCTGGCTAATTTGCCTAGATATCGGTATGTAAAGTAAGCGGAATAAGGGATCAAGACTAAGTCGGTCTAATTAAACTTAAAATTAAAATCAATCTTTTTACGGTCTCAATTTACAGGTTTAATAACAAGAATTTTTTACAAAAGTAAAAGACATAAAGAAGTTAAAATCAATAGAGCGAGAGTTTGAGGTTTTAACTGGACAGTGTAAATTAGGCATTAATTCTAGATCAGGGCGAGAGCAAGTTTTAGAGTTAATTAAATTCTGACCTTTTCCAAAAAGTATTCTTAAAGATTGAATGTGAGGACGAGAGTTAAGCATTCGGGTTTAATTGTATAACCTAAGTCAACAGAGCGAGAGTTTGAGATAAGGGTGTTTAAAACGGTCAGTGTTTTCTTAAAAGAGTTTCTGCAACTTTATTGCTTTCAAAAAGTGGTTTTTGACTTAATTATAAGTGACAGCTACATTAACATAAAGTCATGGTTTATTCAACAGAGCGAGAGTTTGAGATAAAACCTTTAATCAATAAAGTTAACTGAAACGATTTATTTTAAAACCAAGAAACCGACAAAGAATTGATTCCCTAATTACGACGAACTACATACCGATATCCGCTTTATTAATATTTAATCTAGATCTTAGTTTAGTTTTTAGCTTCGCCCCCAAACAATCAACCATTATTCGCCTTAGCTTTACGAAGTAACCTTAGATAACGGTATATCGATTCATAAGTCCCTGTGGGATCGATATCTTTTAAAACTACGCGATAGAACTGTGCACTTGCAGTTTGTACCCCAAATTCGACTCATAAAGTCGCGATCAATATACCGTTATCTAAGGTTACTTCGTAAAGCTAAGGCGAATGATACTTTGATTGTTCGGGGGAAAAGTTGAAACTAAAATAAGATCTAGATTAAATATCAATTAAGCGGATATCAGTATGTAGTTCGTCGTAATTAGGGAATCAAATCTTCGTTGGTTTCTTGGTTTTTTAAAATAAATCTTTTTAGTAAATACTATTGATTAAAAGTCTTTTCTCAAACTCTCGCTCTGTTGAATAGACTATGACCTTATATTAACGCAGCTGTCACTTATTGGTTAAGTCCAAAATCACCTTTTGAAAACAACAGAATCTATAGAAACTCTTTTTAAGAAAACACTAATCGTTTAAATACCCTCGTCTCAAACTCTCGCTCTGCTGACTTAGATCATATAATTAAATTCAAATGCTTAACTCTCGTCCTCACATTTAACTTTAAAAAATACTTTTTGAAAAAGATTAGAATTTAATTAACTCTAAAAATTGCTTTCGCCCTGATTTAGAATTAATGTCCAATTTACACTGTCCAGTTAAAACCTCAAACTGTCGTTCTATTGATTTTAACTTCTTTATGTCTTTTACTCTCGTACAAAAACTTTGGTATTAACTCTGTAAATTGAGACCATAAAAAGAGTGACTTTAATTTTAAATAAAATTTAACCAACTTAGTTTTGATTCCTTCATTCCGCTTACTTTACATACCGATACCTAAATAAATTAGCCGGACATATTAAACAGGCTTAAACAATTATTACGCTTAATTAAAGCCATATCAGGCAAACAATATAGACAAACAGCAGTGCAGAGCATATATAAATTAAAACAATAAATTAAAGAACCTGTAAAATTAATAGAAATCTTGATTGTTCTCTAACTTCGATGCTTGAACACTCCACCACAGACCGATTGGATTTGTTCTTCACAATCTTCGATCAGACAGTAAAATAAAGGCGAAGGAATAAAATATTATGATCTAACGTAAGGTTAGATCTAGTTAAAGTTACACAATAGTTTCCGGTGTAGAAACTATTGTGAGAAAATTAATTGAATGCCTAAAAAATTAAACTAACAAAGGAAATAAATTGCTGAAGAAAAATATGGAATGCTGAAAAAAAATATAATGCTGTAAAAATAATGGCAACAGAAACAAGGTTGCTGAAAAAGAAAAAAAATGTTAAAAGCTAGAAAGCTGAAAACTAAATTGCAGAGCGTAAAAAAATGTAAAAGTAGGCCGTCCCCAATTTTTCCCATTTGGGTCCTTTATATAGTGTTCATTTGGTCTTGGTGGTTGAGAAAATCAAGGGAGACTTGGTTTTGGTGGATGAGAAAATCAAGGGAGACTTGGTTTTGAATGAGGGATCCGTGGAGAAAAGTTTGTTGGAGCAAAATTTGGCACGTTTGGCTGACTGCTTCAAAGCGTACTTCGTGGATGCGTCAAAGCCAAAAATATAGGAGTGGGGTGTGACGTCCGTCACACCATGTGTTACGCTCGTAACACAGAGTAGCAAGGCGTGACGCTCGTCACACCATGCGTGGCGCTCGTCACAGCCTCTCAGCGCATCTCCTTTGTAGTTGTGGGCTGGGCTTTAGTGGAATGCTCTTTCATCCTCTTTTTGCACCTCCTTTTCTTCCTTTTTCACTTAAGCTTCAAATAAGTTACCTGAGACAAATAGAAGGGAAAATACCACGTAATATCGAATAATATGAAATAAATTGAAACAAATAATAATATAATTTAATTAAATCGAGTCCAAAAATGTGATATTATTTCATGTTATCAGAAGGTAAGCTTCGGATTTCTTTAAAGCTGTGGATATTGTGCATTTGGGATGAGATTAGGGTATTGTAAGGTTTAGCATGGACGTTTGAGAGATTGAGGAAGGCGTTTGAGAGATTGAAAGAGGCGAGTGAGGAGGATGAGAGGTTCTTTCTCGTTACTGTTTCCTTCTACCTTTTATTCATTTATATATATATTTTTTTTTTTTACAAAACATGCTTTAAACCAAAATTTAATCAACGGTTTTTAGTCTTCCTCTGTTTTATTAAAAAGGTGTACATTAATGTTTATTTTTGATTCCCAATCCTTTTCTCTTTTAATTTTTGGTTTCTCCACCATTTATTTGGTAGTGCAACAGACTTCTTTTATGTTAGTTTTTATTTATTTTGTTTTTAATTCTAATTTTTAATCTATCTTGGTTTATATATCTAAATTAGCATTAAAATAATAACTAGTCATAAATGGTCTAGTGGAGAGAGGGTAGTTTCATGGTCTTTAGTGTAGTGGGTTTGATACTCATGTATAACATTTTATTTCTTTTAGCATTCATTTTTTATGTTTATGTTTTATTATAATTTCTCCTATACTCACAGTTTCATTATTGTTTAATAACACAAGTTTGATTTCCTTTAATTTCATCATTCATTCAAAGCCGCTTTAAACTATTAAAATCACACTTTTCTCGATTCAATATCGAGCCCATTTCCATACCCTTGTAAGTCGATTGCTTTTTTAAGCATCGCCATCAACCTCACATAGCTTACTCTTGGGCTTTCTTACAATGAGCCGGTTCTCTTGCACTTACACTCATACTGTTCTGGACTGGGCCACGACACTTAGCACGGCACGGCCCAATGCTCGCCAAGCCCACGTCCAAACGACCGTATCCAAGCGACCACGAGGACACGTCAGGTGAACGACCGTCCGCCCGGAGAATGTCTCCCCGGCCCCTTAAATACGTGTCGGACAACGAGCGGGTCCTCCTCATATGATCTCCATCCACTCATCGTCAACCCACGCCGCGGGCACCTAAGTTGTGTCGGGCAGAGCCATAACGGCATCCCACTCACCACGTCACCCAACTCCCCTATATTGTCTCCTTAGGGATAGGGGCAGTTGGACCAGGGGGCAGACCTTGGTCTAGGTCTTAACGCTTCTTACGCGTCCCCTGGCAGCTCCTCCTTGGGCCTAGCTAATCCAGCCCATTAGGAGCCTTGGCCCAGCGCTGGGGGCTCAATATAAATACCCCTTTCATGGCAAAGGGGCAGGTATTCAAACTCACACTCTGATAATCTCATTCTGTACCTTTTCTGACTTAAGCGTTGGAGCATCTTGCAGGTACACCCCCCTCTCATTTCATTCTCCGGCCCATTCACCAAGACCTTGGAAGGCCCTCCTGATCAGGTGAGATCAGTGGCGCCGTCTGTGGGAACTAGCTATCCCCATCTTCATCAAACGAGGATCAAAAGCTCATTTATTTCTGTCCTTCCAACATGGCCGGAGAACAACATAGCGATCACAGTCGTCCCCTCGTCAACTACAACATGGACGACGGCCCGCCATCCCATGAAGCGGACGTTCGGGACGGTCATCCATCCACCCCGTCTCCAGAGCCCCAAAACAATGGAGATGCCTCTCACGCCCACAATTTAGGGGCAGAGACATTTCATCCCATTCCCGTTCCCGTTGAAGGAGACGCCGTAATGATTGCCATGGTGAATGCCCTCAATCAGGCCGGTTCTATGCTCCACCAGCAGCACGAACGAATCATGGCCCTCGAAGCCGAACGACAAGAGGCCCGGCCCCAGCCGGTGAGTAGGATACAACAACGTTCGGAGCCCACGAAGAAGCGAGGACGTCGCTCTCCCGAACCCCACGCCAGCAGGGCACGCGCCCATCGTGACGGTGGTCGAGCGAGAACATCACCAAGGCGCGGGCACAGCCCCGACAACAACGAACGGTCTCCCTTAAGGAGCGACGAGGAAGATTTGCATTGCCCCCTATCTCGGGCAATAATGGAAGCCCCGCTCCCCAAAGGCATGGAGAAACCGCCAAACCTAGCTGTGTACGACGGGACTACAGATCCCGACGATCACGTCGACAACGTCAACGCGATGCTCGACTACCGCAATGATATAACCGGGCACCTAAAATGCCGACTGTTCTCAACGACCCTCAGGAAAGGGGCCATGGCCTGGTACAAAAGCTTGGCCCCTGAGTCCATTACGTCATGGAGAGTCATGAGGTCCATGTTCACCCGGCACTTTACAGCTTCCCGTCGTCACCCCAAGACGGAGGCGACCCTTGAAGCCATAGTGCAGAAGAAGAATGAAACACTGCGCTCATACATCGAGCGATTCAACCAGGAAGCTGTCGAGGTAGATACCACCGAGCACATGAAGAAGTATCTCCTCGAGAGAGGTCTCTTACCCGGCAGTGAACTTAGCAGAGCCGTAGGGATCGAACCTCCCCGCACCTTAAACGAGCTCCTGCATAAAGCCCAGGCCTACATCAGATACGAGGAAAAGCAGGTGGCACACAATGCCCGCAGCGGACGTAACGCTGGGGAGACCGAGCACTCAAAACGCGAGGACACGAGCATTTCCCGTCGCAACGGAGACAAACGAAGAGAAGAAAGACCTCGCGAGCTCCGGGAAGGAAGAGGCCCCGCGGGCAGATATAGCGAGTACACCTTACTGACAGCTCCTCGAGAGCGTATCCTCGCAGAATGTATCAACTCTGAATTTAAGCAGGGCAGGGTCAGGTTCCCAAAACCGTCTGCACCAAAGCCCCACACCGACAAATCAAAGTACTGCCGGTTCCACAGAAGTCACGGGCACGTGACCGAAGACTGCGTCCACCTGAAAGATGCGATTGAAATTTTAATCCAGGAAGGGCACCTGAAGCAGTACACGAGGAAGAACGAAGCTCCCAGACACGACGAGCCAGAGAAGAAGAGACCCCGGGAAACACACCCCCCGACAACTCTCCCTATCAAGTGGCCCTCTGCGTGTCACGACCGGAAGATTTCTTCCTCCCCGAACCATTGCCCGAGGGCAAGATCACTGCACTCAGCCCCTGGGAAGACTTCCCTACCACACTGGTGATATCAGGAGGAGGAACTAACGGGGAATCCGCGACCCTCTCCGTCAAACGTAAGTTCGACGAACTCCTACTGACTGCCCCCGAGCAGAAAGCGACATTGACAAAATACCGGGGAAAATCCAACCCAATATCCTTCTTCCTGGAGGAACTCCCGGGCGGATCCCCGAACTCGGCCATCCCACTATTGATAAGAGCAAAGATGGCCCGATTCGACGTACGACGCATCCTGGTCGACGAAGGCAGCTCAGTGGATATCATGTACGTCCACCTCTTCAAGACTCTGAAGCTAGACAAGACCAACTTAGCCCCCTACGTCGGATCAGATCTCCAAGGATTCAACGGAGCAACAACCAGACCGTGGGGATATGTTGAGCTCATCGTCACCTTCGGCGAACAAGAAACGGCCAGGGAAGTCAAAATCCAATTCCTGGTCGTAGACTGTCCGTCTCTCTACAATTGCATCTTTGGACGCCCGACACTGGCCGAACTCACTGCGGTCCCATCCACCGTCCACCTGAAGATGAAATACTACACCAAATTGGGACGTGTGGTCACCATCCATGGTGACATCGAAGCAGCCCGACGATGCTACGACGCCGCAGTAAAAGGACAGGCCGTAGTCAGCACGAAGAGCAACTGCAACAACAAAAAACTCAAGACCGAGGATCTTGCCCGAGGAGTCAACGCCATCGACCTCGACTGTCGCATCGGGCTGGACGAGACCGAAGAGGGGAGGTTCCCCAAGGAACGCTCTCTCGAACACCCGGTCCGACCAATCCCCGACGGGGAGTTCGAACTCATTCCTCTTGGGGACGATCCGGAAAGGACGGTGAAGATAGGTAAGGGACTACCCGAGGAAACAAGAGAAGAGCTAGTAGCATGCCTCAAAGAGAACTCCGACCTCTTCGCGTGGAATGCCGCAGAAATGCCCGGGCTGGACCCCGAGATCGCGTGTCATAAGCTAGCTGTAGACCGGGCAGCCAAGCCCATAGCACAGCGTAGACGCAAGCAATCGCCCGAAAAGGCAGAGGCTGCCGAGCGAGCTGTAAAAGACCTCTTAGAGGCAAATTTTATTTCTGAAGCCCAGTACACAACCTGGCTCTCTAATGTAGTCCTCGTTAAGAAAAATAATGGAAAATGGCGTATGTGTGTTGATTATACTGATCTTAATAGGGCTTGCCCGAAAGATGCTTTCCCCCTCCCTAATATAGACTCGCTCGTTGACAACTCTGCAGGTTTTAAACTCTTGTCCTTCATGGACGCATATAGTGGATACAACCAGATCCCTATGTCGCCCGCAGACAAGAAACACACAGCGTTCATGACCCCAACGGGCAATTACTATTACAACGTGATGCCGTTCGGGCTCAAGAACGCTGGCGCTACATACCAACGCATGATGAACAAAGTCTTCAAAGACGAAATAGGGGACATGCTCGAAGTATACATGGACGACATGATCGTCAAATCACACGAGGAGATAACCCATGCTCGACACCTTACGAAGGTATTCGAGCAGGCGAGACGGTGTAAAATGAGGTTCAACCCCGAGAAATGCACGTTCGGAGTCCGGGCAGGCAAGTTCCTCGGTTTCTATCTCACCGAAAGAGGGATCGAGGCCAACCCCGACAAATGCCGGGCATTCTCGGAGTTTCCGACCCCGAAAACCAAAAAATCGATCCAGTCACTCAATGGAGTGCTCGCCTCACTCTCCCGTTTCATCGCCAAGTCCGCCCAGCACGCATTGCCATTCTTCAGACTCCTTCGCAAAGAGGCTACCTTCGACTGGACCGATGAATGCGAGCAAGCGCTACTCCATCTAAAGAAGGTTCTGTCCCAACCCCGGTCTTATCACGGCCATCAGAAAAGGAAACCCTATACTTATACCTATCCGTGGCGACCGAGGCCGTCAGCGCCGTCCTAATAAGAGAAACCGACGAAGGACAAAAGCCCATCTATTTTACGAGTAAAGCACTCCAAGGTCCCGAGCTCCGATATCAGCAAATCGAAAAGGTCGCCCTGGCCCTCATCAACACAGCGAGGAGACTACGATATTACTTCCTCGCACACACGATAAAGGTGAGGACCGACCAGCCAATCAAACAGCTGCTCGGGCGCCCGGATATGGCCGGGAGGATGCTCAAGTGGTCACTAGAACTCTCCGAATTCGACATACAATACGAAAGTAGGAAAGCCTTGAAAGCTCAGGCGCTGGCCGACTTCGTCGCGGAGATGACCCACTGCCCGACTCCAGCAGAAAGCGCCCACAAATGGACGATCTTCGTCGATGGCGCCTCTAGCACATCAGGCAGCGGGGCCGGGATCATCCTCGAAAATGAAGAAGGGATCCTGATAGAGGTATCGTTAGCGCTAGCGTTCCCAACATCAAACAACCAAGCGGAATACGAAGCCTTCCTCGCAGGCCTGAGGTTAGCCGAGGACCTGGGAGCAAAAGAGGTAAAAATATCCACCGACTCCCAGCTCGTGGCCTCACAAGTGCGAGGAGAATACCAAACCAAGAACGACAACCTCCTCGGGTACTTGTCCCTCGTCAAAGAAAAACTTGATAAATTTGAAAAATGGGAAGTTCAACACATACCCCGCGAGCACAACACACGGGCAGACGTTCTCTCGAAACTAGCCAGCACGAGGAAAAAGGGTGGGAATAAATCAGTAATCCAAGAAATTCTCCCGCGGCCCAGCATCGACAAACTACCGCCTCCACTCGAGGTCAACGCTATTGGAGATGCCCACTGTTGGATGACACCCATCTATAATTACCTCACACGAGACGAACTCCCGGCTGACCCGAAAGAGGCGACCACTGTCAAACGACGCGCATGCTCGTACGTACTCCTCGAAGGCAAACTCTACCGGAGAGGATTCTCCATCCCACTACTCAAATGCGTCGAGGAAGAGAAAGTCCCCGACATCCTTGGAGAGATACACCGGGGAATTAACGCTCAACACCTCGGCGGACGATCGCTCGCACGAAAAGCCCTTCGAGCAGGCTACTACTGGCCGACCATGCAAAACGATTCGAAAGAGCACGTCAAAAGATGTGACAAATGCCAACGACATGCCGACATGCACCTCGCACCCCCGAACGACCTCAAATCATTGTCTTCCCCATGGCCCTTCGCGTGGTGGGGCATGGACATCCTCGGACCCTTCGTCACCGGATCATATCAGAATAAATACCTCATCGTCGGGGTGGATTACTTCACCAAATGGATCGAGGCGGAGGCACTGGCTAAAATAACCGCGCAGAACATTCTCCGGTTCTTCAAACGCAACATCCTCGCTCGGTTCGGTATACCCCAGGCACTTGTCACAGACAACGGGACACAATTCACGGACGGAGGATTCCAGGACTTCATCGCCAGCCTGGGCACCACACAGCATTTCACGTCTGTCGAGCATCCGCAGACGAACGGGCAGGCAGAGGCGGCCAACAGGGTAATCTTACGTGGCCTCAAACGCAGACTCGGCGAGGCAAAGAGGGCATGGGTCGAGGAGCTACATAGCGTCCTATGGGCCTACCGCACGACACCACATTCTACCACCGGGGAAACCCCGTTCCGACTAACTTACGGCACCGAGGCAGTCATCCCGGTGGAGATACGGACGCCAACGAGGAGGACAGAGGAGCCCCTAGACGAGGAAATGAACGATGAAACCCTTAGAGCCGAGCTCGACCTAGTCGAGGAGATACGTTCCGAAGCAGCTCTCCGGGAAACAACCCTCAAACAAAAGATAGCACTACGCCATGACGCGAAAGTCATAAAAAGAGAGTTCCAGGTCGGCACCCTGGTCCTCAGAAGAAACCAGAAAACCCGAGAGAGGGCAAACTGGCGGCCAACTGGGAAGGCCCTTACCGCGTCCGCGACAAAACGAGCAACGGGGCCTATTACCTAGAAAACCTACAAGGAGAACAACTCGCTCGACCATGGAACGCAGAAAAACTTAGACAATATTACAGCTAAATACACCACGGGGAGACGTGGCAGGTACGACCACGCTCTTCGTCCCCAAAACCCCAGGGAGGAACCACGAGACCCGGGAACGATCCGGGGTCACATAACAAACACAACCCTCCCCGACGGTTGGGATCTTGACCAAGGCTCAACGTCGAAGTACCAAGACTGGCAGGGCACCCAGCTCGCGATGGGAGGACCCAAGCCTCGGGACCAGGGTTCGAACAACGGACCCGGGCTTCGATACCCACGGGCACAAAGCCCGACACTTCGTCGGTTCCCTAAACCGAGGAGATCAACAAAGTCGAGCAGAGTACGAATTCATACAAACAAGTATCAAACACAAACGAGCACAATGAATGATAACGAAAATATTCATACATTAGAAACGATAAAAGCGGCCGAAGCCAAGTACGCCCGAAGGCCATATTACAACGCCCGAAGGCCAAAATACATAAGGCACGCAGGCCATGATAACTAAAACATATAAACTAAGACTCCGCTCGGAGCACCTCTTCATCCTCTTCTTCTTCTTCTCCCCCCAGCTCCTCCTCCGCTTCAAACGGGCAGATAATCTCACCATCCCGGACGCAGCAGTTATAGGCCGACCCTTCTGTCACCAACTCAGGGTTCAGAAGCCCGAGCTGCTCGACAGCATTGTCGAAACCCTCTTTGAAGCAGGCCACGAGATCTTGGTTGAGAGTCCGAATATGCCCTAGCAGCTCACCGCGCGAACCAAGGGCGCGTTCCTCCTCGGTCTCATCCGCCAGAGGACGGACCTTTCCCTCGAGAGACTCAACCTGAGCCCGTAGGTAGGCGTTGTCCTCGGTCAGCTTCTGATGATCGACCACCTGCTCTTCCAGGCTCGCCTTAGCAGCCTTCAACTGGTCCCTCTCCTTTCCACCTCCTCCAGCTTCTGGCTCAGCCCTTCCTGCAGCTGATGCTCTTCTTTGTAGTCCGACAGATCTTGAGATAGTCTTTCGTTCTCTGTCCGAACCTGCAAAAGGGCTTCCTCCAGCGAGGCGGTGGAACCGAAGTGTCGGTCAAAACCATGGCCGTCTCCATCACCCGATGACGGCAGCAATATCCCTGGCCAGATCTTTCCTCCGGGCAGCAACATCCTGGTCCAGAATAGCCTTGGCCTCAGGCGCAGGCACAGCAATCGACTCCTCGGCCTTGAAGAACGACCGTTCCACATAGCAGGGAGGCAGAAGATAGCTGCCCGGTCCATGCGAACTTCCTGGAGACGACCTGGTAAGGGCCCCAGCCGGACGCTTCCGTTTATGGAGGGGAGAAGCCGCTGGCGACGGACTGCTATCAGGAATGTTGATCGGGTTAGACCGAGGAGGAGAGGAAGGAATCACGCTCGCCGCCTGCGAGGGACCGACCCCGGCATCGCCAGCAGTCTCCGAGACACGGGCCGCAGTTTTCTTCTTCTTCTTGGGCACCCGGTCAGGAGCGCCGACCTGATTCGCTAGCTTCAGCACCCGATCACGAGCATTGGGCATGGCACCTGCAAATAAATTACACACAAACATTAGCGACCGAAGTCATAAACAGAAATAAAAAGCTAAACAAAGTCTGCCTACTCAATAACGCCAGAGCTTCCTCCTCGGTATCACACTCGAGCAGAGCCTTCGTATTGATATAACGCGTCTCGGTGATTAGCTCCCCGGCCTCATCCAGGTAGGGCACGCCCTGTCGATTCGCCCAGAACGCCAAGCTGAAGCTCTGCACGTAATCGACCAGCTTCTTGTACGCGAGCCTATCCTCCTCGCCGAGCATCGCGTACTTGACCCGGTAATGCGCCGTGGAGAGATCGAAATGATCACGCTGCCACCTCAGCGGTATCTTCGACATCAGCGTCTCCTCCCCGTTGGGTTCCCGTTGATAGTAGTATAGAGAGTGAAGGGCAGCCCGGGTAATCGGCATCACCACGTACCACCGGCTTTTGAAATGGCGAACAGAGTCCTCGTACGTCTTGAACAGACGCACGGGCTGCTTGAAAGAAACCCAACTGTGGCGACCATGGGAACCGGACCTCTGGAGATGGAAAACGTGGAAGAAGAGAGCCCGGGTGCAACCAATGCCGAGGAACTGGCAAACTAACTCGAATGCCCGCATAAATGCGAGGGCATTAGGATGTAGTTGGGACGGCGCCAGCCGGAGCCACTTGAAGATCGACATCTGGAAGGAGTTGAAGGGCAGTCTAATCCCCGCCTCGCGAAAAGCAAATTCATACATGGTGAACTGCTTCCCCGGGAAATGGTGACAAATGCGGTCTTCTTCCTTGGGGGCGCAGCAATACCAGTTTGGTGGATCCTCCCGGCTTATGGTCTCGACCATAGCGTGAGCAGTGATGGCCTCGTCACAGAAGTCGGATTCCTCCTCCAAGGGCTCGTCCGCAACCCAGGAGAAGTCGACCTGCCCGGAAGAGGAGGCGTGTTCGGTACCATCTCGGACACTCCCATCCCCGACAGGGAGACGAGCGATTGTCGCGTCTTCGGTGGAGGACCCAGAATCTTCCTTCCTCGGTCGTAAGCGCCCGGTAGCACCTGAAACGCAGACAGAAAGAGTGAATTCGACGTCATATCAAATCCACCCTTCCACCGCAGGTCAAGTGAAAGGGCGTAGCGGCGACGGACACTAACCGCGCTCAACTCGGTGGCGCGCGCATTCTATGGAGACCGGGCACAAACTTCATACAGCCTATGCAAGTATTGCCCGGCATATGAAGTTTGTGCCCGGTACAGTAGGATCCCACCCTATTTTCTACCATCTAATATACACCTACAGTCCACTACACTGTTCCCAAGTTAAACCTAACCACATTTCTACAACATTATCATGCGTTTGACAGAAAACAACAAGGAAAAAGAATGGGTCACAGTGGAAAATCATACCTGACATAGTTAAGTTGAAAAGGTACGGTGGTGTCCGAACAGAAGACGGTGGTTCAGATAGGAAGACGGGCGGAGACGGCGGCCCAGACGGTTGAGCAAGCAAACGAGAGAGAAGGTGGAGATCTCCGGTGAACGTATGAGCGAGAAAAAGGTAGAAATGAAGTTACTCAACCCCTTTTTATAGGGCTTGGCACGTGGACCAACACGCTAGGTCATCATTGCCTAGCCTGCCTACGCCGTCTTTGCGCGCGAAACGAAGCGACGCCACTAATCGTGAGACACGTCTATCAAAGACGAGAAGCTGAAACGACCCGAGCACCTGTCCGTCTCCTCGACTCACCAAGACGCCTCCTCCCCGCGCCATACCCGCGTTTACTACAAGGAAGGTGCAGATCAACCGATCACCTCCATCCCCGACATTCCCGGAGAAATGTCAGTCATGAATAGGCCTGTTACGACCTCACCTGTCTAACAATCAAGCTTCCCCATCGTCTCGGGGAACCCTTAGTTGAAACATAAGTCGTCTCTCTGGCTCAGAGACTCGACTTGGGGGGCTCCTGTTCTGGACTGGGCCACGACACTTAGCACGGCACGGCCCAATGCTCGCCAAGCCCACGTCCAAACGACCGTATCCAAGCGACCACGAGGACACGTCAGGTGAACGACCGTCCGCCCGGAGAATGTCTCCCCGGCCCCTTAAATACGTGTCGGACAACGAGCGGGTCCTCCTCATATGATCTCCATCCACTCATCGTCAACCCACGCCGCGGGCACCTAAGTTGTGTCGGGCAGAGCCATAACGGCATCCCACTCACCACGTCACCCAACTCCCCTATATTGTCTCCTTAGGGATAGGGGCAGTTGGACCAGGGGGCAGACCTTGGTCTAGGTCTTAACGCTTCTTACGCGTCCCCTGGCAGCTCCTCCTTGGGCCTAGCTAATCCAGCCCATTAGGAGCCTTGGCCCAGCGCTGGGGGCTCAATATAAATACCCCTTTCATGGCAAAGGGGCAGGTATTCAAACTCACACTCTGATAATCTCATTCTGTACCTTTTCTGACTTAAGCGTTGGAGCATCTTGCAGGTACACCCCCCTCTCATTTCATTCTCCGGCCCATTCACCAAGACCTTGGAAGGCCCTCCTGATCAGGTGAGATCACATACATTGCATTATCTGTTGTTTGGGCTCGATTTAATTATTTCATGATTTTTGAATCCCCATTTGACAAAATGTACCCCACTCCCCCGATGTGTAATAATTTTGTACTGTTTTATTTCTTTATTTGTTTGACTGTTTAGTTAGATACTAACACAAGAATAAAATCAACCATTTCCAAAAAATACAAAAATATGACTCGATCCAACATCGAGTATTTTCTCAATAAACAAGTCAATTCATTTCTCCCTCCTTTTCTATTCCACTTATTTTTCAAACTTTCATCAAACGCTTGATTTAATGTCAAGCCATTTTTCCTGATAAAAACTCAAAAAATATTAATTTATAGTTAAGACCTTTTCAATAAGATGGAAGTGGAACGTGGTGTATACCGCGCACTCCTGAGACTAGGATTCGAGATGTATATCTCGCCAATCCTAGCTCTCGCCATCATCCAAGTTTATCCACTTTGGTTTTCTCTCAAACACTCATTCAAATTTCCCTTAAACGTCCATCTAGGGTCGAATCATTTTCGCAACAAAACTCAAAATACCCAATTCTTATTCAACACTTTTTCAATAAAGATGGAAGTGGAACGTGGTGTATACCGCACACTCCTGAGACTAGGACTCGAGACGTATGCCTCGCCTATCTTAGTTCTCGCCATCATTTAAAATTGTCAATGTGGTTTCGTCAAACCCTTTCTCAATCAAATCTAAGATACCTAAATCTTATTTAACACTTTTTCAATAAAGGTGGAAATGGAACATGGTGTATACCATGCACTCCTGAGGTTAAGATTCGAGACGTATGCCTCGCCAATCTTAACTCTCGCCATCGTCTAAAATTGTCAATGAGGTTTCTTCAAACCCTTTCTCAATCAAATTCCAAAACACTTAATTCCTATCTTAACCTCTTTCAATGAAGATGGAAATGGAACATGGTGTATACCGTGCACTCCCGAGGCTAGGATTCGAGATGTATATCTCGCTCATCCAAGTTCTCTCCATCACTCAAAATAAATCCAATCAAATCAAACTCTTTTCTCGCCGTCGTGCGATTAATCAAAAACCTTTTTCTTAAACGAAAGGTATCTTGTCTTAAGTGATACAAAACAATGTTTCGGCCACGATTGTTGAGTAGAGATAAATGACGCTTTTCCGAATGTAGATTTATAAATCTGTTCGATGTGTGGTATGCGTCCACTCCTCATCTGTTTTGGGTAAAACAATGTTTTCGTCGATTAATACAGTATAGCTTTCGCTAAAATCGACCAACAAACAAACATTTTTCTACCCAGAACTACGTAAGCCTTGATTTCTCTGTTGAGATACGTAGGAGCAGGATTTGTAAATCTTGTCAGGCCCACTAATAAAAAACTTAGGTTTAGTCCCTCGTTAAAAAATCCAAAAACATTTCTCCTCTCTTCTATTCTTTCTTTCCTACCTAATAAATTGAAAAGCCTAACATTTCAAACTAACACTAACGCACACAACTGACCTAATGGTTCCCGTTGAGTACAACGGACGTGAGGGGTGCTAATACCTTCCCCTTGCGTAATCGACTCCCGAACCTTGATATTGGTTGCGATGACCATATCTTATCCTTTCTTTGTCTTGGGTTTTATCGATATTTCCCCTTTTCTTCTTAGGAATAAATAAAGTTCGGTGGCGACTCTGTTCAGTCAATCATTGCGAGCGTGCGATCGCGCTTCGCTTTGAAGTCGTATCCCCATTTTTCGAGGTGCGACATAAAGCAAGATTGGTAACACAAGGATACACTCAAGTTGAAGGAGTTGACTTTGATGAAACATTTGCTCTTGTAGCTCGCCTGAAGTCCATTAGATTATTGCTAGGAGTGGCATATATTATGAAGTTTAAACTGTTCCAAATGGATGTGAAAAGTTCCTTCTTAAATGGCTACTTAAATGAGGAAGTGTATGTTGAACAACCTAAAGGGTTCACAGACCCAAATCTTCCAAAGCATGTGTATAAATTGAGGAAAGCCCTATATGGGTTGAAACAAGCTCCTAGAGCTTGGTATGAGAGACTCATAGTGTTTCTCATTGACAATGAATACAGGAAGGGAGGCATTGATAAGACTTTGTTTGTCAAAGATGAAGGAGGAAAGCTCATGGTGGCTCAGATATATGTGGATGATATAGTGTTCGGTGGGATGTCAAGTAAGATGGTTCAACATTTTGTTGAGCAAATCCAGTCTGAATTTGAAATGAGCCTTGTTGGAGAACTAACCTATTTTCTTGGCCTGCAAGTCAAGCAGATGGAAGATTCTATCTTTCTATCTCAAAGTAAATATGCCAAAAATATTATTAAGAAGTTTGGCATGGAGAATGCAAGCCATAAGAGGACACTTGCTCCTACTCATCTGAAAGTGTCTAAAGATGAAAATGGTGTCAGTGTGGATCAAAGTCTCTACAGAAGCATGATAGGGAGTTTGCTATATCTCACAACAAGTAGACCTGACATTGCTTTTGCTGTAGGTGTATGTGCTAGATATCAAGCTGAACCAAAGGTGAGCCACATAAACTAAGTGAAAAGGATCCTGAAATATGTCAATGGCACTAGTAACTATGGGATACTATACACTCATGGATTTGAATCTGTGATGTCTGGATATTGTGACGCCGATTGGGCTGATGATAGGAAAAGCACATCAGGAGGATGCTTCTTCTTGGGGAACAATTTAATATCATGGTTTAGTAAGAAGCAAAATTGTGTGTCTCTGTCTACTGCTAAAGCTGAATACATAGCAGCTGGAAGTAGTTGTTCTCAACTGGTGTGGATGAAACAAATGTTGACTGAATACAATGTCACGCAAGATGTCATGACATTGTACTGTGACAACCTGAGTGTTATAAACATTTCTAAGAATCCTATTCAGCATAGTAGGACAAAACATATTGATATCTGTCACCATTTTATTAAAGAACTCGTGGAGGATAAGATTGCAGCCTTAGAGCATGTTGCTACTGAGATGCAGTTAGCTGATATTTTTACAAAGGCATTGGATGCAAATCAGTTTGAAGTCCTGAGAAGAAAATTAGGGCTTTGCATTTATGAAGACTTGTGGCAATTAATATGGAGTGGGAAAAGTAAGCAAAGTAATGTCTATGTGGCTAAAATAAAGCGCCCCCATTATGGTAAATCATCACCTAGTTTTAGAAATACCATCTATTACCTTTTCACACGCAACCCCCACAACCTCACTACCTACTCCAACTCTTTCAACTTCCTGCTTCCTCCTCACACTCCTCTGCTAGGGCAACTGCAATTTTTCCACAGAAACGTCAAAATGTCACAACATCAAACTACTTCTGCTTCAAAAACTACTAAGTCCACTCAAAAGGTTAGCGCTCCTTCCATGGACTTTCACGATGATGAGATTCTGGATATGGTTCCTCTATCAGTTATTCCATGCGAGGCCCTTGATTTGAACCATCCCATGGATGCATCAGCTTCTGCATGCCCCAATCAAGGTAACAACTCTAGTATCCCTTATAGCTCAACTCATGCCACTAGTTCTAAGGACGATATACACCACACTGATCGTGTCATAAGAAACCTAGTCACTAGAATCTTTAATGAAGGACATTCTGTGAAGGGAGTCTTTACTCCCCTGTCTAAAATGTACCCCTCTCCTTAGGTTGAACAACATAGTGAGAAGAATGACGATTCCTCCAGTTCTGAGAAGGACATGGCTGCTGAAGGTTTGTGCTCCCTAGGGCAAACTATGTCTGGTAAAGGAAAACCTGTGGCATCTAAAACTGCCAATGCTTCCCATTCTGAGAAGCATGATGTTGCAAACGATATGATTAACCTAGAGGATGATATGTCTGATGATCAAGAGGATAACTTACTTCATCACTTAAAGCCAAGTGTGGCTAAGCGTATGAAGACTATAAAAGGAAGATATGTGGCTGAACTGATGTCAGCTAGAATAGCTAAGAAGGCTGTTGGTGTTGGTCCTTCCAAATCTTGGAGCAAGGTTGAAGTGAAGAAGAGGAAGGTTAGAGAAGTTTCTGAGTCTGAAGAGGATGTCGAGGAAGATGTCCCTAACATCTCTCCTGTGAAGAAGACCCCTATGAAGAAGTCCCTTGTGAAAGTTGTTGTTGTGCATTTGGATAATATTTCTTTCCATCTTGAGGATGGAGCTGCCAAATGGAAATTGTTAATTCAAAAAAGGGTGGTTGTGGAAAGGGAGTTAGGAAAGGATGTTGTTGAAGTCAAGGAGGTCATGGACCTGATAAAGTCTGTTGGGTTAATGAAGACTGAGGTTGGGTTCTCTCAGTACTATGAGGGTTTAGTTAAGGAATTCATTGTCAATATTCCTGAGGATATTGCTGATAAGAATAGCAAGGAATTTTGCAAAGTGTTTGTGAGAGGTAAGTGTATCACATTTTCTCCCACTGTCATTAACAATTTTCTGGGAAGAAGAGTTGAGGGTGCAGGTGAATTGGAAGGTACAGACAATGAGGTCTGTAGAGAAATTACAGCAAGGCAGGTGAAAGGCTGGCCTATTAAAAAGCATCTTCCTACTGGGAAGTTAACTGTCAAGTATGCAATATTGTATAAAATAGGAGCTGCAAATTGGGTGCCTACCAACCACATTTCCCCAATTGCTAATACCCTTGGAAGATTTATTTTTGCTGTTGGAACCAAAATAAATTTTGACTATGGTAGATTTATGTTTGAACAAATTATCAAGCATGCATCTACTAATGCAGTTAAGCTGCCTATTGCATTTCCCTCTATGATTTGTGGGATTATCCTGAATTAACACCCTGGTATTATGAGTTCTAATGACTTACCAAGTAGAATAAAACCTGCTCTGCAGTGCACTATAAACTGTTTGAAGGCAGTTATGTCGAAGACATTGTCATGACATCTGCTATGAAAACGCCAGCCTCAAAAGTTGGAACTATTGCTGAGTTGAAGGAGACTTGTAAAGAGCTGGGTGAAGGGATAAGGGTAGCAACAACTAGGAAAGAATCGTTGGAAGCCCTGATTGCAAGCTTGGAGCAAGCTGAAGGTGAGAATATTGAACATGCTAAGGAAGCTGAAGCCCACACCTCTAGTGAGAGGTCTGCAAATAATGATGAGACAAGTGGCAATTCTGTTTCTGATGCTGATGAAGCTGCACGCTCAAGCTCCTCTGATTAGCTCCTTTGACTTTGGTCCCTAGTGATGTGATGGTGTTTATTGATGTGATGGTTTTTGTTGCTATTTTGATGGATTTTCTTGATTTTGGCAATTCTGTTTTGCTGTATTCATGTTTTGTTGGTTTGTATCTCAGCTTGCTTACAACTGAATATGTACTTGGTTTGTAACCCTTAACTTTTGACATTTTGGTTTATGACTGAATAGACATTTATTTTGTCTCTTTGGTCTCTTTTGGCTAAAAAGGGGGAGAAATTGTTGGTGTAAGCCCTAGAGGCCAATACTTTTGGTACTTGTATCGAATTATTTAAAGGCATTTTCTTTATTATGGTTGATTAATAAAGTCCCTAGAATAGATAGTCCGTTTAATGTATTAAGTGTGACTTAATCATGAGAACACATTAAACATAAGGGCACTGTTCTTAAAGTATCCGTAGTCGAGCTTTAATGTGAAGTGGGATAACATTAAAGCATTAAGACTATTATGTTTGTAGACTGATGATCACATCTCATGGATCATGGATAAAGAGTTATCAAGTCTTAAACATAGGTATGAATATTAGGAGTAATATTTATACCGGATTGACCCGCTATGAGAATACTATATAGAAAGTTATGCAAAGTGTCATAAGTTATTCTCATGGTGATAATAATGTATACCACTCTTCGACCTGAAACCACTATGGATCCTAGATGTAGAGTCGAGTGCTTTATTGTTGATCCAACATTGTCCGTAACTGGATAACCATAAAGACAGTTGATGAGTACTCCACGAAGCATGCTGAGGGACATGAGTGCCCTAGATAGAATTTGCCAATCCTGCGTAACAGGATAAATGTCTATGGGCCCAATATTAAACTGGACAAGGGTGACACGGTCTATACCTTGTGTTCAATATAGACATAAGGGCAAAGGGGTAATTATACATATAATTATTATCACAGGAGGTTTTGTCAGATCACATGACATTTTTGTGACTTGGGTAGCAGTGATGTGTTGCTAGATACCGCTCACTGTTTATTATGTTAAATGCGTGATTTAATATAATTTCCAACGCCGCGAAAACCTATAGGGTCACACACAAAGGACGAATTGATGAGAGATAGAGTAACTAAGGAACACCGTAAGATACGGTGCACTTAAGTGGGAGACGAAATATGGTAAGGTACCAAATACTTAAGTGATTTTGGGCATATTATAAGATATGGGCCAAAATACACTTAAGTGGGCTTTTTAGCTTGAAGCCCACACAAGTGGTTCTATAAATAGAACCCCTTGGGTAGAAGCATGGTCACTCCAATCCACTCAGACAGAAATTCAATTAGAGACTTGGAATTTTGTTTCCCTCTTTCTCTCACTCAAAGCCTTCATTCATAACAGCTAGCACTGCGATTGAAGGAATCCGTTCGTGTGGACTGAGTAGAGACGTTGTCATCGTTCAACGTTCGTGATCGCTCCATGGATCTGTATCAAAGGTTTTGATCATTATCAGAGATCTGCACCAAAGGTTTGAATCGCCACAAGAGGTAATGATTCTATCACTGATCATGCCCATTCGTAAGGATCACTAAATGGAGAAATTTTTAAATTCCGCTGCGCCTTGGATGGCAATTCTCCTTCAGTGGTATCAGAGCCACTTACGAAACCATGAATCTGATAACTGTTTTTGTTCTGTAATAATATGATTAAAGACAGAATGGATCAAAGGTTAAATTGAGATCGATCAAGTTACATATATGTGATATATGTGATCCTGATGCAAAATACATTATATATGATATAGTGTTCTCGTTTCGTTTATTCAAACCCTCGATGATTGTTTTCCTTTGAGCGATCAATGGTCGTTTTCTTCTTGATCCGACATTAGTATGGTGAAGCAATGACGTGTTGATCAATCATACTGAATTAACAATCGAGATGTGTTTGACGGTCTGAAATTGGTGCATCAGGGTTAGTGACGACACAAGGGTTGTGTTGTCAGAGAGTTATGCGATTGGGGTTTGAACGCACAAGAGTTGTGCTTCCTAAACACTTTTTGGAACAGTGTTAACCGGTTAACGCGTATGGTTAACCGGTTAACAGAATGCGAAATAAAAAATTTTGAATTTTCAAACAGTGTTAACCGGTTAACGCATTTGGTTAACCGGTTAACGCAAGGCAGAAAACAATTTTTTCAGATTTCAAAATAGTGTTAACCGGTTAACGCATATGGTTAACCGGTTAAGGCAAGGAAATTTTCACCCATTCGGCTAACTCAGTGCTTTAAAAGTGTCAAGTGTTGATACGAAAAGCGACATTGATTTTAAATGAATTGTTCATTAAAATGTGATGATCGGTCGTCGAAATTTAATTTGATTTTAATTAATTAAAGGAATTAATAATAATAATAATAAAGTGTTTATTATTGTCTTGTGGTGATCGGTTATGGCCTTAGTTTTCCTTTGTTTTGTTTTGGGTTTTTTAAAATACGACTTGCGTGTCGTGCCTCTCTCTTAATCTCCCAAATGTAACTTCTTTTCTCATCTCACTCCCTCGTATGTAAAACGAGTTTCTTTCATGTAATGTAATGATATGAAGAAAGCAAAGAAGTCAGTGCCAAAGGAGGACAACCTTGAAGATCTTTCTTGGAGAAGCTTAGATCGTTGTAGGTTAGCTTAGGTTCTCTCATTGGCTTGGGAGAACAATTGCGCTAGGGGCCATAACTGTTTCATTATGTATGTATGTATGTTGATGCATGTGAATGTATGTTGATGCATGTGAGAGACGGTTTATATGATAAACAAGCCGGTGAGATCAGAAAAATTGCAATTCCCTCAAATTAAATATTAAGTTTATGCTTTCCAAGTTTTAACACTCATCAAGACTAGTAATGGATAATGTAGGTTTCGCCTACGCGAGGTACATGATCTATATATTAGTAAGGTGCGATGGGATAATTGTAATATCCAACTGTTAAAACAATGGGTCAAACTTAACTAAACAAATTATGAGAATATTATATATGTTTGCTTTCCAAGTTTTAGCACTCATCAAGACTGGTATCGAATAATGTAGGTTTCGCCTACGCGAGGTGCATGTTTTGTATTAGTTAAGGTGCGATGGGATAATTGTAATATCCAACTGCTAAAACGATGAGTCAAACTTGATTATAATTTTCTTATATATGTTTAGAAGCAAGAGTTGGGAATAATCCATATGATGGATTAGAATAAGGAGTTATTCACCCAATTGAAATTTTCGAGAGTTGTATGAGATACAATTGGAAGGAGTTCCTACCTAAATAACCTAGTTTTGTGTAATCCGCCTACGCGGACTTAGAACGAAGTGAAATATGGATCTCGACCCACTAGAAAATCTTCCAACGGGATTTTCCGAATCAGATGATGAAGGTCATTTGTTTTGAGTAAAATAGTGGGAGCATATTTAATTAAAGGCCTAATTAAATATGTCAATGATACTTATATTTTCATTAATCCTTATGTAGATTACCATGACAACAAACACCTCTAATAACATCCTGCGATCAATCCTTGATAAGGAAAAATTGTCTGGGACAAATTTTCTGGATTGGCACCGAAACCTGAGGATTGTCCTCAAACATGATAAAAAGCTGTATGTCTTGGAGACACCTGTTCCTGACGAGGAACCTCCTAGTTTTGCACCTAAGGCAGAAAGAGATGCTTATAAGAAGCATGTCGATGATGCCAATGAAACTGCTTGTCTCATGCTAGCTACCATGAACTCAGAATTGCAAAAGCAACATGAGAACATGTCAGCGTTCGATATGATCGAACACCTGAAGTTGATATATCAAGAGCAAGCAAGGCATGAGAGGTTTGAAGTTTCAAAAGCCCTTTTTCAAGGCAAGTTAGTTGAGGGAGCCCCTGTAGGTCCCCATGTACTCAAGATGATTGGGTATGTGGAAAACCTTGAGAGATTGGGTTTTCCCCTCGGAAAGGAACTTGCGACTGATTTGATCTTGCAATCGTTGCCAGATAGTTTCAGTCAATTTGTCCTAAATTTCAATATGATTGATATGGACAAATCTCTTCCTGAACTGCTCGCCATGTTGAGAACTACCGAGCAGAATCTGAAGACAAAAGGGAAGTCCATTCTGATGATCGGAAATGGAAAGAGACATAACAAAAGGCCCACTAAGCAGAGTGATAAGGGGAAGGGCAAGGAAGTTGCCAATCCCAGACCCACTGCTGTTTTGAAGCCTAGTGGAGGCATAGCAAAAGAAGGCACATGCTTCCATTGCGGTAAGACCGGACACTGGAAGAGGAACTGCCCAAAGTACCTGGAAGATAAGAAGAATGGAGTAGAGACTTCAACTTCAGGTATTTTTTGTTATTAATTTATCTACTTCTGCATCATGGGTATTAGATACTGGATGTAGTTCTCACATTTGTACAAATGTGCAAGAACTAAAAAGGAGTAGAGATTTGGCAAAAGGTAAAGTCGACCTACGAGTTGGCTATGGAGCAAAGGTTGCTGCTTTAGCCGTAGGAACTTTTGTATTGACTTTACCTAGTGGTTTAATAATTCAGCTAGAGAACTGTTATTATGTACCTGCAATTAGCAGGAATATTAATTCCATTGCTTGTTTGGACAAGTTTGGTTTTTCATTTATAATAAAGAACAATTGTTGCTCAATTTATTTGAATGATATATTCTATGCTACTACACAAATGAACAATGGACCATATGTCCTTGATCTTGAAATGCCTATTAATAACATTAATACAAAAGGGTGAAACCTAACGAGTTAAAACCAACTAGGTAAGAATATTAAAACTCTTCGATCAGATCGAAGTGATGAGTATTTAATCCTAGAGTTTGATGACCATCTGAAAGAGTGTGGGATCCTATCCCAACTTACTCCTCCTGGAACATCCCAATGGAAGGGTGTATCTGAGAGAAGAAATCAAACCCTGCTGGACATGGTCCGATCCATGATGAGTCACACCAATCTTCCAAACTCCTTTCGAGGACATACACCATTGACATCAGCTTACACACTTAACCGTGTTCCATCCAAAAAGGTTGATAAGACACCATATGAGATATGGAGTGGTAAGAGACCACATATGTCTTACATGAAGATTTGGGGTTGCGAAGTTTATGTGAAACGACAAATTTCAACTAAGCTTGAGCCCAAATCTGACCAATGCTTATTTGTGGGGTATCCTAAAGAAACAAGAGGATATTACTTCTACAATCCTTTTGAGGGCAAAGTGTTTGTCGCTCGAACTGGAGTTTTCCTAAAAAAGGATTTTATTTCCAAAGGAACCAGTGGGAGGAAAGTAGAGCTTGAAGAAATTCAAGAATCACAAAGCATCGATACACCTATGGAGGAATTAGAGCAGGAAACACAAATGGTTGTGAAAGAGCAACCTGCTCAAGTAGAACAAGACCAGCGTAGGTCAGGCAGGATACGTCACCTACTTGAGAGATATGGATATCTCATAACAGATCAAGGTGATGTATTACTCATGGATCAAGATGAGCCTGTGACCTACCAAGAGGCCATAACTGGTCCCGAGTCTGAGAAGTGGCTAGAGGCCATGAAATCCGAAATAGATTCCATGTACACTAACCAAGTTTGGAACTTGGTAGAGCCTCATGTAGGAGTTAATCCTATAGGATGCAAGTGGGTCTTCAAAAAGAAGACTGACATGGATGGTAAGGTACATACCTATAAAGCAAGACTGGTTGCAAAAGGATATAAACAAATTCATGGGGTTGACTATGATGAAACCTTTTCACCAGTTGCAATGCTTAAATCTGTTCGGATTTTACTTGCTATTGCTGCATATCATGATTATGAAATATGGCAGATGGATGTCAAAACTGCTTTCCTTAACGGGAATCTTCTTGAGGATGTGTACATGACACAGCCTGAAGGATTTGACATACCAGAAGAAGCCCATAAGATATGTAAGCTACAAAGATCAATCTATGGATTGAAGCAAGCTTCCAGAAGCTGGAATCTTCGTTTTGATGAAACGGTAAAACAATATGGATTCATCAAGAACGAAGATGAGCCTTGTGTCTACAAGAAGGTTAGTGGGAGCATGATCGTGTTCCTGGTGTTATATGTAGATGACATATTACTCATTGGAAACGATATCCCTACCCTGCAACAAGTAAAGACTTGGTTGGGGAAATGCTTTTCTATGAAGGACCTAGGTGAAGCAGCCTATATATTAGGAATCAGAATCTATAGAGATAGATCACAAAAACTGCTTGGCCTAAGTCAGAGTACATACATAGACAAAGTGCTGAGACGCTTTAATATGCATGATTCCAAGAAAGGATTCATACCTATGCAACATGGCATGTGTCTGTCAAAAACATAATCCCCTTCAACTAAGGAAGAAAGGGAACACATGAATAAGACTCCATATGCATCTACAATAGGATATATCATGTATGCCATGTTATGTACTCGACCAGATGTCTCATATGCTTTAAGTACAACGAGTAGGTACCAATCTGATCTTGGTGATGCCCATTGGGTAGCTGTTAAGAATATCCTTAAGTACTTGAGAAGGACTAAGGAATCATTCTTGATATATGGAGGTCAGTAAGAGTTGGCTGTAATTGGTTACACCGATGCTAGCTTCCAGACAGATAAGGATGACTTTAGATCGCAATCTGGTTATGTGTTTTGCTTGAACGGTGGCGCTGTGAGCTGGAAAAGTTCAAAGCAAGATACAGTTGCTGATTCTACGACCGAGGCTGAGTATATTGCTGCCTCAAGTGCAGCAAAGGAAGCTGTTTGGATCAGGAAGTTCATTAGTGAACTTGGCATAGTCCCTAGAATTGTGGATCCCATTGGTCTCTATTGTGATAACAATGGTGCTATCGCACAAGCTAAGGAGCCTAGATCTCACCAACGATCCAAACACATACTTAGGCGTTATCATCTCATTCGAGAGATAATAGATAGAGGAGATGTGAAAATATGTAAAGTACCTACACTAGACAATATAGCTGACCCACTGACAAAGCCTCTTGCGCAGCAGAAGCATGATGGCCATACTAGATCAGGGCATACGGGGTATGTTTGATTGGCTCTAGTGCTAGTGGGAGATTGTTGGTGTAAGCCCTAGAGGCCAATACTTTTGGTACTTGTATCGAATTATTTAAAGGCATTTTCTTTATTATGGTTGATTAATAAAGTCCCTAGAATAGATAGTCCGTTTAATGTATTAAGTGTGGCTTAATCATGAGAACACATTAAACATAAGGGCACTGTTCTTAAAGTATCCGTAGTCGAGCTTTAATGTGAAGTGGGATAACATTAAAGCATTAAGACTATTATGTTTGTAGACTGATGATCACATCTCATGGATCATGGATAAAAAGTTATCAAGTCTTAAACATAGGTATGAATATTAGGAGTAATATTTATACCGGATTGACCCGCTATGAGAATACTATGTAGAAAGTTATGCAAAGTGTCATAAGTTATTCTCATGGTGATAATAATGTATACCACTCTTCGACCTGAAACCACTATGGATCCTAGATGTAGAGTCGAGTGCTTTATTGTTGATCCAACGTTGTCCGTAACTGGATAACCATAAAGACAGTTGATGAGTACTCCACGAAGCATGCTGAGGGACATGAGTGTCCTAGATGGAATTTGCCAATCCTGCGTAACAGGATAAATGTCTATGGGCCCAATATTGAACTGGACAAGGGTGACACGGTCTATACCTTATGTTCAATATAGACATAAGGGCAAAGGGGTAATTATACACATAATTATTATCACAGGAGGTTTTGTCAGATCACATGACATTTTCGTGACTTGGGTAGCAGTGATGTGTTGCTAGATACCGCTCACTGTTTATTATGTTAAATGCGTGATTTAATATAATTTCCAACGCCGCGAAAACCTATAGGGTCACACACAAAGGACGGATTGATGAGAGATAGAGTAACTAAGGAACACCGTAAGATACGGTGCACTTAAGTGGGAGACAAAATATTGTAAGGTACCAAATACTTAAGTGATTTTGGGCATATTATAAGATATGGGCCAAAATACACTTAAGTGGGCTTTTTAGCTTGAAGCCCACACAAGTGGTTCTATAAATAGAACCCCTTGGGTAGAAGCATGGTCACTCCAATCCACTCAGACAGAAATTCAAGTAGAGACTTGGAATTTTGTTTCCCTCTTTCTCTCACTCAAAGCCTTCATTCATAACAGCTAGCACTGCGATTGAAGGAATCCGTTCGTGTGGACTGAGTAGAGACGTTGTCATCGTTCAACATTCGTGATCGCTCCGTGGATCTGTATCAAAGGTTTTGATCATTATCAGAGATCTGCACCAATGTCGCATCCTGCGAAAAATCAACCGGCGAGGCTCGAATAAAAACACAACACAGAGCCGCCTATGCGCGTTATTTATCCCAAGATAGGGAAAGGAAACGCTCAGAGAAACCTGGAAAGGAAATGGTCTTGCGACCAAAGAGAAAGGGTAAGGGAGTCGGTTACGCAAGGGGAAGGTATTAGCACCCCTCACGTCCGTCGTACTCGACGGGATCCACGTTCTAAAATAAAGAAAAGGTTGCTAA
The DNA here is from genome assembly GCF_024323335.1 of Lathyrus oleraceus. Lineage (NCBI taxonomy): Eukaryota > Viridiplantae > Streptophyta > Magnoliopsida > Fabales > Fabaceae > Lathyrus > Lathyrus oleraceus. The sequence goes on along the minus strand of NC_066585.1, from coordinate 328,203,075 downwards.
ACATCATACACACACACAGGGAACGCAGGTGGGGTTAAGAGAAGGGAGCTCGATAGGACATCGCATCCTATGCCTACATATCTTGTCTGGAACAAGAATCAGAGCCACTGTAGTTCGGCTTACGCACGCCAAACAACACCAAACAAACAAACAGATGGCAAACATGGAGCCCGACAACCACTCGATGGAATTACGTCGGCATCCGAACCAAAACACAATCAAAAGGGCAAACGTGGAGCCCGACAGCCAATCACTGGGCTTACGTCGGCATCCGAGCCAAAACACACAGTCAGATAACAAGTAAACACACGCAAAAAAGAAAAAGGTTGCCCGGAGTGGTCTCGCACGACCACCTGCCTACATACCTCGTCTGGAACAAGGATCAGGGCGATGTAGTTCCCCTACACGGGGGAGAAACTCTCCTAACCAGAAACCAGGGGAAGACACGACACTAGGGAGACTACGACTCGAGCCTAGATGTTGTCATGCAAAGTCGCCCTAAGTTCAGGTTTCTATCCTACTTGCATAAGCAAGCCTATCCTAACCAGGAAGCAAGCACACAAGCAAACAACATATATCAAATGAGAACAAGCATCTCAAACAAGCATGCCAATCAGATATCCACATAGCACCTACTATAGCCAAACAAAGGGGGCTCAATCAATAGGTTTGACTGCCTAAGCAAGTCGTCTATACAGGCTGGTTTTGCTCTTAACCTTGCCATTACGAGGCTAAGGTGAAGCAGATGAAAGGATGAAGTGAGGATGAGACCTCACAGCTCTTATCCCTAACCAGGGAGAGCTTCTGACAAATGAGCATGGGTCCAGAATAGGGGAACCCTTCTATACTCGAAGACTCTGACACAACAGATCTTGGGCTTTTGATCTCAATGCTACAACCATGTAATGGGAGCAAGGAGAAGACTCACAGAATAGTGGGGGATAGATTACATATCCCTACCTTCCACCAATTGCCTTATTTAAAGGACTTTTCCTGCTTGGGCTTAAAAATAAACAACCACAATCATTGCCTCTTAAGGAGGACTTCAGACAATTGCCCGGCCAAATAACAGGCCGGGTCTCCAGACTACATGAAGTTAGGAAGTTATACCTCAATGCAAGTTGCTTAAGCAAAGCAAAGCAAAAGTTCACAAGGAACTGAGCAACTAAAAGTACCTGGAAACAGTCAAACACAGTTAGCACTCAGACAGACAAAATAAACAGCAAGTACTCAATCAATCAAACTATACAAAGCAATGCACAACAAGGCAAGCTCAAAGCTCAAGCCTAAGCTTCACAACCTACAAAACAATGTTATGTTAGTGCACAAACATCAAACAACATCAATTGCATTTAACTTGATTCATTCTCCATGTGCATTATGCTTTTGATCCTGAAAAATCAAGCAAATATTAGCAACAAGACCACTAGGCCAAGCCTAGGGTCCAAAAGCAAGAAAAATTCCTAAACAGCAAGGTATTCTCAAACCAAACTCAAATTAATGTCAAACAAGAGCAAACACCATTGGTCTCATGTTTATATCATTCATCATGCTCATGTTATGCACAAAACAATCCACATTGGTTCAAATGAAGCATCAAACATGCAAACAGAACTATTGCATTCAAATCCACATCAAAACAATTCCAAAAATTCTCAAATAATTTACACCTAAACAGGGGATATCCAAGGTCTACCATGTCAAATTTGAGCTCAATTGGGCAAATGGAACCATGTCAATGAAAATCAACAAAAACAGACACAATTACATGCTCCAATTCATAACATCAATACATGCTTCCACTTCAAAAATTCATAACTCAATGAAAACAAAAAAGAAATGGATGAGACCAAAACAGGGATGTCCTATCATGTGTCTATTACAAGCATATCAAATTTCATGATTATCCAATACCATATGAGCATTTCTCATTCAATCTACCAACCTATGTCACACAAGCTTGCACAATTGACCAACAGAAATGAAAAATCACAATCAATTTGAAAATGCAATGTAAAATTCCACAAAAATTCACATAGCATCTTAACATGTAAAGGAAGATCCATGCAAAATTTCACATTATTTCAACAAGCATAAGTCACTCAAAAAAATCCAACAAGTTGACATAATGAGGTGTGACACACATTGTCACACCTAAGTTCAAAAATTCACATCTCAATGGCCAGGTATCAAAAAATCATGAAATTTACATGTAAATAAACATTGACCAGTCCACAATTACCACAAAAATTTCAAGAATTTCTTTAACACTATGAGCATTTCACATTGGAATTGGTAGAATGTATCAAATTTGAGCACATGTGAAACAACCTTAAGTCAAACAATATTATTACCAAGCACAACTTTGACCAATAGGTCAAACAAATCCTAGAGTCAACAAGGAAGTCAAAGAAAAAATTCTCATATTTTTCTGAATTTCCTATGATTTTCTATGAATTTTTTAACATGATATGAATTTTTTAAGAATTTTTGTGAATTAAATAATTAATTAAAATCAACCAATGGCAGAATGGTAAATAGTCCAGCGCGGGGGAGGGAAACACCTCATTTGAAAATTCAAAACAGATTTTGGATCAAACACCACTTCATCATCGTTTTCATCCCAGTTTTCACAAGAACACACATGAACGTCAAAATCTCAAATCAACACCAAAATCAACAAACGGATAGCCGTTCGAACCGTCTGAACATGCACAATCCAAATATGAACTTATTGCAACCTAACTGTTCCTATATTTCCTAAATCGAATCAATTAGGGTTTGGACACGAAACTTAAATTCCAGATTTCGTAAGCTATGGTTCATCATTCACAAAACTACTTATGTCACGATGATCTACAATCAATAAACTACCAAACGCGTACAGCAATTTGCAAAACTGTGACATTCGAAAAACTCATGTACCTGGAATGGCAGTGTCGAATCAGCTGTTCTTGAAGCTCAATTTCCACAAACAGATGAACAAGGATGATAAGGAAGATGTTTGATGCGCTTGCTTCAAGTCCAGGTTGCTTCTAGCGCTTGAATTCAAGTTTCACCATTGATGATGCACTTTTGGACAGCTGCGAATTACCACTCCTTGCCTTCCAAACTTCTCAAACAGATTGAGATGATGATGAGAGGAGTTCAAATCAAAAAGAAACTCGAAGATTGATCAACAATTGAGGAAGATTGATGATTTTGAAGGTTTTGGTGTTCTTGAGATTTTGAGAGAATGTGATGAATTTTCAGATCTAGTTTTGGGATTTATGTTATTCTGTTATGATTAGAATGAAATTAAGATTATATACCAATGCTTAATTACCACTTAATCATGTTAATTAACCAAGTTGAACATGTTAGTGAAAATGCTAATTTCCAAGTGAGGGCAAAAATGGAATTTCACAAGCCAGCTCATTGCCACCTCTTTGACAGCTCACACACTCTCTAAATGACATGTGTGAGCTGTTGCAACTTGTCCCACTCTCATTGGATGTGTAATTTTCAAATTCACCATGTAATGCCACTTTGTCCATTTTTGCACTTTCATTTTTCAAGCCAATTCTCAAATTACAAGCCTTTGCCATGAAATGATAATTCCAACAAATTTCAAATGCCATTTATGAGGTGTTGCAAAAATCCCCACTCAAAAATTCCAATTATTTCACAAGTTGGACAATTTTGCCCTTGGTCCATTTTAACTGTCCAGTTGAAAATTGACTTTTTGCATTGACCATTTTTGGAAAAATCCAATTATGCACCATGAAAGTACATGTCAAATGGAGTTTGTGCATATAAAGAACTTGCAATCTGGACAAACCATGTGGAAGTTATGGCCTCCTGATTATGGGTCATTTTTGAAATTCACTGAGCCATAATTTTCCAACCATACATGGGATTTTCAAGTTCTTGGACTTTTTGGAAAGGTGAGAACAAGATCTACAACTTTCATGTTGAACAAATTTTCATTTGAAGCTTCCTTGGACATTTTATTTTGAGGTCAAAAACTTTCCATTTTTGGAAACTTCAATTACAAGTCACTTTCTATTTTTGGCAGTTTTTGTCCTGACTTGATTTTCTTCATTCTTAAGCTTTGAAATGTCAAATAACACTTGTTTCAACATGAATGAAGTGTATCCAACTCTCTCCCACCTCCAAATCCATAAAATCAAGCACAGTTGACCATAGTTGACTTTTCATCTGGCAGATGAATTAGGCATAGCATAGATCAAATTAAGCTCCAATCTCCAACTGAAATGGCTCAAGCATGATACCCTAGCCTCCCTTAGCTCAATATAATCAAAGAATGAACCCCATAACCATCATAAAACCCCATCTCCTGATTATGCCCTGATTGGCCCAATACAACTGATTAGGGTTGACCAGTGGTCAAAACCCTAATCTCAAGGAATCTTCTTCAATCTTCTGATGACATCCAACCATGATGATGATGATGTATCATTGTAATCAAAATGAAGACCAATATCCATTGAGAACCATGAAACCCTAATTCACTGCCCAATCCTCAGATGGCCAATGATCAGTCAATAAACCCTAGGCTTGCACTTGGACTTCCTCATCTTCTGATCAAGACTTGGGAGAATGGCTTGCACAATGTAACCACATGATATGCAATATGCAATGCCTAATGACCTAAAAATGTAATGCAATATGTTAATGATAGTCCCAAGAGAGGAGGGCAAATTTTGAGGTGTTACAGCTGCCCCTATTCAATCCACTGTGAACCTGTCGATACGAAATAGCCTCGGCTTTCGGATGATCAGGATGAAGAGTGATTGAATACCAAGAACAGACGAACAATTTGCACTCTGATGGGATAATAATTAACAACGCCTGTCAGCATCGGCGAAGAACAAACTTGAAACCGTCGACCTGGATACCAAAATAAATGGTAACACAGGGATAACCATGGCCTGAACACCGCTCATCCGCTCGGGATTATTATTTCTTCTTTTTTTGCTGTTTCTTGAACCCCGCAATTTTCTCTTGCTTTGCCATTTTCTTGGCCTGAACACATCTTCGGTCTGGATACCACTTCGGTCTGGATACCGGGAAACTGGCCGGATTGCCGCAAGCTGCATCGATCTAATCATCATGAGCTTCTTCGATCTGGAAATCGGAACTGGCCGAAGCGCCACAAGTTCTTCGTCCTGATTGTTGAGAACCTCTTCGATCTGGAAATCGGAAACTTCTTCGATCTGGAAATCGGAAACTGGCCGGAGTGCCACAAGTTCTTCGTCCTGATGGTGGAGAACCTCTTCGATCTGGAAATCGGAAACTTCTTCGATCTGGAAATCGGAAACTGGCCGGAATGCCACAAGTTCTTCGTCCTGACTGTTGAGAACTTCTTCGATCTGGAAATCGGAAACTTCTTCGATCTGGAAATCGGAAACTGGCCGGAATGCCACAAGTTCTTCGTCCTGACTGTTGAGAACTTCTTCGATCTGGAAATCGGAAACTTCTTCGATCTGGAAATCGGAAACTGGCCGGAATGCCACAAGTTCTTCGTCCTGATTGTTGAGAACCTCTTCGATCTGGAAATCGGAAACTTCTTCGATCTGGAAATCGAAAACTGGCCGGAGTGCCACAAGTTCTTCGTCCTGATGGTGGAGAACCTCTTCGATCTGGAAATCGGAAACTGGCCGGAATGCCACAACGACCCATGCTGAGGATGACAAGCCCTGAGCCGACTGCTCTCTATTCAACCCTGGCAGACAAACACTTCGCGTTTAGCTGGGGATTACCTTCTTTCTTGTTTTTTCTTTTTGGACCCCGAAATCGCGCTGATCGCGTAACGTCTTCTGATATTACTTCCATCTCTGCTCGACAGAAACTTACCCTCTAGTATCGTACTACTGGGGAATATCCTTGATTAAAACCATGATACTAGACTCCTCGGAGTAACACCTTCACTGTCTGATAAAACCAATCCTCAAGCGGTAACCACGGCTTGAATCGCGCTGATCGCGTAACCTCCTATGATTTTATTTCCATCTCTGTCCGACGGAAACATTTCCTCCAATATCGCACTACTGGGGAACATTGTTGATCTGACGTCGTGATGCTGAACTCCTCGGAGTAACACCTTGCTCTTCGGGCCAAACCACCTCTCAAACAGTAACCACAGCTTGAGACTAGCTTATGCGTGCAATATGATGCATGATTGATTTTTCTGCGTAATGCTCCATAATTATGGAAATGCTACGCGCTTTATTATTTTTCTATGCAATATGCTATGCTTACTCTACATGATGAATGCATAAAAAGTATCCCCCTCAAGGGACTCTTCTGGGGAGCACGAGATACTCTGCTGAGGAACTCGTCAATTCTCCAATCTCCACCCTGCTGGGGAATAAGCACTGCTGCTGGGAAATAGGAAACCCTTGCTGGGGAAACCTCCTTTGCACCCAATCCTACTCGAGAAACCGCTGGGGATAAACACCACCAATGCTCTGTGGGGATACAATAGCTCTTGACTTGCTGGGGAATATCAATCCTGACTCCGCTTCGGGAAAACCCTCACAGATACCTGCTGACTTCACTGGGGAAACACTCACAGAGACTCTGCTAGGGGAATAGCAATCTCCATACTCATCTGGGGAAACATCCATCTATCACCTGCTGGGGATAACCATCCTGATCCTGCTAGGGAAATGCCTATTATTCCGCTGGGAACAACCCATGCAATCCATAGGTAGGATCAACTCAGCTGAGCATGCAAACATCCGTCCGCTACGGGAACTTGTCCAATCCACTGGTAGGATGAACACTGCTGGAGATATATTTCATTGAAACCCGCTCCACTCGGGGAATAGCAACCTTCGGTCCTGGCTGCTGAGGAAACACCGTTGTAAACCTGCCGGGGACAACCATCTTGACTCGGCTGGGGACCACAGACTTTGGATCTGCTGGGGAGCTAGTCCTGTCAACTCTGCTTGAGGACTTAGCTGAGGAAATGAGGAAAGTTGGTACAGAACACCCATCGACTCGTCGAACCACGGTATCCACCTCCCAATCTCGTATCAGCTTTCCACTTTTGAGAATTCCCAGACTCGTCTGGACCTTTTCTGCTCCATCATCTTGTATTCCAAATCGTTCCGCGCTCGACGAGAACGTACTCCTGGGATTTATACAGAAATTTCAATTTTCCGACTTTGAAGAGTCTTCTTGATTAATTTCCAAGGTCGTCGGACGTCTCGTCGTTTCTTCCTACCGTCCTTTCTTCATGCACTCGTCCCTGGTCGGACTCTGCGGGGAATTTCTACAGACTTTCCAATCTTCCGACTTTGAAGAGTCTTCTTGATTATCATCAAGGACCGTCGTACGTCTCAACGTCACTTCGTCGTTTTTCATTCATTCGTCCCTGAGCGAACTCTCTGGGAATCTATTACAAAGCTTCCACATCACAACCTGCAAGTGAATGACAAATACCTAACAGTTCCTGCAAAATAGATCATCAGATAAAACCGTGCCCCAGGCGTGTCAAGGTTTCAACACTTGGGTCACTCAACCTTCCAAATAATATTTCAAGCTTTCAATTTTATAAGCATGCCTTGGAAGGAACCTGTATGTCTTAAAATGCAAGATTCTTTATCAAAATATCTGGATGTTTTTGCAATCAAAGCGGTAATGAAAAACAAAAACAAAATTATTTGACTGAATATGCATTTTATTGATTGGAAAAGTGTGTGGCTCAAATGAGCAATACAAAGGAAGCAATTCCTGAAAAGAGGTAATTGCGCACAAAAGGAAAAAATCTATCCTAATGGCAATGTGAAACCCGCGATCTCATCGAGTTCCAACTCAGTTACACCCCATATGTCCTCAGACTCTCCATGCTTTCTGCCTTCTGAACAAGACGCTTCTGACTGATCCCTACCGGGTATTATCCATGATGCTTTAACCAAAGCGCAAACGATCATGCCTGACGCAGTTGTTCGTTCCCATCCCTCTTTTGCCTGGACCGCCCTTTCGGGTTTTCAGTCCACCGGGATACCCTTTTTTGCCCAAGTCGCCTTTTCAGATTTTCGACTTGCCGGGTGTACATTTTTCATTTTATCCCTAATTTTTGCCCGAACCTTTCTTCTGTTTTTGGTTCGCCGGGATGCCCATTTTTGCCTGGACTATTTTATTCTTTTCGTCCAGCGGGTCTCTTTACACGAAGTATTTTTTGACTGCGTCCGCATTCACAGGGGATGGAAAATCTTCGCCATCCATGGTCGTTAACAACAAGGCTCCACCAAAGAAAACCTTCTTAACCACGAATGGACCTTCATAATTCGGCGTCCATTTGCCCCTTCGATCGTTTTGAGGAGGAAGGATCCTTTTCAGCACCATATCACCCACGTGATATACCCGAGGTCGCACTTTCTTGTCAAAAGCACGCTTCATCCTTTGCTGGTACAACTGTCCATGACAGATGGCGGCTAGCCTTTTTCCCTCAATCAGGCTCAACTCTTCATACCGAGTCCTTACCCATTCCGCCTCTTGCAACTTTACGTCCATCAGGACTCTCAAAGAGGGAATCTGAACCTCGACCGGTAACACCGCTTCCATTCCATATACTAACGAGAAAGGCTTTGCCCCAGTAGGCGCACCGAGGTTCAATACCCAGGATACCAGTTTCCTACTCAATCACACCGTCGGTGCATTCAAACGTTATCCGGGCAACAAAAGCTTATTCACCTTAACCTCCCCATCAGACATCAGAATCCGTTCGGATTCAGGGTCAGGCCCCTCCTCCGGGATCAGTTACTCTCAATCTTTCGATTAGAGCACCTCGAGATGTCCTCATCAGGGAACTCAAACTTCATCGGTTGATAACCTCAACAGGTTGCTGGGCTATGTAATCAGACAATACACCCCTTGATTGCTTTCTGAGAGTGTCACAAATCAGTCAATATTCTTTTGCTCTTCTCGCAACCCGTCCGGTCAATGCTGGCTCTTTTAGAAATCTACCTGATCAGATCCATCTCGAAATCCACAAAGTGGTATGAACCAGCATACACTGTCTCAGTCGGCGAGCAGCCTATGCCAAAGTACATCAAATTTCCCGAACAGTGAGTGTATTGTTTCACAGTCGGTAAACTTTTTGCTAAGGTAAATTGCATGCTCTTTTCGACAAGACTCGTCATGCTGATCCAATACGCACCCCATAGACCCCTCGAAGGCCGTCAAGTACAGATTAACAGTCTCTTTCCACAAGAGGTATCAGAATCAGAGGTTCCTGCAACTTATTCTTTTATTTTTCAATGCCCCTTGGCAATCATTATTTCACCTGACCGTTTGATCTTTTTTTTTCTTAACATCTTGAATATAGGTTCGCACGTGGCTGTTAGATGAGATGTGAACCATGACAGGTAGTTCAATCTTTCTAAGAAACCACGAACCTCTTTTTCTTTCTCGGTTCAAGCGTTTTCTTATTGCTTTTTTTTTTTTATTTTTTTTTTATTTTTGCAGGATGAACCTCGATTCCTCCCTTAGAATGAACCCCAACAGCTTACGGGACCACACTCTGATAGTGTACTTCTCTGAATTCAACCTCAGTTTGAATTATCTCCACTGGTCAAACGACTTGCCCCGGTCAGCCAGATGCCCCACTTCCGCATGGGACTTTGCTATCATGTCGTCAACATAGCAATTGATTCCACGATGAATCATATCATGAAACAAAGTCACCATGGCTCTCTGATAAGTAGCACCGGCGTTTCGCCTCTCTGGTGGACAGTCTTCTCTCCATGGCAGCTTGTGCACAACGACATCGGTATCCGACCCTGGCATATCCTGACATGACCAGGCGAAGGTATCCACATGCTCCTTCAATAAGGCTACCATTCTGCTCTCGACTCGCCTCTGAAGCAGCTCCAATTTTTTATTTCCTTCCTGACCTCGGCGGTGCTTGGAGTAACAATCTCAACTCGCTCCTTATGCGGCTGAATCACCTTCTCCTCTTGTTTAAACAACCTGGCTAATTCCAGCAGATCACAATCTTCTTCGTCTTCTTCTTCAGCCTGATTGCTCGGATTGTCGAAGTCATATGAGGTGTAACCAAATTGTTGTCGACGAGATCCGGAGAATTATTTTTGAAGTTGGGACGAGACAAATCAAAAAGGAAAAAACAGAAAACAAACATTGCCATTTTTATTTGTTTTTTAAAACTGCAAAAATAAATGAAAAACAGGGAACACCGCTTTTTGACTGAAAAACATCCATTTATTAATGATGCAGAAAATGCAAATTTATGAACATGAGGTGGCCCTTACAATGAACCATTACGTGTCGAGCAACACATATGGCTTCCATGCATATAAACTGAAAACAAAGAAATATTACTCTTCCGGACGAGTGTCAGTGATGATCTTGTTTAGGCCTTCCAGCTTCCTGGTACACACGATTTTATCCATTGATCAATCTCCCAGTCACTGTCAGTTTCTTTACCCACTGCATAGGCGTGATCTGAATCTAGCATTCCGACACTGACAAAGGTGAACGACGGACGACGTCCTCTGTTCTGCTCAGACGAGTCTTGACCTGGATGATAACCAATCCCAAACATATCCGCCTTTACCACAATGCCTATGATCTGTCCCCAGCCTGGGATCCCTCCATTTCTCACCACTTCCAATGCCTGCTTGTAAGAAGACACAGACGGTTTTTTCTCTTTTCCAACACCAATGTCATTTTCCACCTTGACGGTTTCAGCTACCAGACTGGGTGTTTCAAATTTTCTACCGTCCATTTCCTTCACCTTCTGGATCATATCCCCCATCGGTACACCACCCTCTGTGGCGATGGCCACACAACAATTATCAACACGAGGGAAAGCTCCATTTTTCGTCGGGCGTTTTGGGACCACAGACATGGGCATTCTTAACTGATCCTTCTCAGTCACCTCTACCCCTTTCTTGTCCTTCAACATCATCTCCACCTTTACAGGACCATGTTTTGACACGGGGTTAGCACTATCATCTGCCATCGGTGCAAAGCTGATTGCCTTAGAATCCACCAAGTCCTGGACCACATGCTTAAAAGCTTTGCAATCCTCAACATGATGTCCGGGTGCCCCAGCATGGAACTCGCACCTGACATTCTCATCGTAACCGGCAGGCCTCTGATCAGGTTTTAACAGAGTCAACATCCTCGGCTGCACCAATCCAAGATCCTCCAACCTCTTGAACAGAGAGGCGTAAGTCACGGGCGGCTTATTGAAATGACGATCTGTCGTCCTCCTTCTCATTTGGCCCCCAGCTCTTTGTGTCCTCTGTAGAGGTGGTGGTTGCCGCTGTTGTGCAGATTGATTACTAGCAGGGATCGTTACCGTATCAGCATATGGGTGATAACGATCCTTACCGCGTTCTCTTTTGGCCTGCACACCACCCGATTCAACTTCCTTCTCAAGATGACCACTGTCAAGGGATTTCTTTGCTACAGAGCCAGAGGGATTTGTTACTTCGGATGACGGAGCCCTTCCCTGAACTTTCTCTTTGATCATCCAGCCCTCAATCCTTTCTAATCTCTCGGCCATGGCTTTCTGCCCCAAGGCAAGCCCTTGCACAACCCTGAACAAATCCCTCACCATCTCTTTCAGTTCGAGGATGTCGGCGTTGGGAGGATCCATCAGTTTGGATTTGTTGCCCCTAGCAGGATATCTGAGCAAACGAGCTATGCGCACCGGTCGACACCTACAAAATAGCAAATGGGTTAGTATGCATGAATGCAACGTCTGTCCATATGAGGAAGATTCTGTCCTTTGATTCTGGTTTCATCGAGACAGCTAATATTTTGACACCCAGATGTCTCTCAACCAGAATCTCAATCCATAATACTCCCCATATGGCTAGACGTAGGTTTAGTGCAGATGAATGCAAAATGAGAATGATGTATGAATGCAATGCACTATGCCATCCTCCAAGTCATCTGATCATCTGTTACTCTGAACCACAACCCTGATCTCTGAACCTGATCACAACCATCTGAGGGAAAATGTAACCACAAATCCAACTCAAGGGTCCCGAAATAAACGGAAGACAGATACATCATCATCATCATCAAACCATCTCTGAACAGATACCCATAATCTCTGAATCGGCCCGGGGAATCCTGAAATAAACGGATCCCCACTGATAAATAATTCGGCCCGGGGAATCCTGAAATAAACGGATCCCCACTGATAAATGTCCACGGACAGCACTCCGGCGTCTCGGTAATAAATGGCCATAAATCCGACTTATAAATAGGACTCTGATCCACGGAACAAAAAGTCACCATCTGAGTCACCATCTGAACATGCATCTGAAAGAATCACCCTCCCCTCACAGGTAAATTCTAATCAGGTCATCCTAAGGCGGATAATAGTCTTGACAATCGGGCAGAGATACTCAATGGGTTTGCCCTTTCGGGTGTGCCATTGTAGCTCCCTTAAGATCGTCTAAACCAAAGATCCGGGAAATGATCGGTCACCAGAGTCAACAGCCCAAAGGAGATAACCCAACCAAAGTGGAAAACCCCACTGGAAGAGCACTTCTCAGATGAACCTCGTCCGGCTTGTGGTATGTCACATCGCAACATCATGCCCAACCGACATGTGAGCGACGTGAGACCACGCTAATCCTAGGTGTACACTCGGGCCTGGGTTTTAGCCCCACTCAGAACACCCACCCCAAAAAACAGAACCACCTGCATAGAGGACGGCAACAGCATGATAGTATGATGCATGCAGACATTAATGCAAATATAGATACACACTGGTTAGAATAATAAATGCAATAAATAAAACACAATAAGCAACCCAAACCAATCCTAGAACGCTAGGAAGGACTCGCTTAGGGACGATGGACCAGCATAGGTCTACATCGGTATGTCCCCAGCAGAGTCGCCAGCTGTCGCATCCTACGAAAAAACCGGCGAGGCTCGAATAAAAACACAACACAGAGCCGCCACTGCGCGTTATTTATCCCAAGATAGGGAAAGGAAACGCTCAGAGAAACCTGGAAAGGAAATGGTCTTGCGACCAAAGAGAAAGGGTAAGGGAGTCGGTTACGCAAGGGGAAGGTATTAGCACCCCTCACGTCCGTCGTACTCGACGGGATCCATGTTCTAAAATAAAGAAAAGGTTGCTAAACATCACACACACACACACAGGGAACGCAGGTGGGGTTAAGAGAAGGGAGCTCGATAGGACATCGCATCCTATGCCTACATATCTTGTCTGGAACAAGAATCAGAGCCACTGTAGTTCGGCTTACGCACGCCAAACAACACCAAACAAACAAACAGATGGCAAACATGGAGCCCGACAACCACTCGATGGAATTACGTCGGCATCCGAACCAAAACACAATCAAAAGGGCAAACGTGGAGCCCGACAGCCAATCACTGGGCTTACGTCGGCATCCGAGCCAAAACACACAGTCAGATAACAAGTAAACACACGCAAAAAAGAAAAAGGTTGCCCGGAGTGGTCTCGCACGACCACCTGCCTACATACCTCGTCTGGAACAAGGATCAGGGCGATGTAGTTCCCCTACACGGGGGAGAAACTCTCCTAACCAGAAACCAGGGGAAGACACGACACTAGGGAGACTACGACTCGAGCCTAGATGTTGTCATGCAAAGTCGCCCTAAGTTCAGGTTTCTATCCTACTTGCATAAGCAAGCCTATCCTAACCAGGAAGCAAGCACACAAGCAAACAACATATATCAAATGAGAACAAGCATCTCAAACAAGCATGCCAATTAGATATCCACATAGCACCTACTATAGCCAAACAAAGGGGGCTCAATCAATAGGTTTGACTGCCTAAGCAAGTCGTCTGTACAGGCTGGTTTTGCTCTTAACCTTGCCATTACGAGGCTAAGGTGAAGCAGATGAAAGGATGAAGTGAGGATGAGACCTCACAGCTCTTATCCCTAACCAGGGAGAGCTTCTGACAAATGAGCATGGGTCCAGAATAGGGGAACCCTTCTATACTCGAAGACTCTGACACAACAGATCTTGGGCTTTTGATCTCAATGCTACAACCATGTAATGGGAGCAAGGAGAAGACTCACAGAATAGTGGGGGATAGATTACATATCCCTACCTTCCACCAATTGCCTTATTTAAAGGACTTTTCCTGCTTGGGCTTAAAAATAAACAACCACAATCATTGCCTCTTAAGGAGGACTTCAGACAATTGCCCGGCCAAATAACAGGCCGGGTCTCCAGACTACATGAAGTTAGGAAGTTATACCTCAATGCAAGTTGCTTAAGCAAAGCAAAGCAAAAGTTCACAAGGAACTGAGCAACTAAAAGTACCTGGAAACAGTCAAACACAGTTAGCACTCAGACAGACAAAATAAACAGCAAGTACTCAATCAATCAAACTATACAAAGCAATGCACAACAAGGCAAGCTCAAAGCTCAAGCCTAAGCTTCACAACCTACAAAACAATGTTATGTTAGTGCACAAACATCAAACAACATCAATTGCATTTAACTTGATTCATTCTCCATGTGCATTATGCTTTTGATCCTGAAAAATCAAGCAAATATTAGCAACAAGACCACTAGGCCAAGCCTAGGGTCCAAAAGCAAGAAAAATTCCTAAACAACAAGGTATTCTCAAACCAAACTCAAATTAATGTCAAACAAGAGCAAACACCATTGGTCTCATGTTTATATCATTCATCATGCTCATGTTATGCACAAAACAATCCACATTGGTTCAAATGAAGCATCAAACATGCAAACAGAACTATTGCATTCAAATCCACATCAAAACAATTCCAAAAATTCTCAAATAATTTACACCTAAACAGGGGATATCCAAGGTCTACCATGTCAAATTTGAGCTCAATTGGGCAAATGGAACCATGTCAATGAAAATCAACAAAAACAGACACAATTACATGCTCCAATTCACAACATCAATACATGCTTCCACTTCAAAAATTCATAACTCAATGAAAACAAAAAAGAAATGGATGATACCAAAACAGGGATGTCCTATCATGTGTCTATTACAAGCATATCAAATTTCATGATTATCCAATACCATATGAGCATTTCTCATTCAATCTACCAACCTATGTCACACAAGCTTGCACAATTGACCAACAGAAATGAAAAATCACAATCAATTTGAAAATGCAATGTAAAATTCCACAAAAATTCACATAGCATCTTAACATGTAAAGGAACATCCATGCAAAATTTCACATTATTTCAACAAGCATAAGTCACTCAAAAAAATCCAACAAGTTGACATAATAAGGTGTGACACACATTGTCACACCTAAGTTCAAAAATTCACATCTCAATGGCCAGGTATCAAAAAATCATGAAATTTACATGTAAATAAACATTGACCAGTCCACAATTACCACAAAAATTTCAAGAATTTCTTTAACACTATGAGCATTTCACATTGGAATTGGTAGAATGTATCAAATTTGAGCACATGTGAAACAACCTTAAGTCAAACAATATTATTACCAAGCACAACTTTGACCAATAGGTCAAACAAATCCTAGAGTCAACAAGGAAGTCAAAGAAAAAATTCTCATATTTTTCTGAATTTCCTATGATTTTCTATGAATTTTTTAACATGATATGAATTTTTTAAGAATTTTTGTGAATTAAATAATTAATTAAAATCAACCAATGGCAGAATGGTAAATAGTCCAGCGCGGGGGAGGGAAACACCTCATTTGAAAATTCAAAACAGATTTTGGATCAAACACCACTTCATCATCGTTTTCATCCCAGTTTTCACAAGAACACACATGAACGTCAAAATCTCAAATCAACACCAAAATCAACAAACGGATAGCCGTTCGAACCGTCTGAACATGCACAATCCAAATATGAACTTATTGCAACCTAACTGTTCCTATATTTCCTAAATCGAATCAATTAGGGTTTGGACACGAAACTTAAATTCCAGATTTCGTAAGCTATGGTTCATCATTCACAAAACTACCTATGTCACGATGATCTACAATCAATAAACTACCAAACGCGTACAGCAATTTGCAAAACCGTGACATTCGAAAAACTCATGTACCTGGAATGGCAGTGTCGAATCAGCTGTTCTTGAAGCTCAATTTCCACAAACAGATGAACAAGGATGATAAGGAAGATGTTTGATGCGCTTGCTTCAAGTCCAGGTTGCTTCTAGCGCTTGAATTCAAGTTTCACCATTGATGATGCACTTTTGGACAGCTGCGAATTACCACTCCTTGCCTTCCAAACTTCTCAAACAGATTGAGATGATGATGAGAGGAGTTCAAATCAAAAAGAAACTCGAAGATTGATCAACAATTGAGGAAGATTGATGATTTTGAAGGTTTTGGTGTTCTTGAGATTTTGAGAGAATGTGATGAATTTTCAGATCTAGTTTTGGGATTTGTGTTATTCTGTTATGATTAGAATGAAATTAAGATTATATACCAATGCTTAATTACCACTTAATCATGTTAATTAACCAAGTTGAACATGTTAGTGAAAATGCTAATTTCCAAGTGAGGGCAAAAATGGAATTTCACAAGCCAGCTTATTGCCACCTCTTTGACAGCTCACACACTCTCTAAATGACATGTGTGAGCTGTTGCAACTTGTCCCACTCTCATTGGATGTGTAATTTTCAAATTCACCATGTAATGCCACTTTGTCCATTTTTGCACTTTCATTTTTCAAGCCAATTCTCAAATTACAAGCCTTTGCCATGAAATGATAATTCCAACAAATTTCAAATGCCATTTATGAGGTGTTGCAAAAATCCCCACTCAAAAATTCCAATTATTTCACAAGTTGGACAATTTTGCCCTTGGTCCATTTTAACTGTCCAGTTGAAAATTGACTTTTTGCATTGACCATTTTTGGAAAAATCCAATTATGCACCATGAAAGTACATGTCAAATGGAGTTTGTGCATATAAAGAACTTGCAATCTGGACAAACCATGTGGAAGTTATGGCCTCCTGATTATGGGTCATTTTTGAAATTCACTGAGCCATAATTTTCCAACCATACATGGGATTTTCAAGTTCTTGGACTTTTTGGAAAGGTGAGAACAAGATCTACAACTTTCATGTTGAACAAATTTTCATTTGAAGCTTCCTTGGACATTTTATTTTGAGGTCAAAAACTTTCCATTTTTGGAAACTTCAATTACAAGTCACTTTCTATTTTTGGCAGTTTTTGTCCTGACTTGATTTTCTTCATTCTTAAGCTTTGAAATGTCAAATAACACTTGTTTCAACATGAATGAAGTGTATCCAACTCTCTCCCACCTCCAAATCCATAAAATCAAGCACAGTTGACCATAGTTGACTTTTCATCTGGCAGATGAATTAGGCATAGCATAGATCAAATTAAGCTCCAATCTCCAACTGAAATGGCTCAAGCATGATACCCTAGCCTCCCTTAGCTCAATATAATCAAAGAATGAACCCCATAACCATCATAAAACCCCATCTCCTGATTATGCCCTGATTGGCCCAATACAACTGATTAGGGTTGACCAGTGGTCAAAACCCTAATCTCAAGGAATCTTCTTCAATCTTCTGATGACATCCAACCATGATGATGATGATGTATCATTGTAATCAAAATGAAGACCAATATCCATTGAGAACCATGAAACCCTAATTCACTGCCCAATCCTCAGATGGCCAATGATCAGTCAATAAACCCTAGGCTTGCACTTGGACTTCCTCATCTTCTGATCAAGACTTGGGAGAATGGCTTGCATAATGTAACCACATGATATGCAATATGCAATGCCTAATGACCTAAAAATGTAATGCAATATGTTAATGATAGTCCCAAGAGAGGAGGGCAAATTTTGAGGTGTTACAACCAAAGGTTTGAATCGCCACAAGAGGTAACGATTCTATCACTGATCATGCCCATTCGTAAGGATCACTAAATGGAGAAATTTTTAAATTCCGCTGCGCCTTGGATGGATATTATCCTACAGAAATAGCTATAGTTATAGATGATGTTGGATGTTTGATACAAAGAGGGAGAAGAGGGGGAAGTGTTCTGTCTGTGTGAAGCAGATTGGTGCTTGGTGTGGACTAGCTGAAGTGGTGGTGTGTTATGTTCTGAGCACAAGTGCATGTGTGTTTACTAGTTTCCATTTTTGCTAGCAATGTGTGTATGTTTACTTCTACTGCTGTTGAACTGATACTTTGATTGATTTCTTGTGAACATACGATCTAATGTATGCTTTAGCCAAAATTTGCCAAAAGGGGGAGTTTGTTGGTTCTTTGTGTTGGCATCAATTTTGGTAAAACTTAGTGTTATCATAAGTTGTCACGCGTTGTTGTCTTGACATGTGATATCAACTTTCTGCAGGATGTTTAAATATGGTTATGCAGGATTTAGCTAAGATGTCAGATCCGATGTTAAGACATGTGTATACAGAACATTCAGTCTGAATGTTATGTATCTTAATATTGCGCTTTTCATGCAAAGCTGTGTGTGATTATGTGAAGATTGAATGCGTTATTCAAGGAGTAATTTGATTTAAAACTAGATTGTTCTATTTTCCAATAAGGGATGATTAGCTGTTGTTTCTTAGAAGATACACAAGGAAAATAGAATTAGGATTTTATGCTGCCCAAGCCCATTCAAAAGCTTCTATTTAAAGGCCATGTAAAACCTGGTTTAAACACACAAGAGACGAACGATAAAGAGAGAGAGTTTTAGGGTTTTAGCCTTGTGTGAGCTTGTGTATTGTGAGCCATTCATTCATCTTAGTGATGTTTGAATTGGACTGACTTTTGTGTTGTAATTTGTCCACTCTAAGCTTTGAAGCACGAGTGTTTGTTTACTTGGTTGAAGCTTTTAAGCAAGATCAAGTATGTGTCCTTGAAGAGTGTCTTCTTTCTTTGTAATATTTGTTTTTATATCACTGCTGTGATTGAGGGGGAGTGAGTAAGGTCTCATATCTAAGAGTTCTTAGATAGAAGTCACACGGGTAGAGATTAGGTGAAAAGATTGTAACTTGAAGTTGTTTACTGAGAGTCTTTGAACTAATTCTATTTAGTGGATTTCCTTCCTGGCTTGGTAGCCCCCAGACGTAGGTGAGTTTGCACCGAACTGGGTTAACAATTGCTTATGTCACTTGTTCAATTGTTTCTTTGTTTTTAGCTTGTTTATATTTTAGTTGTTGTTCAGATATTAGTGTCGTGACATTACCTTTGACATCTCATATCTGATACCAGAATTTCAAATATTATTTATGTGCCTATTGTATCAATTCAATGTGATGGTTTGTGTATTTGATTGGTGTGTTATCGTATTGTTGAAATATAAGTTGTATGATGATGATAATATTATGTTGATGTTTTATGATGATGAAATTATGTTAATGGTTTTTTGTTGATGTTGGCATGCACGGTCAAGAGGGGACCAATGTGTATGTGTTTTGATGTTGTTGTTATTGCATGTTGTGAATCATGCAAACATGTTGTCAGAACTTCTATTCTAATTATGTTGTGGCCTCGATCCTATGGTGGGGATCGAGTGAGAGTAGATAATTTTTATGGTGGGTAATTAGTGAAGTGTTACCTATGATAGGGTAGAAATTTCATTATGCTCTAGTTCAAGAGTGAACCAGATCCTATGGTGGGGATCCTGTATCCGGTGATGATGGAATAAGGAGCGAAGTGAATCCGAGTGTTCATAACTTGGTACCACATGCATACTGAGGCAGTGCATTGCATTAACATTGAATTCTTGTTGATTGGTTGTTGTTGATGATGATGATGTTGGATGACGAATTACATATTATATATCCTTGTATATGATGATGATGTGATGGGTGTGAGTAGAGTAACATGTTGTTGTTGTGAATGGTTATACATGTTTGTTGTAAGCTATCTTTCACTTATGTCATTTATAATGGATTATGATTACTCACCCCTTATGTTTGAATGTTGGCTTTACTTGGACATCGTGCAGATACTCAGGAGTAGACCCTATTGAAGTAAGTGGAATGCAACTTTGTAGTGACTTCCATTAAATATTGTTATGTAGTGGAATTCTGCTCTGATCATGTAACATCAGATTGGGGCCGAATGTTTGGATTAAATTATATGTTTTATGATGAATCGTATTATGTTGAATATTTGAAGTTGTTGAGTTGAATTGTTTATGAATCTTTTTGTTGTTATTAAAATTGAAGTTTAAGACTAAATATCGTATGCTATTCTACCTTTTTTGAATGTTGATGTTGAATTCCACTGCGATGAAACCTAAATGAAGGTGAGCATGCGATGACAGATTAATGTGTTTGTTGTAACCCGTGTTACGGGGGCATGATAATTTATGTTTTGTGAAGTGTGATACCCTTGTGTTGGTGATTGTTTAATTAATTCCGTTAATTATACGTGGGGTTTAGAAGGGTGTTACAATTACCGTCAGATGTGATGAATGAGAGATTAAAAGAGTTCTCGTAGACCAAGGAAGTTCTATAGACATTCTATATTGGGAGGCGTTATAAAGACTTCGCCTCGACCTAGAGGACTTAAAACCATTCAAACGCTTGCTGCTTGGATTCTCTAGGGAGCAAATACTAGTAAAATGATACATCACACTGAAAACCACTTTTGGAGAACATGACTAGGCCAAAGAAATTAAGGTCAAGTATTTAGTTATCGACACCCCCTATTCTTAAAATATGATTATAGGGTGACCAACTTTTAACCAGTTAGGCGCCACCTTATCCACTATGTATTTATGCATGAAATACATGCTCCTTAATGGGCGAGTAAGAGTTATCCAAAGAGATCGGTAGATCTTCAGGAAATATTACATAGAGAGCCTAAAACTGAAAATGGTTCGTATTATAAGCGTGAAAGTTGGGTAAGTGGGCACAGGAATAAAGCCGCTAGAAGGAACCTACAAAGGCGAGGAGACTCCCCCTCCAACTAGTGAATAAATCAAAGATTGAAACCCCATAAGGAATACCCTCTAGAACAACCCACATTGTTGTCAATTATTTGTTTTTATTTACCACTATTTAGCTATCTTGTTGTTGACTTTTATAGGCGGGTGTTACATCTTTGTTGATTGTAAGGACGAATTATTACGTGGAGTGCAAATCCAAACAATGAAATCACATTATTTACCAATCCGTTCTATTTTATTTCATCGCATACATGATATCTAATGGAATGAAGTGGTAAATAATAAAGTTTTATTGTTTGAATTTATAAATAATGGATGAAGTGGAATAAAACATGATAAAATTCATTTCATTCAATTCCATCTAATCATACATTTTTTATTCCATTCGATTTGGAATGTATACAATAGGATGGAGTATTATTAATAAAATACCCAAACAATTCAGTAATATTTATATTTTATTTCGTTCCGCTCCATTCTATCATGTTCCATTCAGCTTCTTTCCATTCTATTCCATCAATCCAAAGATAGTCTAAGGTTTTGTTTGTATTACTGGAATCAGATGAAACAAAGCGATATGAGACAGAATGAAGTAATATTCCATTCTTTAGGTCATTTAAAATTGAACGGAGTGAAGCGAAATAGAGTGATATAGATTTCATTCAATTACATCATTTAACACCATATTTCTTCCTCTATGATTTGTGTAGAATGAATAATTTTTTTAATCCCGTTTTAAAATTTTCAAATGAGATAATGAAATATTCATTTCACTTTGTTTGATTCCGTCTCGTTTATTTTATGATATTTCAAAGATAAAGTAAGTGTTATTCGTTTTTTCTCATACAAAATATTTCATTTATATTTTTTTTCAATCTCAAAATAAATATTTATTTATAATTCTAATACAAGATTTATTATTTTTTCACTTTAACTCTTTTCGATTAAAATTAACATATTTATTATGAAGTACTAGTAATATTGAGTAAGTGACAAAATGAAAATTGAAGGAGAGGTTGTCAACAATTGGTGAGCAATAAGAGTTTTCTAGAAACTTACTACTAATATAAAATCCCAAACCCTAAACCTTTCTCTTCGTTGAGTTCGTTCATTCTATCTGATAAACCATCTTATCCACACTCTTCCGAAACTCTTACAAACATGGCTTCAACCAACGCTCTATCCTCTACCTCAATTCTTCGTTCACCAACCAACCAGGTACCATTTCTCCTCCATTTCCACTCCTCCCTAAACAATTAACAACAAAATCGATTCTAATTCGTTTCAATTATTCATTTCAGGCACAGACCAGTCTCAGCAAGAAGGTTAAACAACATGGAAGGGTCAATTTCAGGCAGAAACCTAACCGTTTTGTGGTTAAAGCCGCCGCTAAAGATATCGCCTTTGACCAACATTCACGCTCCGCTATGCAAGCCGGAATTGATAAACTTGCCGATGCTGTTGGCCTCACTCTTGGACCCAGAGGTAAACCTAGCAGTGCCTTACTTTTGTAGTGTAACAAATTTGAACAAACCGCTATTTTATGCAATACGAAATTGACAACACTGAGTATGAGAAAGGAAATGTTTATAAAGTATATCAATCGATTTTATTATGCTGAGATTTACTTCAACTCCTTTGTATGGAGTAATGAGAAATTTGAAATGCTGTTTTTTTTGTTGGTATTTTTTGAAGGGAGGAATGTTGTGTTGGATGAGTTTGGAAGTCCTAAGGTAGTTAATGATGGTGTGACAATTGCAAGAGCTATTGAGCTTCCTGATCCCATGGAAAATGCTGGTGCAGCTCTTATAAGGGAGGTACGTGAATTGCGATAATTGATTAATAAGGGTGTGGTTTGTTTTAGTGTTTGTTATGAAGATGTATGTTTACATGGTTTTTGGCTACTGATGGCGATGTGTTGATTTGAAACAGGTTGCAAGTAAAACTAATGACTCTGCTGGCGACGGGACTACAACGGCTTCGATTCTGGCTAGGGAAATTATAAAGCTTGGACTTCTCAATGTAACATCGGGTGCTAATCCTGTGTCGATCAAGAAAGGAATTGATAAAACTGTGGCGGCTTTGGTGGAAGAGCTTGAGAAGTTGGCTAGGCCTGTTAAAGGTGGAGATGATATAAAAGGTATTGGTATTACTAAAAAAATGTCTATTGATGTTTTTTTTTCATTGGTTGTTTATTAGTATGTTATTCTAATAGAGTTTTAATGGCGTAACAGCTGTTGCTACTATTTCTGCTGGAAATGATGAGTTGATTGGAAAAATGATTGCTGAAGCGATTGACAAGGTTGGACCCGATGGTGTTTTATCCATTGAGTCTTCTAACTCGTTTGAGACGACAGTTGAAGTTGAAGAAGGAATGGAGGTATGAATTCTCTTTTGGGTCTACTAATTTCTCCTTTTTTCCCCAAAAGAATGGTTGTAAATTGTAATGAGCAGAAAAAATGAAGCTATCAAGTTATGTTTCTAACTATATAGCTAGAGTAATTTACTGTTTGCTATGTGACCTGCAGATTGACAGAGGATATATCTCCCCTCAGTTTGTAACAAATCCAGAGAAATCAATTGTTGAATTTGAGAACGCCAGAGTCTTGATTACCGATCAGAAGATTTCAGCAATCAAAGATATCATTCCTCTGCTGGAGAAAACCACTCAATTGAGAGCCCCCTTGCTTATCATTTCTGAAGATATCACTGGTGAGGCTTTGGCGACCCTTGTTGTCAATAAGCTGCGTGGTATCCTTAATGTCGCTGCCATCAAAGCTCCAGGATTTGGTGAAAGAAGAAAGGCCCTTCTTCAAGACATTGCTATATTGACAGGTATATGAGATTCCTATGTTTTTTAGTTTTATTGTTGGATGCTGCAATCAATTAAACATTTATGGTAATGTCAAATGAAGGTTAATTGTATTCAAAATTTAGTTTAATTTAGTTCTACTTGCTCTTGATATTTGTTCTGCGTGTTCAAGTAATTTTTGTCATCATGATGCACAAACAAAGAACTACTAGGATTATTTCTCCCTCATGAATCATTTTCTTTTGACAATTTTGTGCCATTAACTGCTAGGTGCTGAGTTCCAAGCCAGTGATCTGGGCCTTCTCGTTGAAAACACCACAATTGAACAACTTGGTTTGGCCCGGAAGGTGACCATCTCCAAGGATTCTACCACTATTATTGCCGATGCTGCATCAAAGGATGAGTTGCAATCCAGGGTTGCACAACTAAAGAAAGAGTTGTCTGAGACAGACTCAATTTATGATTCTGAGAAACTCGCCGAGAGAATTGCTAAGTTGTCTGGTGGAGTTGCTGTCATCAAGGTCGGTGCTGCCACAGAGACCGAACTGGAGGATCGTAAGCTCCGTATTGAGGATGCCAAGAATGCAACTTTTGCCGCCATTGAGGAAGGTATTGTTCCTGGTGGAGGCACTGCATTGGTTCATCTATCTGGTTATGTCCCAGCAATTAAGGAGAAGCTTGAAGATGCAGATGAGAGGCTAGGAGCTGACATTGTTCAAAAGGTGAGAATGATCAATTTGTACATATTTTTAATCATGTTCCACAATTACAACACAGATTTTCGTCAATTATGTTCTGTGATACACCATTTGTTACAAAATATTGTCACCTAGTGTCAATTTTGTCCTAATTGTTCTCGAAAGTTATTTGATATGACATGACTGAAGAAACTACTGATGTCTTTTCTTTTGTCTATGTAGGCATTGGTAGCACCTGCTGCATTGATTGCTCAAAATGCTGGAATAGAGGGTGAAGTAGTTGTGGAGAAAATTAAGAATGGTGAATGGGAGGTTGGTTACAATGCCATGACAGACACTTACGAGAATTTAGTGGAGTCTGGAGTCATTGACCCTGCCAAGGTAACAAGGTGTGCTTTGCAGAATGCTGCTTCAGTAGCCGGGATGGTCTTAACCACACAGGCCATCGTCGTCGAAAAGCCCAAGCCCAAAGCAGCCGTGGCTGCTGCCCCACAAGGCCTTACTATTTAAGTCTTAGGTTAACTATTGTTGTAGGTTGAGTACCGCAAAAACAGTTTTGAGCAGAAAAGTGAAAGAGCTTTTGTTTCGGATGCCTGTTCTATTAAAAGGAAAAACAAGCTGTATTTGTAAACATAGATTAAGATTTGCTTTGGTTGACGAGGGATAAGGGAAGTGATAAATTTGGATTCAAGTCATTTTTTGTCATAAAAAATTATAAGTCTTTGATATCCTTCTTACATTAATAACTTATATGTTTTAAAACTGTGTGTGGTTTTTAATTTTTAATATCTTCAAATTCTATCCGGAAGAAACTGGAGGAATCTAGTTGGCACTATGTTGGACCACACACTCCACATATTTTACACTACACATAATTTGTTAAGTCAAAAATACTTTCATATTTTTTTTACCTTTCTTCAACTTTTGTAAAATCATTTTTTTTACCTTTCTTCAATTTTTGTAAAATCGAAAAATGTGGCAAGTGTTTTTACTGATTTATTTCGTGGGGGAATTTAACTTGCTACCTCATATTATAATATTTTCAAAATATTCTGTTAACATTCACACAAAACAAAAATTTTGGTAGTTGTTTTGAAATTTTTGATGTCATTTTTTATATTTTTTAATATAAGAGATTTTAAAAAATTTAATATTTAATATTGGAAATTTTTAAAATTTCTGAGAAAAAATAAAAACTTCTTTTTCTTTATTTTAAAATTTCTGGTATTATCGAAAATTTTAAATATATTGCAAAATTCCAATAACAAATGAGAAATTTCAAAAAATAAGTGTGGTCTGGAGCTGACAGAGTCATCTACAGATTCGTGTAACGATTATATGCCGTTCTTCACCACAAATAAAATATATTTTCTATGTAACAAATTTAAATTAAATATTTTTTCGCCCTTATATGATATTGATATTATATTTTTTTTGTAATGTAAATGGTAGATATTTGAGTCCTGATCTAAAGTATTAGTCTGAGCATATAATATCGGCAAACAACATGGCATTATAGTTGTGATTCTCAGAGGGCACTTATAGTATGAAAGTGAAATTCGCTTTTAGGATGAGATTTGCGCCAAGTGGTAGCGGTTGAAAGGTGATGGTTAGGTGTGAGTTTCACAATCATAAACTATTTGAGGATTTAGATGACCATGATATATTGGGTCGTCTAAATGTTTATGAGAGACAATTTGTGAATGACATGACGAAGTACAACATGACTCCACGATACATAGTTTCATTCTTTCAAAGATCCAGAAAACCTCAGCAGTGTTACCCGAGTTTATAAAACTAGAGCTACATACAATGCAAGCAAGAGAGGTTCATTGACGGAAGTGCAAATGTTGTTGACTCTTATTCATAAAGAAAAATATATCTGATGGACAAGAAATAGGGAAGACTCAAATGTTGTTGCTGATATCTTCTAGGCACATCCTGATTTAGGGAAGTTGTTGAATATATTTCACTTGGTGTTGATTTTTGATTGTACATACAAGACAAATAGGTATCGGCTACCACTGCTTGAGATTGTTGGTGTTACATCAACAAAATTGATGTTTTCGATAGGCTTTTCCTATTTGGAGCATGAAAGGGAGGATAACTTTAAATGGGTACCGGAGAAGCTTAAAGAGTTGTTCTCTTCTGAGAAATTGCTATCGAATATTATGGTGACGGACCGAGAACTTGCGTCAATGAATGCAATTGAAGTTGTGTTTCCAAATTCAACTCATTTGTTATGTTCGTTCCATATTTCAAAAAATGTTAGCATGAAATGTAAAAAATATGTTAAATCAGAAAGACATGAGCATGTCATGGATCTATGGAACAATATCATGTATGCTAATAAAGAAATTGAGTTTGTCGCACACTTGGAGCACTTTGAGACAGCTTGTGCTAATATTCCTTTATTGGTTAAGTATATGATTGAAACATGATTGACACCTTATAAAGAAAGATTTGTTTCTGCTTGGACTAACATAGTCACTCATTTAGGGAACACAATAACGAACCGGGTGGAGTCTGCTCATTGGAGACTAAAAAACATGTTGACTACAAACCAAAGAGATTTATGGCGAAGTTGGGATACTGTAAACACCATTTTGAAGTTGCAGCTTGGTCCAATCAGGGTCTCGTTCCAAAAAAGTGTTGTCAACATTGAGCATCGGTATAACACTCAATTCTATACCAACTTGCAAAATTTTGTTTCAAGGCAGTGCATATATCATATAGGGAAAGAACTAGAAAGGGTAAAATTTATTGGTATAAGCAAAGATTCTTGTGGTTGCTTCATTAGAAGAACACACAGGTTACCTTGGGCGTGTCAACTTTCCGGTTTCCAAATAAAAGGCAAACCTGTTCCTTTAGATCCAATTCATATTTTTTAGAAGAAATTACACATTGAAGAGCATGATGTCAATCATGAACATAATGGTACAACGTTGGATTTAGAAGCAGAGTGTGAAGAGTTGAAGACATATTCTTTGGATATTGTAGGCAAAAGGGTGTTGAAGAAAAAGGTTCGGGAACTAACACATCCATCCACAACTTCGATGTGCCACCGCCGGTCAAGTACATGACAAAAAAAGGGAGTTAAGAAGAGCAGAAAGGGTGAAGATAGTGATGTGCATTATGATCCTTCACAGTGGAGTATGGTGAGGGCTCATAGGGGAGTCATACTACAAAGAGATCATGCACGAAACCAACAGGAAGTCAACCGTCAAGTCTGCTAGGTCAAAGTCAACTGTCCACTACATCTTCGAGGCATCTTTACATGTATTACTTTCTTGGTTTCTTGCATCCATACATTGATGACATTATTGATGTGGGTGACTATGGAAATTGTGGTTTTCGGGCTATTGCATCTTTACTTGGATGGGGCAAAGAGTCATGGCCGTTGGTTCGGACGCAATTAGATACTCAAGTTCATCAACACCCTAAATTGTTTACCAATTTGTTCTATGACACGGTCTTTGATGTTAGAAATGCCTTAAAAGTAGAATACTTAGGTGTGCAGGGTCGAGAAAAATGGACGACGATTCCTGATATGGGTTACCCTATTGCTTGTAGGTACAATGTCGTATTTGTCTCCCTGTCAAAGAGACTTAACATTATTTCCCCCTTAGCTCCACCTGTGTATACGAGCAAGCATAAAATTATTGATGTTGGTTTTGTCAATGACAATCACTGAGTTCAAATAAAGTTGAAACCTGATAGTCCATTGTCTATCGTCACTGATTGTTGGAGACATAATTATACTGAAGATGCAAAAGCATGAGAATCAACATATGCAAGACGAATTAGGAAATGGGAAGATGGAAAATGTTTAAAATACATTCCAAAGGATTTTCAAACATATACAATTGTTGATCAAGATGGTTTACCTATTTATAGAAGAAGAAACAATGGGAACTTTGTTCTTAAGAATGACATTCATTTAGATAATAGGCATGTTGTTTCATACAATCCCAAACCGTTGAAGAAGTTTCAAGCTCATATAAATACGAAGTGGTGCTATCAAAGTACTTCCATCAAGTACTTATTCAAATACATTAACAAAGGCTACGATAGAATAACTGCTGCCATTGTTTCAAGTGAAGATGGAAGTACTAATGAGGAACAATGTATTGATGAAATCAAACAATACACTGATTCTAGATATGTATCTCCAAGTGAAGCATCTTGGAGAATTTTTTCATTTCACATACATGGAAGGAAACCATCGGTTGAAAGGTTACTTTTTCATTGTGAGGGGGAGAATTCTATATATTATACAGACATTGATCGTATTAATACCGTTCTGGATAAGCCAAGAGTCAGAGAGTCGATGTTTACACCATAGTTTGAAGCAAATAATAAATATTTCGAGGCTAGAGAGTTAACATACAACAAATTTGTTTCGATGTTTGTTTATGTCAAGAAAAAAATAGAATGAAAGCCCCGACAAAAAGGTTACACAATTGGTAAGTTAATTTGGGTTCCTCCAGTCACTGGTGAATTGTATTATCTCTGAATAATGTTAACCCATGTCATAGGGCTGCGTAGTTATGACAAGATAAAAATTGTTAACAAAGTCAAATATCATACTTTTTGTGATGCATCTTTTTCTAAGGGGTTTATAGGATATGATAAGGAATTCATAGCAGTAATTACAGAGGAAAACCATGGGGGATCAAGTTATTCTTAGAGTACTTTTTGTTCATATGTTGTTGTCGAGTAGCATGAATAGGCCAACATATGTTTGAAGTAAAACACAAAGTTTATCATCTGACGGTATACTATACGCTCAACAATCACTTGCAAGAAATATAGGTATCAATTAATGATTTTAACGATAGTATTATGCATGTGCCAGTATACTTATTATAGAAATTATATTCATAACACAATATGAGTGCTTTTACAGGATTGAGTTTATCGGATGAAGAAATTACCAATTTAACATTGATTGAAATTAAAAAACTTCTTTAAAAGAATTGTAGAGGTTTATCTGACTATCCCAGAATGCCTAAATCATTATGACTTGTGCTTGAACAGTCGGGGAATAAGGTGATTTATGAACAACGTAACTATGATCCAACTGATCAACATGCTGAATTCAATCAGCTGTACCAACATCTAACATGTATTATAAAATATTAGAACTTTTTCATCCAGTTAGCTCTTTGACAAATTAATAATATTAATTATTATGATTGCAATTCGGTTACATGTAAAACTTTCACTTATCTATGTGTGAAAACATAATTGAAAGTATGACATGACTTTACCTTTTATGTTAATTGATGTTAACTTTATTAAAGTTATAATACATCACCAGTTATTTCATATGTATTGACTTCTTATAGATGCATGCTGATTATTTAATAAAGAATGTTGTATTTGGAAGAACTAAAGCATGATTGACAAAATAACATGTACATTTCTTATGCAGTAATGTATAAAAATTTGAGTATCTCGCTATTACACCCTCTAGTCACTATCATACAATTTTTTTTAGATTCATTGAATAAATGATGTATGTGGTCAATATTATATATCAAATACATCAATTATTCAATGAACATAAATTTTTTGTTGTTGCTTATAATAGTGACCATACGGTGTATTATATTATACATCCCATATCATATCATATTATGTGTGTTTATGCTACTTGTTCTTTGTCCATTTGGACTTTTCTTTCATTCCTTATAAAAAAAATATTAATAAAGAAAAACCCATAAATTTTTTGATTCTCTTGGTTCATGGACTTGAGGTTAATATCCTTAGCATTGTTATGGAGTTATGGACTTAGAATAGGACTTTGACCTTTTCTTTGGGAGGTTGTGATTTGAGAACTTGGGATTCCTCTGATGCCTTTGACTTTGGACTTATCTGTGAAGACTTAGTTTGGTTATTTTGGTTTCATCTGATACATGGATTATTCTTTGCTTATTTGATTTGCTTGAGGCTTTAATCCAAAGGAGAGAATTCTTGCTTGACTTATGTTATAAAGCTTGCTATCTCTTGGTTAGATCTTTTCTTCCTAGCTTTAACTTTTTGCTCTAAGATAGTCTCTTCTTCTCCTCTCTTTCTTTAATTTTCAAAATCTCCTCTCTCTTTTTCAAAACATTCTTGTTTTTCTAACTTGCACCATTTTCTTAACAAACTTTGACCATTTGTCAAGTGATTTTCAAAAAAAAATCCCAATAAATGCTAATCCATCTTAAGCATATTCAAACCAATTTCAAAATACTAAAAAATGTAGAGCTCATTTAAATCATTTTGTGCCTTTTGCGCACTTTTCCTTTTAAAACTTTTCTCAGAGTTTAGACATGAGTCATTTCATAGTTGAGATATAATTCTTCTATCCCCATAGTATTTATTACAATTCTTTTTCATCTATGAGAGCTAATGGCATACTTGTTGATCCTTAATCAAGTTGGACCCCTTCTCATGATGATGCAAAGTTCTCATACTTGTGGGTGACTAGTTGAGTATTCTCCTTAAAATGGAAAAATGTATTTCCATTAAAAATGAATCAAAACCAACATCTTTCCCCATATCTCCAATCTTTTGCAAATAACATATTTTTTTAAAGTAAAATGTACATATTTTCAAAGAGGTTCTCATGGAGTACCATGGATGTTTAGGGTGATAATACCTTCCCGTTACATGACTAACCCCCAGACCCTTATCTCTTTTTATTAGTTTTGTTCTAAAACTTCTTCAGGTTTTGTTTGTACTTTTTCCCTTTTCCTTTGGAAACAATAAAAGTGCGACGACGACTCTTGTTTTTTGAGTTAAGTTAATCAATAGCTTAATCTCAAAAGTTTTACCGTTACAACTTCCTTTGATAGCTTTTTGAGTGACATGTTGGATGTCGTACTCGGTTAAAGCCATTTGCCAACGAGCTACTCTATCGGTTAGAGAAGGCTTCTTAAAGATGTACTTGACTGGATCCATCTTGGAGATTAATGTCGTAGTGTGTATGAGCATGTATTTCCTTAGGCGCTTGACAACCCAAGCAAGTGCACAACAGGTTTTCTCAAGCATAGAATATCTACTCTCGTAATCAGTGAATTTCTTGCTCAAGTAGTATATGGCTGGCTCTTTTCTTCCGGTCTCATCGCGTTGGCCGAGGAGACATCCCATAGATCCCTCAAGGACAGTGAGGTACATGATCAAAGGTCTGCTAGGCACATGAGGCATCAGAACTAAAGGTTCTTGTAAGTACTCCTTGATCTTTTCAAATGCATTTTGACAGTTTTCGTTCCAAATGACGGTTTGATCCTTTCGAAGTAGTTTGAAGATTGACTCATAGGTGGCCGTAAGGTGAGATATGAACCTAGCTATGCAGTTCAATCTACCTAGAAATCCCCAAACTTCCTTCTCAGTTTTGGGCACAAACATAACTTGTATGACCTTTACCTTCTCAAGATCCACCTCAATACCACGTTGGATGATGATAAAACCTAGTAGTTTGCCAGATCTCACCCCAAACGTGCATTTACTGGGATTGAGCCTCAACTTAAATTTCCTTAACCTTGCAAAAAGCTTTTCCAGGTTGACAAGATGCTCCTCTTCGGTTTGTGAATTGGCAATCATGTCATCCACGTAGACCTTGATCTCTTTATGAATCATGTTCTGAAAGAGCATGATTGTGGCACATTTGTAGGTTACATCGGTGTTCTTTAGTACAAAGGGCATAACCTTGTAGAATAAAGTTCCCCATGGGGTAATGAAGGTAGTCTTCTCCATGTCCTCCAGAGCCATTCTGATTTGTTTGTAGTTGGAGAAGCCATCCATGAAAGAGAAGACGGAGAATTAAGTTGTATTATCCACTAACACATCAATGTGAGGCAGTGGGAAGTCATCTTTGGGACTCTTTTATTCAAATATCTGTAGTCTACACACATCATTACCTTTCTATCCTTTTTGGGTACAAGTACAATATTGTCTATCCACTGAGGGTAATTGGCTACAACCAGAAATCTCGCTTCAAGTTGTTGTTGTACTTCTTCATTGATCTTAATTTCCATATCAGGATGAGTCCTTCTTAGCCTTTGCTTCACAGGAGGGAAATCTTCTTTGAGAGGTAGAAAGTGGACCACGGTATCGGTATTGAGGTCTGGCATGTCTTGGTAGTACCATGCAAACACATCCATGCATTCTTGCAGGAGTTTGACCAAGTTTGCCTTCACATCCTATTGTAGGGTTGAGCTTATTTTGATTTCCTTGACTTCTTCTTCAGTTCCGAGATTGACTACTTCTACCGACTTTTCATGTGGTTGAATGACCTTTGACTCTTGCTTTAGCAGTCGTGCTAACTAAAGTTCTGGTATGCAAATATCAGATGTCCTAAGAGATGTCGAGACACTGATATCTGATCAAATCACAACGAAAATATAACATATAGTTAAGAGTACAGAAAATAATTGAACACTCAGAGTTATTAACCCAGTTAGGTGTACAACAACACCTATATTTAGGGCTGTCGCATTACGCGAAAAACCGGCGGGAAAAGAAAGAAACAACAGAGCCGCCACCGTGCGTTATTTATCCCCAAAAGAGGGAAAGGAAACACTCGAAGTAAACCTAGGAAAGAACATGGTCTCGCGACCAAAGAGGATGGGTTCGGGAGTCGGTTATGCGAAGGGAAGGTGTTAGGCACCCTACGCATCCGTAGTACTCTACGGGATCCACGCACAATAGGAAGGAAAATTGGTTGCTAAACACTGCTCAAACACACACACACTGGCTGAAAGAGACAAAAGAGACTGACTGAAACTGACTCGGCAGGATATCGTATCCTGGGCCTACTTAGTCTATTAGGCATAGACATCAGAGTCGAAGTAGTTCGGACTGGGTAGACGACACATGCTCGCTAGGATGTCGCATCCTATGCATACGTATCTTCTCGGACGAGAGAAGAATCAGAGCATTCGTAGCTCGGCTGACACGCACACAAACAAACAAGACACAGGCAAACGTGGAGCCTGACTGCCAATCGCTGGGCTTATGTCAGCATCCGAACCAGAAAACACACACACACTGGAACCCAAATGCCACTCGATGGACTTACATCGGCTTCCAACAACACAACAAGTTAATAGGGAATCGGGGACTCGAGCCTATAACTGTCAAACAACACACAAAAGAAAAGAAAAGGCGCCCGGAGAGATCAGCTCAATCTCCTGCCTACATACTTCATCTGGTGTGAAGATCAGGGCGATGTAGTTCCCCTACGCAGGGACAAGGATCTAGCCTAACCAGATAACAGAGGGAGACACAACACTAGGGAGACTACGACTCGAGCCTAGATGTTGTCATGCAAAGTCAACCCTAAGTTAAGGTTTCTAGCTAAATGGCACGCGGGCCAACCTATCCTAGACACGGCTTGCACCGGAAGCAAGGGTCTCGATTGCAACTAGGGCAAGAGAAAGGGGAGGTCTCAATCGCAACGAGGGCGAGAGAAAAGAAAGATCTCAATCACACAGGGGTGAGAGAAAAGAGTTAGTGTTAGTGGTTAATCAAACTCGGCAAGACATCGCGTCTCGTGCCTACGTATCTCACCTGAACATGAGGATCAGAGTTGCCGTAGTTCGGCCGGCAGGGACAAAGGTCTCAATCGCAACGAGGGCGAGAGAAAGGGAAAGTCTCGATCGCAACGAGGGCGAGAGAAAGGATCGCAACGAGGGCGAAAGCAAACAAGGATTAGTCTAAACTAAACCTATCTTGCACAAGAGCAAGTCTAAACTACACCTAAAGAGGCAAAGCAAGCAGGCAATCACAGGAAGCACACTCTATATGCATACAAGAGGCTCACACAAGGGTTAGGCACTAGGGCCAACTGGAATAGGGTAAGTGTGCTCTTAACCTTGCCATTGAGAGGCTAAGGTGAAGCAGATGAAGGGATGAAGTGAGGATGAGACCTCACAGCTCTTATCCCTGGCCAGGGAGAGCTAATAGACAAATGAGCATGGGTCCAGAAAGCGGGAACCCTTCTATACTCGAAGACTCTGACACTGTACACTTTGTACAAGATCTTGGGTTTGTATCCCAATGCATCAACACACAGCAGTGTGAGCAGAGGGATGACACAACAAGAGTAGTGGGGGATAGATTGCATATCCCTACCTTCCACCAATTGCCTTACTTGAAGGACTTTTCCTGCTTGGGACAATTTTAAACACACACAAGCATGGCCTCTTAAGGAGGACTTCAGACAGTTTGCCCGGTCAAATAACAGACCGGGTCTCCAGACTACATGAAGTAAAAGAGATTATACCTCAAGCAAGTTGCTAAAAAGCAAAGCAAATCAAGTTCAGAGAACTTAAGCAACTAAAGTACCTGAAAAAGTCAAAACAATCAGTATGCAATTCAACAGTTAAAAGCAAAAGGAATGGTGAACAGTCAACAAAGAGGGACCAATGTGCATAGCACAAGACTCAAGCACATGAGTCAAACCTACAAAACAAAGGTTAGCATATGATAAAACAATCAAGTTCAAACAAGTTTGAATGATCTTTGAGGCATTGGTGCTTAACCTGAAACAAGAACTCAATTGTAAGCTCAAAAGACCACTAGGACTAGCCTAGGGTCAAGGATGAAAGAAAAAGTCAAAACAGCAGAGAAAAGTCAACCAAAGTCAAGGTCAAACATTTAAGAAGCTATCACAATTGGGCCCACATTCAAATCATGCATTATTATCATTTCATAAACAAAAGAGTGCAAAGCATGGCAAAGGAAAGCACAAATAGGTCAACAGCAAGACTTCATTCAAAAGTCAACCCAAACAATCTCAAAAATTATCAAATAAATCACATTCAATCCTAACATCTAGCATGGTAAGCATGTCAAATTTCATGGCATTTGGATGAGAGGAAGGCAGTCAATTAAAATCAAGAAGTCAAACCAAATTCAAGCATGCACAATGAAGGTCAACAAACATGGGTCAACTTCAAAAAATCATATCAAATTGAAAACAGATGAGAAATGGATGAGATTAACACCAATGCAAAGCTCAAGGTGTCTAGTTATCACATATGAAATTTCATGATCATACAATATGGTATGAGGATTTCACAAATGAAATGGCAATGTGTATCACAAAAAGTCAACAAATGACAAAGCATGGAAGAAAATTCACAATCAAATGGAAAACAGCAAGATTAATTCCAAGAAAATTCATACACAAACTAGACATGTGATAGATGAATCATGCAAATTTTGGGGTCATTTGGATGTAAGGAAGCATGTGAACAAAATTCATGAAAATGCATATCATTCATATAACACCAAATGCAACACATAACTTCAAAAATTTGTAACTCACAAACCACAAATGTGAAATGCATAAACTCTATATGGAAACAAAGGTCAATGAGTCTAGTTTCACCACAAAAAATTTCAAGCTCATTGGATACAACATGAGTATTTCACAATTGAAATGGCAAAGGGTGTCAAATATGCGTACATGTTAAGAAAATAATTATCAATTAAAATCCAGCCAATGGAAAATTAATTAAAAATCACAATCAAATACTAGACACTCTTGTGAACATGATGGAAAAAATTGCATGATTTTTGGATGAAAATTGAGAGAGAAATGAATTTGTGAACTTGAGTAAATAATTGAAGCAACATGAGCAAATAACATGGAACAATGGGTCAAGCATGGTCAACGTAGTGGCGAAGTTGTAAATAGAGCGCTCACTAACTAAAGCTGTGCGTTTTGGCCCTGCGAAATGAAATGTTTTGATTGGCTCTCAGCCAATGAAACAGTAAACTGGCCAATGGAGCTTCATATTTTCTGGTTTTAGAAACCCTAGGGTTTAACAGCAGTAATGTTCAAGCAGCCAAGCTCATCAACAATGTTCATCCTCAACCAAAATTCGAATGGCATGGCAATCAGCAAAGCAATAACAATGTTCATGCAATGTGTAAACAGCAACAAACCACAACATTAGTTCATACGAATTTCTGGGCAGGATTTAACAACAGGGCATATGCATCAAGTTCATCATCATCATGTACTCATCATAACCAACAGCAAGCAAACAGCATGGTATTCAACATGGTATCACCAACATCAACACAAAATCACTTAGCATGGTAAACAGCAAGGTTCATGCAACTTTACACCAAACAAATTCCAAACAAGATTCATGGACAAGCTGGGCAGAGCTAGGGTTTCGAAACAGCATGGTTTCAACATCAATGTTCATCATTCAGTCCAAAATCAAATGGCATGGATCAACACAGCATGGTAGTAACAAGGTTCTTTATGCAAGCACATTATAAACAACAAACCAACAACAAACATGAGGAATTCTGGGCAGAGTTCTAGGGTTTCAAACAACAACATTCATCATCATCATGCAAAATCAACAAGAAAAAGTGTGCCCAGAAAATGGCAACAAGCATATCAATAGCTTCAGTACACACCAGGCAACAAAAATCCATCAAGCATAATCATTGAAACGCAACCACAACCAAGAATCGAGCAAAACAGGTCCATGCATACAAAATGTAAATCCAGATTTCTTATGATATAGTTGACCATTTCAAACGATTCGAGTTGCAATGGAACGAGCATGGAAAGACCTTTCATAAACATAGCATAGCAAGGCAAATAATGGAGATCGATTACTTACTTGGTTTTGAAGAAAATCGAGCTGCAGTGGTACTTTGATGGATTTAAGTGCAAACAGGTGAAGATGATGCTTTGAGTGATGAATCCTTGAGGTCTTTTGGCTCAACCATGCTGGAAAATGCTCAGCTCATGCTTTGCCATAGTTGGAGCTCGAGGGAAACAGAGCAAGAACAGGCTTTACAGTAGGGAAAGGAGATTCAAAGAGCTTCCAAAAGTTGATTGGATGATGAAGGAATGGATGTTACTCGAGGGTTTTTGGTGACTTATGCAGAAATTCTCAAAAATGCAAAATGCAAGAGTGAAAGAATCAGAGTGTTTTGGTCTGTGGCTGCTGCTTCTCTAGGGTTGGAATGAGCTGAAAAAAGGTTTATATGTATCTGTTTACCATCCTTAATCCATGTGCTAAGTTGGTTTTTGTTTAATGAGGTGATTTGCAATTTTGCTAAGTGGAGCAAATGGAAATGGAGGTGCGTGTTGGGCACGATTTTGGGCCCTTGGCCAGCTGCAAAATGGCCTACAATTCAACTGTTTTTGGTCTGCTCAAAGAAATGCTAACTTGTTTTTACTTAATGACTCCATTTACCAAAACTAACAAAATTGCAAATCTGCCCAAAATGATGGTAAGATGATAGTATGAACATGATTTTAAGCTCTAGGCAAATCACAAATGATGTTTCCAAGCATTTCCAATTGGCCAAATGGAGAAAAGATCAAAGAATCAAAAAGTCAAAGTTTGGTCAAACTTTGATTTTTAATGGGATAGGTCAAAAAGTGCCATTTTGATTGGCAGGGTTTTAGGACATGAAATTTATATTTTTGGAAAGAGGAGGAAAAATGTGGTTTGTAGGAAAAAACCCCACCAAATTTGGCCTTATGGTTTGAGAGATATGGCCCTTTGAAGTTCAAAAAATTGGTGAAAATGATTTGATCATATCTTGACAACCACACATGGGATTTGAGAGTTCTTGGACTTTTTGAAAATGGGAGAACAAGATCTTCAACTTTCATGTTGGGTAAAAATTCATTTGAAGCTTGTATCATGATGCAAGTTGAGGATCAAGAAGTTTCCATTTTTGGCAGTTGAAATTACAGGTCCAGTTTCTATTTTTGGAAATTTTCTGATTGGCTTCAAATTCTTCAATGATGTTGATTGCCATGATATATGAGGCCTATTGGGACATGAATAAGCTCTCTCAAACCATTTCCATCCATCAAAACCATAAAATCAACCACAGTTGACCAACTTTGACTTTCTAGGGTTTTGCTTGACTGAAGCACCTTCTGATGAATTCCAAACCCTAATTCCTTGATATCTTGATTCCAAATGATGTCTCAAGATATAAGAACCCTTGATGATTGATCATGGTGCCCAAATTCTGCAAGAATGGCCACCATCCACTGCTTTGACTGATTGTTGATTATTTAGGGTTTCCTGTCTGGCTGTGCATGCACTGATGACCTCTGAGCCTTCAACCCTTGACTTGAACACTTCAAATAAACCTTCTAATCATGTGAACTTGTTGGACAAACCCTAGGGCTTTGGCTCCTTGAGAAACACACTTGCTTGCTTGGTGGATTGATCTCCTGATCAGTTTGACCTAATTCTTGCTTGCTTGCACTTGAGGCAACTGAGGACAATGCAATGCTATGCAATGTATCATGATATGCTATGACCTAATATGAGATGGTATGCACAATGATAGGTGCAAATTTGAGGTGCTACAGCTGCCCCTATTCAATCAGCTGGGAACCCGAACGGATGATAGCAGTGGCTGTCAGACTTTCAGGGTAAACAGGGATTGAATACTAAAGAACCGTAGAAATTTGCACCGACTGGGATCCACCAATGGAAACGTCCACTGGGATTTGATTCTTATTACTGTGTATTTTTTGGTTTTTGTTTTCAAAGGGTACAACCACATCCAGACATCGCAACGACGATGAATGGGAAAAGAAATCACAACTAGATGCCGACGGACAACTAGGAAAAACTCAACGTTTATCGGGACCAACGGAGAGGTAACCAGACATTATTGAATGACTGGAAGGAAAACAACCATACGTCAACGGACGAAATGGGAAAAACTCAACGTTTACCAAGACCAACAGAGAGGTAAATCCATGTGGGGACAGGTACAGCTAGACGTCATAGGACGAATAGGAAAAACTCGACGTTTATCGACACCAACGGAGAGGAGGAAACTCTACTGGGGAGAGTGAACACAACCAAATCATCAACGGATGATCGGGAAAAACTCGACGTTTATCGACACCAACGGAGAGGAGAATACTTCACTTGGGAAGGAGGACACAACCAAATCATCAACGGATGATCGGGAAAAACTCGACGTTTATCGAAACCAACGGAGAGGTAACCAGACATTAATGAATGACTGGGAGGACTCTACCAGACATCAACGGATGAATGGGAGAAAACTCGACGTTTACAGACATCGGAAGATGATGTTCACAGACACCAAAAGGATCGACCAGACATTTACAGATGAATGGGAATAAGAGAAATACAACCAGACGTCAACGGACGACTGGGAAAAACTCAACGTTTATCGAAACCAACGGAGAGGTAAGTCCACATGGGGAGGGTACAACTAGACGTCATAGGACGAATAGGAAAAACTCGACGTTTATCGACACCAACGGAGAGGAGTAATCTTCACTAGGGAAGGGATAACGATGTTACGAACATCGAAAGATGATGTTTACAGACATCAAAAGAAAACCAGACACTTACGCATGACTGTAAATCACCGAAAGATGGTGTTTACCGACACCAAAGAAGACCAGACACTTACGCATGACTGGAAATCACCGAAAGATGGTGTTTACCGACACCAAAGAAAACCAGACACTTACGCATGACTGGAAATCACCGAAAGATGGTGTTTACCGACACCAAAGAAGACCAGACACTTACGCATGACTGGAAATCACCGAAAGATGGTGTTTACCGACACCAAAGAAAAAAAACACACGCGGGTGCTGACGGGGTATTGATATTCTCAAGATGACAGGGCTAGGCTGAACACTTGCAGGGGGTCTCACTGGGGAGAAACAAACTTTCTGTCACCAACAGGTGAGGAAATAAACCTCTGTGGGGACACCAAATGCTGACTGGAGCAACTGTAGCAAATGCGTTGTACAGGTTGAACAAAAATCCGTCTCTGCAGGGGATACGGTCTGACGGGGTTTCGGACACATGAATGCATATGTTTGAATTTTTCTATAGCGTAATGCTCCATTTAGAAATGGAAATGCTACGCGATTTTTGAAGATGCAATGATCACTACATGCAAAATGCAAATGAACCCTGGCTAGGGAGCCAAAAAGATCAGACATTCCAACTCTGTGGGGACACTCTGACTGAGGAAACTCTGCGGGGAACTCTGCTTGGGGGAATAGCAAAGCGACTTCACCGGGAAGAAGACCCAACCAATCCTCGGATAGGATAAACTCTGCTTGGAGAATATCTGTTACTCCGCTGGGGGTAACCCATGCAGTCCATGGGTAGAATCAACTCAGCTGGGGATGCAGATATCGGTCTGCTACTGAAACCTGTCCAATCCACTGGTGGGATGAACTCTGCTGGAGGAATAAATGCTACTCCACTAGGGACGACCCAATCAATCCATATGTAGGAGAATCATTGCTGGAGATGTATTTCATTGAAACCCGCTCCGTTCGGGGAACTTGTTGAGAAAAATCACTCAACACCAATCTGCTGAGGAGAACAACTTCGGTGGGGAGAGTAACAACCGTAGCAGTGAAAGTAACAACTCTGTTGAGGATGATAACACGTCATTTCATACTGGAGACAAACCTCCACAACCTTGCTGGGGATGAGCACTCACGGCTATACTGGAGATTACCGCATCATAACCCAATTGTTGAGGAACACACAAACAGTCTATTGATACACTCCGCTGGGGAACTCCCGGGGAAAATCAACTCCAGGCGCTCAGCGGGGATTCTCAACTGGGGAAATCTGCAAGCCCAGGCCTGCTGGGGAGAAGCAATCCTTAGATCTGCTAGGGAAAGAAGGTACTGTCCACAGGCGTTCCTGTAGGGGAAATAACTCTGATAGCTTCAATACTGATTTGGGCTGAGGAACCGCCCTCTACCCTGAGAAACATTCTGCCCCTGCCCCTGCTGGGGATGTGATAACCTTCGGGCTTGCTGAGGAGACAACGATCGCGAACCTGTCAGGGAGATCACACTCTCAATCCTCTTGGGAGGCATAGCTTGTTTGACAGGGATGTCGGCCAACTCGTCGAACACTGGTATCCATCGTCCACCCACAGTGTTGGCTTTCCACTCTTAAGAACTTCCAGACTCTTCTGGACTTTTCTGCTCCATCATCTTGTATTCCCAATTCGTCCGTACTTCACGGAGACTGAACTCCTGGGGGTTTATACATACTTTCCAGTTATCAGACTTTGAAGAGTCTTCTTGATTAACTTTCCAGGATCGTCGTCGTGGCTCTGTCGCGGTCTTCACACTGTTCAACTATCTCTTGCCCCTGATCAGGCTCCGCAGCAAAGATCGTTAGATAAAAGCGTGCCCCAGGTATGCCCCAGATGTTCTGGTATTTCAACACTTAGGTCACTCAAACTTCCGAGCAATATTTCCAGATTTCAGCCTCATAAGCATGCATCGAAGGGACCTATATGTTTTAAAATGCAAATATTCTTATCAAAACGAATGGATGTTTTCGTAATCAAAGCGGTAATGAAAACAAAAACAAAACTATTTGACTGAACACGCACTTTATTGACTGAAACAAAAAGATGGCTCAGAATTGAGCAACACACAAGAAGCAAACCCTGGAAAGAGGTGATTGCGCACAAAGGAAAAAATCTACCCTATTGGCAATGCGGAACCGTGATCTCATCGGGTTCCAACTCGGTTACACCTCATATGTCCTCAAGACTTCCCGCACTTTCTGTCTTCTGAACGAGACGCTTCCGATCGGTCTCTGTCGGAGTTTATCCAAGTCATCATGAGCACAAATGATCATGCTAGGCGCAGTTGTTCGTTTCATTCCCTCTTTTGCCTGGACCGCCCTTTCGGGTTTCAGTCCACCGGGATACCCTTTTTTTGCCCAAGTCGCCCTTGCGGGTTTTCAACTTGCCGGGTGTACAGTTCTTTTCTTTTATTTTTATCCCTAACTTTTGCCCGAACCTTCCTCTTTTTCTTGGTTCGCCGGGATGCCCCTTTTTTGCCTGGACTCTTTATTCCTTTTTGTCCAGCGGGTTTCTTTCACGAAGTATTTTCTAACTGCGTCCGCATTCACAGGGGATGAAAAATCGTCGTCATCCGTGGTTATCAACAACATGGCCTGGTCTGAGAAAACCTTCTTGACCACGGATGAGACACTCCTAATTGTTTATCCATTTGCCCCACGATCGTCTTGAGGAGGAAGGGTCCTTTTCAATACCAGTTCTCCCACGTGGTACGCACAAGGTCACACTTCTCGGTTAACAACACGCTTCGTTCCTTGGGGTGCAACTGTCCCATGTCAAGTAACTGTCAGCCCTTTTCCTCAGCTGGACCCAACGTGTCATTCTGTGTCCTTATCCATTCAATCTTCTCTGATTTCTCACACATCTGTGAGGAAGACACTGCCCCAGGTAGATGCACATCCCTAGGTTCAATATCCAGGATACAGACTTTATGTTCAGCCACCATTGTTGGTGCAACCAACTGTGATCCGGGAAGCACTACCTTATTCACCTCATCTCATTCCCCC
The DNA here is from genome assembly GCF_024323335.1 of Lathyrus oleraceus. Classification (NCBI taxonomy): domain Eukaryota; kingdom Viridiplantae; phylum Streptophyta; class Magnoliopsida; order Fabales; family Fabaceae; genus Lathyrus; species Lathyrus oleraceus. The sequence continues at coordinate 328,160,233 of NC_066585.1, read as the reverse complement.
TCAGACATCGGAATCCGTTCGGATTCGGGGTCAGACCCCTCCTCCGGGATCGGTCACTCTCAATCTTTCGATTTGAGTACCTCGAGGTGTCCTCATCAGGGACCTCAAACTTCCTTGGTTGATAACCTTTCCATGGGTTGCGACTAGCTTCTCAAACACATACCTGATCAGATCCATTTTGGACATCCACAAAGTGGTATGAATCAACATACACTGTCTCAGTCGGCGAGCAGCCTATGCCAAAGTACATCAAGTTTTTTCGAACAGTGAGTGTATTGTTTCACAGTCGATAAACTTTTTGCTTAGGTAAATTGCATACTCTTTTCGACCAAACTAGTCATGCCGACCCAATACGCACCTCATAGACCCCTCGAGGGTTATCAAGTACCGGATTAACAGTTATTTCTTTCACTGAAGTATCGGAATCAGAGGTTCCTGCAATTTATCTTTTTTCAAATGCCCCTTGGCAATCATTTTTCCTACCTGACCGTTTTGATATCCCCCTTTTTTTCGGTTCAGGCATTTCTTTCCCCTTTTTTTTTTTTTTTTTTTTTTTTTTTTTTTTGCAGGATCAACTTTGATTCTTCTGACTTACTCACAACAAGCCTCGGTAGCTTGATTAATAGCACTCCATAAGTGCACTGATTCGGGCTCAACAGTGTGGGTTATCTCAACCAATCAACCAACTCGATCAAGCCCACCGGATGCCCCTCTTCTGCTTGGGACTTTGCCATCATGTCATCAACATGGCATTTGCTTTCATGATGAGTCATATCATGAAACAAAGTCACCGTAGACCTCTGATACGTGGCACCGGCCTCTTGTGACTGAACGTCATCACCTTATAACAAGAAGGTACCCCTTGTGTGATGGACCTGGTTTACTTCATATCATCTGGCGACAATTCAATCTGGACTTGGCCGAGAAGCCATCCATGAAGATAAACACTGAGACCTGAGCCATATAATCAACCAATACCTCATTGTGAAGTACCGGGAATCCGTCTTTCAGATTAGCTCCATTCACATTTTAATAGCCCACACACATCCTCTCTTTCTCATCCTTTTCTGACCTTAGCTCTTGCTTCTCTAGAGAACAGCCTTCTGTTGATGGTAGCTTGTGCCCCACAACATTGGTATTCTACCTTGGTGTATCTAGATACAACCGGGCGCACATATACCATCCTGTTCTTGACTTGTCTCTGAAGCGGCCTCAACTTCCGATTTCTGACCTCGGCGGTGTTTGGAAACAACTTTGAATCACTCCCCGTGTGGTTGAATCACCTTCTCCTCTTGTTTCAATGACTTGGCCAATTCCAGCAGATCACAATCTTCTTCGCCTTCTTCTTCGGCATGATAGATCAGATTGTCGAAGTCATACAGAGATGTAACCGAATCGTTATCGATGAGATCAGGAAAGTAATCACTTGTGAGGTGAGGCAAATTCAAAAGGAAATAGAACAAAAAACATTGCCATTTTTATTGTTTTTAAAACTGTAAAAATAAACGAAAAACAAGGAACACTGCTTTTAATTACAAAAACATCCATTTATTACTGATGCAAAATGTTGCAAAATGAAACACATGAGGTGGCCCTTACAATGGACCAGTACGTTTCGGGCAAAACGTATGGCTTTCATGCAAACAAGATTAAAACACAGAAATACTACACTCCTGGATGAGTGACAGTGATGCCTTTGGAGGCCTTCCAATCGCCTGGCACGCACGACTTTATCCACGCCTCAAGCTCGCGGTCGCTGTCAACATCTTCATCCACTGAACGGGCATGGCCAGGATCCAACATCCCTGCACTGACGAAGGTGTAAGGTGGGCGACATCCTCTATTTGATCTAGACGACTCTTGACCCGGCTGATAACCGACCCCAAACATGTCTGCTTTTATCACAATGTCGATAATCCTTCCCCAGCCTTGGGCCTCTTTGTTCTTCACCACTTCCAGAGCTTGTTTATAAGAAGAAATGGACAGCTTCTTCTCTTTCTCGGCGACAAGAGCGTTCTCCACCTGGACGGTTTCAACTGCCAGACTGGGTGCCTTACATCTTTCATTGTCCATTTCTACTTTCTTCATCTTCTGGGTCGGGTCTTCCATCAATACACACCTTTCTGTAGTGATAGTCGCACAAGCATTATCAACAACAGGGAAAGCTTCATCCCGTAGCAGAAGTTTTGGAACCATAGCCATTGAACCTTTTAGCTGACCCTTTTCAATCACTTCTATTCCTTTCTTGACCTTTTTCATCATCTTTACCTTTATTGGTCCCTGCCTGAGTACGGGGTTGACATCCTCATCCATTATCTGTGCCAAGCTGATAGCCTTGGAGTCCACCAGATCTTGGACAATATGCTTAAAAGCTCTGCAACCTTCAATGCTGTGTCCGGGTGCCCCAGAGTGAAACTCGCACTTGGCACTCTCATCATAGTTTGCATGCCTCCGCTGCTGTTCTATCGGGATCAAAATCCTTGGTCGAACTAATCCCCGATCCCTCAACCTTTGGAAAAGAAAGGCATAAGTCACAGGTGGTTCCTCAAACTGACGATCCCCATTCTTCTTCCTCACCCGGCTCTTAGCTCCCGGTGTCTTCTGTTGAGGTGGCAGTTGTTGCTGTTGAGCAGGTGGATTAATGACAGGAGTGGTTACCGTGGCGGCATAAGGATGATAACGATCTTTACTACATTCTTTCTTTGCAGGCACACCAACCGGCTCAACCTTCTTCTTAAATGAACCACTGTCGGAGGGTTTCTTTGCTACAGTACCAGAAGGTTTGTTCACTTCGGAAGACGGAGCCTTCCCCTGGACTTTCTCCATTATCAGCCATTTCTCGATCCTTTCCAAACTCTCAGATATGGCTTTCTGCCCCAAGGCAAGTCCTTGCACAACACTAAACAACTCCCTCATCATCTCTTTCAGCTCAAAGATGTCGGCGTTGGGAAGATCCATCAGCTTGGATTTGTTGACCCCCAGCAGGTTATCTGAACAGATGAGCTACGCGCACTGGTTGAATACTGAGACCTACAAAACAGCAAATGGGTTAGTATGACTCACCCATGCAATGTCTGTCCGTACTAGGAATATTCAGTCCTCTTTTTTTTTCTGGTTTCATTGAGACAGATAAAATTTTATCAATAACATTTTGACATCTGGATGTCTCTCAACCGGGGTTTTTAATTTAAAAATAATGGACCCTGAGTACGGACAGACATGAGTTGAATGCAGATGAATGCGAGATGATATGATGCAAATGCATGAATGCAGGCCCTTGTGCCACCAAGTCATCTGAAGACCCAATCTCTGAACCAGTCACAGTCATCGGGACTAAGTCACCATGAATCCGACTTGGGGAGTTCCGAAATAAACGGAACCGGAGATTACATCACTGTCATCACAGGAACATCCACTGAACGGATGACAGTCAGATCCTCTGAACAGGTACCCTCAAATTCAACCCGGGGATCCGAAATAAACGGAACCCATTGCTAAACCACAGACAGAACTCCAGCGTCCCAGAAATAAACGTCCATAAATTCGGCTGAACCAAAGTCACCATCACAGCACCACTGGCAGAAACCGTATCTGTAGAGATCAAACCCTCCCCTCACTGGTAGGTTCTAAGAACAGAAGTTTGTCAGCTTCAGCCCTTCAGTCGAGAATAATACGTTTACCGCTGAAGGTTTGGCATTATTACGGGATAAAAGACCTCTGCTGACTCCCCTCAACAGGATATCCTAGAGCAAGTTCCCAGTCTCGGGGTCCTCGGATTGAGCAACGAGAATGCGCCCACCAGAGCTAACATGAACGCGTCTCGGAGGAGAGGCCTCGACTGAGTTCTCGGGAAATGGTCACCAGAGTCGACGATTTCTAAAGGAACATTTGTCGTTATGGAACACCCATAGGACAAAATATATCCAACAGAAACCTCGTCTGGAATGTGGGTCTCATGAACGACTTAACGTAGCAACATGCCACGCAAGCCTCATGACTATCCACTCTAACACCTATGTGTACACTCAAGCCTGGGTAGTGGGCTTATTTCTCACAAAACATCCCATCCCAACAAACAGACAACCAGCAGATGAATATGAATGAATGCAAATATTAATGCAAACAATAAAGGCAAACAGTAAATGCAGACATATAAAAATGAATGCAATAAATAAACACAGCAAATAGCAACCAAAACCCTAACCTAGAGAGCGCTAGGAGAGACTCGCTCAGGGAAGATGGACCAGCACAGGTCAACATCTCAGGAAAGTCTCGATCGCAACGAGGGCGAGAGAAAGGATCGCAACGAGGGCGAAAGCAAACAAGGATTAGTCTAAACTAAACCTATCTTGCACAAGAGCAAGTCTAAACTACACCTAAAGAGGCAAAGCAAGCAGGCAATCACAGGAAGCACACTCTATATGCATACAAGAGGCTCACACAAGGGTTAGGCACTAGGGCCAACTGGAATAGGGTAAGTGTGCTCTTAACCTTGCCATTGAGAGGCTAAGGTGAAGCAGATGAAGGGATGAAGTGAGGATGAGACCTCACAGCTCTTATCCCTGGCCAGGGAGAGCTAATAGACAAATGAGCATGGGTCCAGAAAGCGGGAACCCTTCTATACTCGAAGACTCTGACACTGTACACTTTGTACAAGATCTTGGGTTTGTATCCCAATGCATCAACACACAGCAGTGTGAGCAGAGGGATGACACAACAAGAGTAGTGGGGGATAGATTGCATATCCCTACCTTCCACCAATTGCCTTACTTGAAGGACTTTTCCTGCTTGGGACAATTTTAAACACACACAAGCATGGCCTCTTAAGGAGGACTTCAGACAGTTTGCCCGGTCAAATAACAGACCGGGTCTCCAGACTACATGAAGTAAAAGAGATTATACCTCAAGCAAGTTGCTAAAAAGCAAAGCAAATCAAGTTCAGAGAACTTAAGCAACTAAAGTACCTGAAAAAGTCAAAACAATCAGTATGCAATTCAACAGTTAAAAGCAAAAGGAATGGTGAACAGTCAACAAAGAGGGACCAATGTGCATAGCACAAGACTCAAGCACATGAGTCAAACCTACAAAACAAAGGTTAGCATATGATAAAACAATCAAGTTCAAACAAGTTTGAATGATCTTTGAGGCATTGGTGCTTAACCTGAAACAAGAACTCAATTGTAAGCTCAAAAGACCACTAGGACTAGCCTAGGGTCAAGGATGAAAGAAAAAGTCAAAACAGCAGAGAAAAGTCAACCAAAGTCAAGGTCAAACATTTAAGAAGCTATCACAATTGGGCCCACATTCAAATCATGCATTATTATCATTTCATAAACAAAAGAGTGCAAAGCATGGCAAAGGAAAGCACAAATAGGTCAACAGCAAGACTTCATTCAAAAGTCAACCCAAACAATCTCAAAAATTATCAAATAAATCACATTCAATCCTAACATCTAGCATGGTAAGCATGTCAAATTTCATGGCATTTGGATGAGAGGAAGGCAGTCAATTAAAATCAAGAAGTCAAACCAAATTCAAGCATGCACAATGAAGGTCAACAAACATGGGTCGACTTCAAAAAATCATATCAAATTGAAAACAGATGAGAAATGGATGAGATTAACACCAATGCAAAGCTCAAGGTGTCTAGTTATCACATATGAAATTTCATGATCATACAATATGGTATGAGGATTTCACAAATGAAATCGCAATGTGTATCACAAAAAGTCAACAAATGACAAAGCATGGAAGAAAATTCACAATCAAATGGAAAACAGCAAGATTAATTCCAAGAAATTCATACACAAACTAGACATGTGATAGATGAATCATGCAAATTTGGGGTCATTTGGATGTAAGGAAGCATGTGAACAAAATTCATGAAAATGCATATCATTCATATAACACCAAATGCAACACATAACTTCAAAAATTTGTAACTCACAAACCACAAATGGGAAATGCATAAACTCTATATGGAAACAAAGGTCAATGAGTCTAGTTTCACCACAAAAAATTTCAAGCTCATTGGATACAACATGAGTATTTCACAATTGAAATGGCAAAGGGTGTCAAATATGCGTACATGTTAAGAAAATAATTATCAAATAAAATCCAGCCAATGGAAAATTAATTAAAAATCACAATCAAATACTAGACACTCTTGTGAACATGATGGAAAAAATTGCATGATTTTTGGATGAAAATTGAGAGAGAAATGAATTTGTGAACTTGAGTAAATAATTGAAGCAACATGAGCAAATAACATGGAACAATGGGTCAAGCATGGTCAACGTAGTGGCGAAGTTGTAAATAGAGCGCTCACTAACTAAAGCTGTGCGTTTTGGCCCTGCGAAATGAAATGTTTTGATTGGCTCTCAGCCAATGAAACAGTAAACTGGCCAATGGAGCTTCATATTTTCTGGTTTTAGAAACCCTAGGGTTTAACAGCAGTAATGTTCAAGCAGCCAAGCTCATCAACAATGTTCATCCTCAACCAAAATTCGAATGGCATGGCAATCAGCAAAGCAATAACAATGTTCATGCAATGTGTAAACAGCAACAAACCACAACATTAGTTCATACGAATTTCTGGGCAGGATTTAACAACAGGGCATATGCATCAAGTTCATCATCATCATGTACTCATCATAACCAACAGCAAGCAAACAGCATGGTATTCAACATGGTATCACCAACATCAACACAAAATCACTTAGCATGGTAAACAGCAAGGTTCATGCAACTTTACACCAAACAAATTCCAAACAAGATTCATGGACAAGCTGGGCAGAGCTAGGGTTTCGAAACAGCATGGTTTCAACATCAATGTTCATCATTCAGTCCAAAATCAAATGGCATGGATCAACACAGCATGGTAGTAACAAGGTTCTTTATGCAAGCACATTATAAACAACAAACCAACAGCAAACATGAGGACTTCTGGGCAGAGTTCTAGGGTTTCAAACAGCAACATTCATCATCATCATGCAAAATCAACAAGAAAAAGTGTGCCCAGAAAATGGCAACAAGCATATCAATAGCTTCAGTACACACCAGGCAACAAAAATCCATCAAGCATAATCATTGAAACGCAACCACAACCAAGAATCGAGCAAAACAGGTCCATGCATACAAAATGTAAATCCAGATTTCTTATGATATAGTTGACCATTTCAAACGATTCGAGTTGCAATGGAACGAGCATGGAAAGACCTTTCATAAACATAGCATAGCAAGGCAAATAATGGAGATCGATTACTTACTTGGTTTTGAAGAAAATCGAGCTGCAGTGGTACTTTGATGGATTTAAGTGCAAACAGGTGAAGATGATGCTTTGAGTGATGAATCCTTGAGGTCTTTTGGCTCAACCATGCTGGAAAATGCTCAGCTCATGCTTTGCCATAGTTGGAGCTCGAGGGAAACAGAGCAAGAACAGGCTTTACAGTAGGGGAAAGGAGATTCAAAGAGCTTCCAAAAGTTGATTGGATGATGAAGGAATGGATGTTACTCGAGGGTTTTTGGTGACTTATGCAGAAATTCTCAAAAATGCAAAATGCAAGAGTGAAAGAATCAGAGTGTTTTGGTCTGTGGCTGCTGCTTCTCTAGGGTTGGAATGAGCTGAAAAAAGGTTTATATGTATCTGTTTACCATCCTTAATCCATGTGCTAAGTTGGTTTTTGTTTAATGAGGTGATTTGCAATTTTGCTAAGTGGAGCAAATGGAAATGGAGGTGCGTGTTGGGCACGATTTTGGGCCCTTGGCCAGCTGCAAAATGGCCTACAATTCAACTGTTTTTGGTCTGCTCAAAGAAATGCTAACTTGTTTTTACTTAATGACTCCATTTACCAAAACTAACAAAATTGCAAATCTGCCCAAAATGATGGTAAGATGATAGTATGAACATGATTTTAAGCTCTAGGCAAATCACAAATGATGTTTCCAAGCATTTCCAATTGGCCAAATGGAGAAAAGATCAAAGAATCAAAAAGTCAAAGTTTGGTCAAACTTTGATTTTTAATGGGATAGGTCAAAAAGTGCCATTTTGATTGGCAGGGTTTTAGGACATGAAATTTATATTTTTGGAAAGAGGAGGAAAAATGTGGTTTGTAGGAAAAAACCCCACCAAATTTGGCCTTATGGTTTGAGAGATATGGCCCTTTGAAGTTCAAAAAATTGGTGAAAATGATTTGATCATATCTTGACAACCACACATGGGATTTGAGAGTTCTTGGACTTTTTGAAAATGGGAGAACAAGATCTTCAACTTTCATGTTGGGTAAAAATTCATTTGAAGCTTGTATCATGATGCAAGTTGAGGATCAAGAAGTTTCCATTTTTGGCAGTTGAAATTACAGGTCCAGTTTCTATTTTTGGAATTTTCTGATTGGCTTCAAATTCTTCAATGATGTTGATTGCCATGATATATGAGGCCTATTGGGACATGAATAAGCTCTCTCAAACCATTTCCATCCATCAAAACCATAAAATCAACCACAGTTGACCAACTTTGACTTTCTAGGGTTTTGCTTGACTGAAGCACCTTCTGATGAATTCCAAACCCTAATTCCTTGATATCTTGATTCCAAATGATGTCTCAAGATATAAGAACCCTTGATGATTGATCATGGTGCCCAAATTCTGCAAGAATGGCCACCATCCACTGCTTTGACTGATTGTTGATTATTTAGGGTTTCCTGTCTGGCTGTGCATGCACTGATGACCTCTGAGCCTTCAACCCTTGACTTGAACACTTCAAATAAACCTTCTAATCATGTGAACTTGTTGGACAAACCCTAGGGCTTTGGCTCCTTGAGAAACACACTTGCTTGCTTGGTGGATTGATCTCCTGATCAGTTTGACCTAATTCTTGCTTGCTTGCACTTGAGGCAACTGAGGACAATGCAATGCTATGCAATGTATCATGATATGCTATGACCTAATATGAGATGGTATGCACAATGATAGGTGCAAATTTGAGGTGCTACAGCTGCCCCTATTCAATCAGCTGGGAACCCGAACGGATGATAGCAGTGGCTGTCAGACTTTCAGGGTAAACAGGGATTGAATACTAAAGAACCGTAGAAATTTGCACCGACTGGGATCCACCAATGGAAACGTCCACTGGGATTTGATTCTTATTACTGTGTATTTTTTGGTTTTTGTTTTCAAAGGGTACAACCACATCCAGACATCGCAACGATGATGAATGGGAAAAGAAATCACAACTAGATGCCGACGGACAACTAGGAAAAACTCAACGTTTATCGGGACCAACGGAGAGGTAACCAAACATTATTGAATGACTGGAAGGAAAACAACCATACGTCAACGGACGAAATGGGAAAAACTCAACGTTTACCAAGACCAACAGAGAGGTAAATCCATGTGGGGACAGGTACAGCTAGACGTCATAGGACGAATAGGAAAAACTCGACGTTTATCGACACCAACGGAGAGGAGGAAACTCTACTGGGGAGAGTGAACACAACCAAATCATCAACGGATGATCGGGAAAAACTCGACGTTTATCGACACCAACGGAGAGGAGAATACTTCACTTGGGAAGGAGGACACAACCAAATCATCAACGGATGATCGGGAAAAACTCGACGTTTATCGAAACCAACGGAGAGGTAACCAGACATTAATGAATGACTGGGAGGACTCTACCAGACATCAACGGATGAATGGGAGAAAACTCGACGTTTACAAACATCGGAAGATGATGTTCACAGACACCAAAAGGATCGACCAGACATTTACAGATGAATGGGAATAAGAGAAATACAACCAGACGTCAACGGACGACTGGGAAAAACTCAACGTTTATCGAAACCAACGGAGAGGTAAGTCCACATGGGGAGGGTACAACTAGACGTCATAGGACGAATAGGAAAAACTCGACGTTTATCGACACCAACGGAGAGGAGTAATCTTCACTAGGGAAGGGATAACGATGTTACGAACATCGAAAGATGATGTTTACAGACATCAAAAGAAAACCAGACACTTACGCATGACTGTAAATCACCGAAAGATGGTGTTTACCGACACCAAAGAAGACCAGACACTTACGCATGACTGGAAATCACCGAAAGATGGTGTTTACCGACACCAAAGAAAACCAGACACTTACGCATGACTGGAAATCACCGAAAGATGGTGTTTACCGACACCAAAGAAGACCAGACACTTACGCATGACTGGAAATCACCGAAAGATGGTGTTTACCGACACCAAAGAAAAAAAAACACACGCGGGTGCTGACGGGGTATTGATATTCTCAAGATGACAGGGCTAGGCTGAACACTTGCAGGGGGTCTCACTGGGGAGAAACAAACTTTCTGTCACCAACAGGTGAGGAAATAAACCTCTGTGGGGACACCAAATGCTGACTGGAGCAACTGTAGCAAATGCGTTGTACAGGTTGAACAAAAATCCGTCTCTGCAGGGGATACGGTCTGACGGGGTTTCGGACACATGAATGCATATGTTTGAATTTTTCTATAGCGTAATGCTCCATTTAGAAATGGAAATGCTACGCGATTTTTGAAGATGCAATGATCACTACATGCAAAATGCAAATGAACCCTGGCTAGGGAGCCAAAAAGATCAGACATTCCAACTCTGTGGGGACACTCTGACTGAGGAAACTCTGCGGGGAACTCTGCTTGGGGGAATAGCAAAGCGACTTCACCGGGAAGAAGACCCAACCAATCCTCGGATAGGATAAACTCTGCTTGGAGAATATCTGTTACTCCGCTGGGGGTAACCCATGCAGTCCATGGGTAGAATCAACTCAGCTGGGGATGCAGATATCGGTCTGCTACTGAAACCTGTCCAATCCACTGGTGGGATGAACTCTGCTGGAGGAATAAATGCTACTCCACTAGGGACGACCCAATCAATCCATATGTAGGAGAATCATTGCTGGAGATGTATTTCATTGAAACCCGCTCCGTTCGGGGAACTTGTTGAGAAAAATCACTCAACACCAATCTGCTGAGGAGAACAACTTCGGTGGGGAGAGTAACAACCGTAGCAGTGAAAGTAACAACTCTGTTGAGGATGATAACACGTCATTTCATACTGGAGACAAACCTCCACAACCTTGCTGGGGATGAGCACTCACGGCTATACTGGAGATTACCGCATCATAACCCAATTGTTGAGGAACACACAAACAGTCTATTGATACACTCCGCTGGGGAACTCCCGGGGAAAATCAACTCCAGGCGCTCAGCGGGGATTCTCAACTGGGGAAATCTGCAAGCCCAGGCCTGCTGGGGAGAAGCAATCCTTAGATCTGCTAGGGAAAGAAGGTACTGTCCACAGGCGTTCCTGTAGGGGAAATAACTCTGATAGCTTCAATACTGATTTGGGCTGAGGAACCGCCCTCTACCCTGAGAAACATTCTGCCCCTGCCCCTGCTGGGGATGTGATAACCTTCGGGCTTGCTGAGGAGACAACGATCGCGAACCTGTCAGGGAGATCACACTCTCAATCCTCTTGGGAGGCATAGCTTGTTTGACAGGGATGTCGGCCAACTCGTCGAACACTGGTATCCATCGTCCACCCACAGTGTTGGCTTTCCACTCTTAAGAACTTCCAGACTCTTCTGGACTTTTCTGCTCCATCATCTTGTATTCCCAATTCGTCCGTACTTCACGGAGACTGAACTCCTGGGGGTTTATACATACTTTCCAGTTATCAGACTTTGAAGAGTCTTCTTGATTAACTTTCCAGGATCGTCGTCGTGGCTCTGTCGCGGTCTTCACACTGTTCAACTATCTCTTGCCCCTGATCAGGCTCCGCAGCAAAGATCGTTAGATAAAAGCGTGCCCCAGGTATGCCCCAGATGTTCTGGTATTTCAACACTTAGGTCACTCAAACTTCCGAGCAATATTTCCAGATTTCAGCCTCATAAGCATGCATCGAAGGGACCTATATGTTTTAAAATGCAAATATTCTTATCAAAACGAATGGATGTTTTCGTAATCAAAGCGGTAATGAAAACAAAAACAAAACTATTTGACTGAACACGCACTTTATTGACTGAAACAAAAAGATGGCTCAGAATTGAGCAACACACAAGAAGCAAACCCTGGAAAGAGGTGATTGCGCACAAAGGAAAAAATCTACCCTATTGGCAATGCGGAACCGTGATCTCATCGGGTTCCAACTCGGTTACACCTCATATGTCCTCAAGACTTCCCGCACTTTCTGTCTTCTGAACGAGACGCTTCCGATCGGTCTCTGTCGGAGTTTATCCAAGTCATCATGAGCACAAATGATCATGCTAGGCGCAGTTGTTCGTTTCATTCCCTCTTTTGCCTGGACCGCCCTTTCGGGTTTCAGTCCACCGGGATACCCTTTTTTTGCCCAAGTCGCCCTTGCGGGTTTTCAACTTGCCGGGTGTACAGTTCTTTTCTTTTATTTTTATCCCTAACTTTTGCCCGAACCTTCCTCTTTTTCTTGGTTCGCCGGGATGCCCCTTTTTTGCCTGGACTCTTTATTCCTTTTTGTCCAGCGGGTTTCTTTCACGAAGTATTTTCTAACTGCGTCCGCATTCACAGGGGATGAAAAATCGTCGTCATCCGTGGTTATCAACAACATGGCCTGGTCTGAGAAAACCTTCTTGACCACGGATGAGACACTCCTAATTGTTTATCCATTTGCCCCACGATCGTCTTGAGGAGGAAGGGTCCTTTTCAATACCAGTTCTCCCACGTGGTACGCACAAGGTCACACTTCTCGGTTAACAACACGCTTCGTTCCTTGGGGTGCAACTGTCCCATGTCAAGTAACTGTCAGCCCTTTTCCTCAGCTGGACCCAACGTGTCATTCTGTGTCCTTATCCATTCAATCTTCTCTGATTTCTCACACATCTGTGAGGAAGACACTGCCCCAGGTAGATGCACATCCCTAGGTTCAATATCCAGGATACAGACTTTATGTTCAGCCACCATTGTTGGTGCAACCAACTGTGATCCGGGAAGCACTACCTTATTCACCTCATCTCATTCCCCCTCAGACATCGGAATCCGTTCGGATTCGGGGTCAGACCCCTCCTCCGGGATCGGTCACTCTCAATCTTTCGATTTGAGTACCTCGAGGTGTCCTCATCAGGGACCTCAAACTTCCTTGGTTGATAACCTTTCCATGGGTTGCGACTAGCTTCTCAAACACATACCTGATCAGATCCATTTTGGACATCCACAAAGTGGTATGAATCAACATACACTGTCTCAGTCGGCGAGCAGCCTATGCCAAAGTACATCAAGTTTTTTCGAACAGTGAGTGTATTGTTTCACAGTCGATAAACTTTTTGCTTAGGTAAATTGCATACTCTTTTCGACCAAACTAGTCATGCCGACCCAATACGCACCTCATAGACCCCTCGAGGGTTATCAAGTACCGGATTAACAGTTATTTCTTTCACTGAAGTATCGGAATCAGAGGTTCCTGCAATTTATCTTTTTTCAAATGCCCCTTGGCAATCATTTTTCCTACCTGACCGTTTTGATATCCCCCTTTTTTTTCGGTTCAGGCATTTTTTCCCCTTTTTTTTTTTTTTTTTTTTTGCAGGATCAACTTTGATTCTTCTGACTTACTCACAACAAGCCTCGATAGCTTGATTAATAGCACTCCATAAGTGCACTGATTCGGGCTCAACAGTGTGGGTTATCTCAACCAATCAACCAACTCGATCAAGCCCACCGGATGCCCCTCTTCTGCTTGGGACTTTGCCATCATGTCATCAACATGGCATTTGCTTTCATGATGAGTCATATCATGAAACAAAGTCACCGTAGACCTCTGATACGTGGCACCGGCCTCTTGTGACTGAACGTCATCACCTTATAACAAGAAGGTACCCCTTGTGTGATGGACCTGGTTTACTTCATATCATCTGGCGACAATTCAATCTGGACTTGGCCGAGAAGCCATCCATGAAGATAAACACTGAGACCTGAGCCATATAATCAACCAATACCTCATTGTGAAGTACCGGGAATCCGTCTTTCAGATTAGCTCCATTCACATTTTAATAGCCCACACACATCCTCTCTTTCATCCTTTTCTGACCTTAGCTCTTGCTTCTCTAGAGAACAGCCTTTTGTTGATGGTAGCTTGTGCCCCACAACATTGGTATTCTACCTTGGTGTATCTAGATACAACCGGGCGCACATATACCATCCTGTTCTTGACTTGTCTCTGAAGCGGCCTCAACTTCCGATTTCTGACCTCGGCGGTGTTTGGAAACAACTTTGAATCACTCCCCGTGTGGTTGAATCACCTTCTCCTCTTGTTTCAATGACTTGGCCAATTCCAGCAGATCACAATCTTCTTCGCCTTCTTCTTCGGCATGATAGATCAGATTGTCGAAGTCATACAGAGATGTAACCGAATCGTTATCGATGAGATCAGGAAAGTAATCACTTGTGAGGTGAGGCAAATTCAAAAGGAAATAGAACAAAAAACATTGCCATTTTTATTTGTTTTTAAAACTGTAAAAATAAACGAAAAACAAGGAACACTGCTTTTAATTACAAAAACATCCATTTATTACTGATGCAAAATGTTGCAAAATGAAACACATGAGGTGGCCCTTACAATGGACCAGTACGTTTCGGGCAAAACGTATGGCTTTCATGCAAACAAGATTAAAACACAGAAATACTACACTCCTGGATGAGTGACAGTGATGCCTTTGGAGGCCTTCCAATCGCCTGGCACGCACGACTTTATCCACGCCTCAAGCTCGCGGTCGCTGTCAACATCTTCATCCACTGAACGGGCATGGCCAGGATCCAACATCCCTGCACTGACGAAGGTGTAAGGTGGGCGACATCCTCTATTTGATCTAGACGACTCTTGACCGGCTGATAACCGACCCCAAACATGTCTGCTTTTATCACAATGTCGATAATCCTTCCCCAGCCTTGGGCCTCTTTGTTCTTCACCACTTCCAGAGCTTGTTTATAAGAAGAAATGGACAGCTTCTTCTCTTTCTCGGCGACAAGAGCGTTCTCCACCTGGACGGTTTCAACTGCCAGACTGGGTGCCTTACATCTTTCATTGTCCATTTCTACTTTCTTCATCTTCTGGGTCGGGTCTTCCATCAATACACACCTTTCTGTAGTGATAGTCGCACAAGCATTATCAACAACAGGGAAAGCTTCATCCCGTAGCAGAAGTTTTGGAACCATAGCCATTGAACCTTTTAGCTGACCCTTTTCAATCACTTCTATTCCTTTCTTGACCTTTTTCATCATCTTTACCTTTATTGGTCCCTGCCTGAGTACGGGGTTGACATCCTCATCCATTATCTGTGCCAAGCTGATAGCCTTGGAGTCTACCAGATCTTGGACAATATGCTTAAAAGCTCTGCAACCTTCAATGCTGTGTCCGGGTGCCCCAGAGTGAAACTCGCACTTGGCACTCTCATCATAGTTTGCATGCCTCCGCTGCTGTTCTATCGGGATCAAAATCCTTGGTCGAACTAATCCCCGATCCCTCAACCTTTGGAAAAGAAAGGCATAAGTCACAGGTGGTTCCTCAAACTGACGATCCCCATTCTTCTTCCTCACCCGGCTCTTAGCTCCCGGTGTCTTCTGTTGAGGTGGCAGTTGTTGCTGTTGAGCAGGTGGATTGATGACAGGAGTGGTTACCGTGGCGGCATAAGGATGATAACGATCTTTACTACGTTCTTTCTTTGCAGGCACACCAACCGGCTCAACCTTCTTCTTAAATGAACCACTGTCGGAGGGTTTCTTTGCTACAGTACCAGAAGGTTTGTTCACTTCGGAAGACGGAGCCTTCCCCTGGACTTTCTCCATTATCAGCCATTTCTCGATCCTTTCCAAACTCTCAGATATGGCTTTCTGCCCCAAGGCAAGTCCTTGCACAACACTAAACAACTCCCTCATCATCTCTTTCAGCTCAAAGATGTCGGCGTTGGGAAGATCCATCAGCTTGGATTTGTTGACCCCCAGCAGGTTATCTGAACAGATGAGCTACGCGCACTGGTTGAATACTGAGACCTACAAAACAGCAAATGGGTTAGTATGACTCACCCATGCAATGTCTGTCCGTACTAGGAATATTCAGTCCTCTTTTTTTTTCTGGTTTCATTGAGACAGATAAAATTTTATCAATAACATTTTGACATCTGGATGTCTCTCAACCGGGGTTTTTAATTAAAAATAATGGACCCTGAGTACGGACAGACATGAGTTGAATGCAGATGAATGCGAGATGATATGATGCAAATGCATGAATGCAGGCCCTTGTGCCACCAAGTCATCTGAAGACCCAATCTCTGAACCAGTCACAGTCATCGGGACTAAGTCACCATGAATCCGACTTGGGGAGTTCCGAAATAAACGGAACCGGAGATTACATCACTGTCATCACAGGAACATCCACTGAACGGATGACAGTCAGATCCTCTGAACAGGTACCCTCAAATTCAACCGGGGATCCGAAATAAACGGAACCCATTGCTAAACCACAGACAGAACTCCAGCGTCCCAGAAATAAACGTCCATAAATTCGGCTGAACCAAAGTCACCATCACAGCACCACTGGCAGAAACCGTATCTGTAGAGATCAAACCCTCCCCTCACTGGTAGGTTCTAAGAACAGAAGTTTGTCAGCTTCAGCCCTTCAGTCGAGAATAATACGTTTACCGCTGAAGGTTTGGCATTATTACGGGATAAAAGACCTCTGCTGACTCCCCTCAACAGGATATCCTAGAGCAAGTTCCCAGTCTCGGGGTCCTCGGATTGAGCAACGAGAATGCGCCCACCAGAGCTAACATGAACGCGTCTCGGAGGAGAGGCCTCGACTGAGTTCTCGGGAAATGGTCACCAGAGTCGACGATTTCTAAAGGAACATTTGTCGTTATGGAACACCCATAGGACAAAATATATCCAACAGAAACCTCGTCTGGAATGTGGGTCTCATGAACGACTTAACGTAGCAACATGCCACGCAAGCCTCATGACTATCCACTCTAACACCTATGTGTACACTCAAGCCTGGGTAGTGGGCTTATTTCTCACAAAACATCCCATCCCAACAAACAGACAACCAGCAGATGAATATGAATGAATGCAAACATTAATGCAAACAATAAAGGCAAACAGTAAATGCAGACATATACAAATGAATGCAATAAATAAACACAGCAAATAGCAACCAAAACCCTAACCTAGAGAGCGCTAGGAGAGACTCGCTCAGGGAAGATGGACCAGCACAGGTCAACTTCTCATGTCCCCAGCAGAGTCGCCAGCTGTCGCATTACGCGAAAAACCGGCGGGAAAAGAAAGAAACAACAGAGCCACCACCGTGCGTTATTTATCCCCAAAAGAGGGAAAGGAAACGCTCGAAGTAAACCTAGGAAAGAACATGGTCTCGCGACCAAAGAGGATGGGTTCGGGAGTCGGTTATGCGAAGGGAAGGTGTTAGGCACCCTACGCATCCGTAGTACTCTACGGGATCCACACACAATAGGAAGGAAAATTGGTTGCTAAACACTGCTCAAACACACACACACTGGCTGAAAGAGACAAAAGAGACTGACTGAAACTGACTCGGCAGGATATCGTATCCTGGGCCTACTTAGTCTATTAGGCATAGACATCAGAGTCGAAGTAGTTCGGACTGGGTAGACGACACATGCTCGCTAGGATGTCGCATCCTATGCATACGTATCTTCTCGGATGAGAGAAGAATCAGAGCATTCGTAGCTCGGCTGACACGCACACAAACAAACAAGACACAGGCAAACGTGGAGCCTGACTGCCAATCGCTGGGCTTATGTCAGCATCCGAACCAGAAAACACACACACACTAGAACCCAAATGCCACTCGATGGACTTACATCGGCTTCCAACAACACAACAAGTTAATAGGGAATCGGGGACTCGAGCCTATAACTGTCAAACAACACACAAAAGAAAAGAAAAGGCGCCCGGAGAGATCAGCTCAATCTCCTGCCTACATACTTCATCTGGTGTGAAGATCAGGGCGATGTAGTTCCCCTACGCAGGGACAAGGATCTAGCCTAACCAGATAACAGAGGGAGACACAACACTAGGGAGACTACGACTCGAGCCTAGATGTTGTCATGCAAAGTCAACCCTAAGTTAAGGTTTCTAGCTAAATGGCACGCGGGCCAACCTATCCTAGACACGGCTTGCACCGGAAGCAAGGGTCTCGATTGCAACTAGGGCAAGAGAAAGGGGAGGTCTCAATCGCAACGAGGGCGAGAGAAAAGAAAGATCTCAATCACACAGGGGTGAGAGAAAAGAGTTAGTGTTAGTGGTTAATCAAACTCGGCAAGACATCGCGTCTCGTGCCTACGTATCTCACCTGAACATGAGGATCAGAGTTGCCGTAGTTCGGCCGGCAGGGACAAAGGTCTCAATCGCAACGAGGGTGAGAGAAAGGGAAAGTCTCGATCGCAACGAGGGCGAGAGAAAGGATCGCAACGAGGGCGAAAGCAAACAAGGATTAGTCTAAACTAAACCTATCTTGCACAAGAGCAAGTCTAAACTACACCTAAAGAGGCAAAGCAAGCAGGCAATCACAGGAAGCACACTCTATATGCATACAAGAGGCTCACACAAGGGTTAGGCACTAGGGCCAACTGGAATAGGGTAAGTGTGCTCTTAACCTTGCCATTGAGAGGCTAAGGTGAAGCAGATGAAGGGATGAAGTGAGGATGAGACCTCACAGCTCTTATCCCTGGCCAGGGAGAGCTAATAGACAAATGAGCATGGGTCCAGAAAGCGGGAACCCTTCTATACTCGAAGACTCTGACACTGTACACTTTGTACAAGATCTTGGGTTTGTATCCCAATGCATCAACACACAGCAGTGTGAGCAGAGGGATGACACAACAAGAGTAGTGGGGGATAGATTGCATATCCCTACCTTCCACCAATTGCCTTACTTGAAGGACTTTTCCTGCTTGGGACAATTTTAAACACACACAAGCATGGCCTCTTAAGGAGGACTTCAGACAGTTTGCCCGGTCAAATAACAGACCGGGTCTCCAGACTACATGAAGTAAAAGAGATTATACCTCAAGCAAGTTGCTAAAAAGCAAAGCAAATCAAGTTCAGAGAACTTAAGCAACTAAAGTACCTGAAAAAGTCAAAACAATCAGTATGCAATTCAACAGTTAAAAGCAAAAGGAATGGTGAACAGTCAACAAAGAGGGACCAATGTGCATAGCACAAGACTCAAGCACATGAGTCAAACCTACAAAACAAAGGTTAGCATATGATAAAACAATCAAGTTCAAACAAGTTTGAATGATCTTTGAGGCATTGGTGCTTAACCTGAAACAAGAACTCAATTGTAAGCTCAAAAGACCACTAGGACTAGCCTAGGGTCAAGGATGAAAGAAAAAGTCAAAACAGCAGAGAAAAGTCAACCAAAGTCAAGGTCAAACATTTAAGAAGCTATCACAATTGGGCCCACATTCAAATCATGCATTATTATCATTTCATAAACAAAAGAGTGCAAAGCATGGCAAAGGAAAGCACAAATAGGTCAACAGCAAGACTTCATTCAAAAGTCAACCCAAACAATCTCAAAAATTATCAAATAAATCACATTCAATCCTAACATCTAGCATGGTAAGCATGTCAAATTTCATGGCATTTGGATGAGAGGAAGGCAGTCAATTAAAATCAAGAAGTCAAACCAAATTCAAGCATGCACAATGAAGGTCAACAAACATGGGTCAACTTCAAAAAATCATATCAAATTGAAAACAGATGAGAAATGGATGAGATTAACACCAATGCAAAGCTCAAGGTGTCTAGTTATCACATATGAAATTTCATGATCATACAATATGGTATGAGGATTTCACAAATGAAATCGCAATGTGTATCACAAAAAGTCAACAAATGACAAAGCATGGAAGAAAATTCACAATCAAATGGAAAACAGCAAGATTAATTCCAAGAAAATTCATACACAAACTAGACATGTGATAGATGAATCATGCAAATTTTGGGGTCATTTGGATGTAAGGAAGCATGTGAACAAAATTCATGAAAATGCATATCATTCATATAACACCAAATGCAACACATAACTTCAAAAATTTGTAACTCACAAACCACAAATGGGAAATGCATAAACTCTATATGGAAACAAAGGTCAATGAGTCTAGTTTCACCACAAAAAATTTCAAGCTCATTGGATACAACATGAGTATTTCACAATTGAAATGGCAAAGGGTGTCAAATATGCGTACATGTTAAGAAAATAATTATCAATTAAAATCCAGCCAATGGAAAATTATTAAAAATCACAATCAAATACTAGACACTCTTGTGAACATGATGGAAAAAATTGCATGATTTTTGGATGAAAATTGAGAGAGAAATGAATTTGTGAACTTGAGTAAATAATTGAAGCAACATGAGCAAATAACATGGAACAATGGGTCAAGCATGGTCAACGTAGTGGCGAAGTTGTAAATAGAGCGCTCACTAACTAAAGCTGTGCGTTTTGGCCCTGCGAAATGAAATGTTTTGATTGGCTCTCAGCCAATGAAACAGTAAACTGACCAATGGAGCTTCATATTTTCTGGTTTTAGAAACCCTAGGGTTTAACAGCAGTAATGTTCAAGCAGCCAAGCTCATCAACAATGTTCATCCTCAACCAAAATTCGAATGGCATGGCAATCAGCAAAGCAATAACAATGTTCATGCAATGTGTAAACAGCAACAAACCACAACATTAGTTCATACGAATTTCTGGGCAGGATTTAACAACAGGGCATATGCATCAAGTTCATCATCATCATGTACTCATCATAACCAACAGCAAGCAAACAGCATGGTATTCAACATGGTATCACCAACATCAACACAAAATCACTTAGCATGGTAAACAGCAAGGTTCATGCAACTTTACACCAAACAAATTCCAAACAAGATTCATGGACAAGCTGGGCAGAGCTAGGGTTTCGAAACAGCATGGTTTCAACATCAATGTTCATCATTCAGTCCAAAATCAAATGGCATGGATCAACACAGCATGGTAGTAACAAGGTTCTTTATGCAAGCACATTATAAACAACAAACCAACAGCAAACATGAGGAATTCTGGGCAGAGTTCTAGGGTTTCAAACAGCAACATTCATCATCATCATGCAAAATCAACAAGAAAAAGTGTGCCCAGAAAATGGCAACAAGCATATCAATAGCTTCAGTACACACCAGGCAACAAAAATCCATCAAGCATAATCATTGAAACGCAACCACAACCAAGAATCGAGCAAAACAGGTCCATGCATACAAAATGTAAATCCAGATTTCTTATGATATAGTTGACCATTTCAAACGATTCGAGTTGCAATGGAACGAGCATGGAAAGACCTTTCATAAACATAGCATAGCAAGGCAAATAATGGAGATCGATTACTTACTTGGTTTTGAAGAAAATCGAGCTGCAGTGGTACTTTGATGGATTTAAGTGCAAACAGGTGAAGATGATGCTTTGAGTGATGAATCCTTGAGGTCTTTTGGCTCAACCATGCTGGAAAATGCTCAGCTCATGCTTTGCCATAGTTGGAGCTCGAGGGAAACAGAGCAAGAACAGGCTTTACAGTAGGGGAAAGGAGATTCAAAGAGCTTCCAAAAGTTGATTGGATGATGAAGGAATGGATGTTACTCGAGGGTTTTTGGTGACTTATGCAGAAATTCTCAAAAATGCAAAATGCAAGAGTGAAAGAATCAGAGTGTTTTGGTCTGTGGCTGCTGCTTCTCTAGGGTTGGAATGAGCTGAAAAAAGGTTTATATGTATCTGTTTACCATCCTTAATCCATGTGCTAAGTTGGTTTTTGTTTAATGAGGTGATTTGCAATTTTGCTAAGTGGAGCAAATGGAAATGGAGGTGCGTGTTGGGCACGATTTTGGGCCCTTGGCCAGCTGCAAAATGGCCTACAATTCAACTGTTTTTGGTCTGCTCAAAGAAATGCTAACTTGTTTTTACTTAATGACTCCATTTACCAAAACTAACAAAATTGCAAATCTGCCCAAAATGATGGTAAGATGATAGTATGAACATGATTTTAAGCTCTAGGCAAATCACAAATGATGTTTCCAAGCATTTCCAATTGGCCAAATGGAGAAAAGATCAAAGAATCAAAAAGTCAAAGTTTGGTCAAACTTTGATTTTTAATGGGATAGGTCAAAAAGTGCCATTTTGATTGGCAGGGTTTTAGGACATGAAATTTATATTTTTGGAAAGAGGAGGAAAAATGTGGTTTGTAGGAAAAAACCCCACCAAATTTGGCCTTATGGTTTGAGAGATATGGCCCTTTGAAGTTCAAAAAATTGGTGAAAATGATTTGATCATATCTTGACAACCACACATGGGATTTGAGAGTTCTTGGACTTTTTGAAAATGGGAGAACAAGATATTCAACTTTCATGTTGGGCAAAAATTCATTTGAAGCTTGTATCATGATGCAAGTTGAGGATCAAGAAGTTTCCATTTTTGGCAGTTGAAATTACAGGTCCAGTTTCTATTTTTGGAAATTTTCTGATTGGCTTCAAATTCTTCAATGATGTTGATTGCCATGATATATGAGGCCTATTGGGACATGAATAAGCTCTCTCAAACCATTTCCATCCATCAAAACCATAAAATCAACCACAGTTGACCAACTTTGACTTTCTAGGGTTTTGCTTGACTGAAGCACCTTCTGATGAATTCCAAACCCTAATTCCTTGATATCTTGATTCCAAATGATGTCTCAAGATATAAGAACCCTTGATGATTGATCATGGTGCCCAAATTCTGCAAGAATGGCCACCATCCACTGCTTTGACTGATTGTTGATTATTTAGGGTTTCCTGTCTGGCTGTGCATGCACTGATGACCTCTGAGCCTTCAACCCTTGACTTGAACACTTCAAATAAACCTTCTAATCATGTGAACTTGTTGGACAAACCCTAGGGCTTTGGCTCCTTGAGAAACACACTTGCTTGCTTGGTGGATTGATCTCCTGATCAGTTTGACCTAATTCTTGCTTGCTTGCACTTGAGGCAACTGAGGACAATGCAATGCTATGCAATGTATCATGATATGCTATGACCTAATATGAGATGGTATGCACAATGATAGGTGCAAATTTGAGGTGCTACAAGGGGCTACCAAGCCAGGAAGGAAATCCACTAAATAGTATCAGTTTGTAGACCTTCAACAAACTATCTCCATTTTACAATTTACTCCCTAATCACTACCCGTGATTAACTTCTACCTAAGACACACCTAGGTATGAGACCCCTCTCACTTCTCTTTCAATCACAACAGTGATGAAACAATATCGTCATACCCTAATTTTTAACCCTAAGATCCCACACGTCATTTGCATCTTTGCACACAAATAAGGTCACCTCTTGGTCCTTCCTCCCTATCCATCTTTGAGTTTGCTTCTTGCAGGGGTCACCAAGCACCTCTTTGTTTTGTTTTACCTTTTTGTTTATATGATTAAGTGCTTATCTGACCACTAATCAAAATATCAAAAAATATGTCTTGTTTCCCTTAAGTTTATTATTCAAGGTAAAGGCTTTTCAATCAAGAGCATTATCAGAGTTTTGTTACTTACTTCTCAAGGAAAGTCACATGTTCATGTCTTTATTTACATGCCTTCTTCAACAAGAAACTTCAAGCTTTGAGAAATTTAATCAAGAGGAAATCAAGGACACTTTATTTTTAGTTCATATGATCACCCATGTGCTTTGAAATGCAAGAAAAGTCCAAGTACACAAGCTTGTTCCAAGTGGTTTGACCTAAAAGTCAACAATTTGAAGTCAAGGTTCCAAGGATCACAACTCCTTCAATTCTAAACATTTTTGAATGCTTATTTTTTAATATTACTCTTATTAACATCCTCTACAACTTATATTTACATGACAAGAGCCAATTATTCTTGGAGGATTATCAAAAGTTTTGAGACATTATACGTCATTTGTGGATTCAGTGAAATTTGACCTATTTTCAACTGACTTTTCCCCAACTTTCAAAGATCATAACTTCTTCAATTTTCAACATTTAGGCTAGATTCTTTTTGAAAATTGTCTTTTATGATGCCCTATACAAGTTTTCTTCAAGGACCAAGGTCAAAATATGCTTGGAAGGCCATGGAATTCATTGAGACATTATATGTCATTTTCAACCATGAAGCACTCAAATTTTTCTAAGTTATATGATCAGTTTTTCATGCTTGCTTCAACATGACATAACTTTATGATCAAGCATAAAAATTAAACCTTTCTTGGCACATTGTAATCTTGGCCAGGATGTTAACACATAGCAAAAAGAATGGGATCAAAAAGCCTCCTGAGCAGGATGCCCCATTGGATTGAACATGGTGACTCGTAACTAAAGAAATCACCATTGTCCGATTTTTGAACATGACTAATCTCAATTCCAAGCCAAATTATCATGTTTTTTGGACCTAAACATGTTTAAACAAGTCTCCAGAAGTTAATTGACCCTTAAAACGCATCATTTGGCTGGGTTTTGATGAGTTTCAAGTCACACATTTCTCATGTGCAGATCAAATTCATTTTGCATGAATTCTGCGTCATTTCACACGTATTGGATCCAATAACATTCCCTATAAATAGAGGAATTTATTTCCTTCATTTGCAAGCTTTGGAGAGCCAAGAAATCCCTACCGCATCATGAACTTTTTCCAGAAAATTCAACTATCGTGTTTTGAGTTTCAACTTGTTTCAATCCAATTTCTT
This sequence comes from Lathyrus oleraceus, assembly GCF_024323335.1. Classification (NCBI taxonomy): domain Eukaryota; kingdom Viridiplantae; phylum Streptophyta; class Magnoliopsida; order Fabales; family Fabaceae; genus Lathyrus; species Lathyrus oleraceus. The sequence goes on along the minus strand of NC_066585.1, from coordinate 328,135,430 downwards.
GACTCCATTAGCACCTTTGGCATCCTCTGAAACTTTTGCAACAATTCCCAAGCTCTGAGACCTCCTGGACTGCTCTAACTAGATCGAGCTTCATCAACTTCTGATCACCATTTGGACAAGGTAGTTCTGAGCATCATTTGAACTCAAACAAGCTACCACTATGTTGTCCTTCATTCTCTGATGCTTTCCCCTAACTTACTTGGTGTTGATTGATCATTCTCATCATTTTATTTTATTTTTTGTGGCTTGCTTGTTTATGAAACTTCTCTGAAATTCCCTTTGCTCAGTTCACATAAATGAACTTGGAGCATAAGGTTGAATTCAGGATGAGAAGAGGATCACAATGGTGTTGGTCCCATGTCTTGAATTTACCAAACGATGAAACTCCGGTAAGAGCTCATCGGAGAAGACGACCAGAGCTTTCTCAGGTTGTCTGAGTTTGATCAGACACGTTGGCAAAATGAAATGTTTTGATTGGTTGGATTTAAACTGGATCCTGTGTTTGCCTTGTAGCACGTTCCATCGTGTTCTCCATCATCTGGAGTGTTGGATCTACCACGACAATTAATGAGGCATGATCCAAGCTCCTTGTTTTTTCTGATTTTTATTATTTTCCTTTTATTATTTTTAATTTCTTTTTCTTTAAAAATTCATAGTAATTTCATTTTTTATCCAAAAAATCCCAAAATAATTTCTAAAGTTCTTTTTTATTTTTCTTCATCTGATTTTTATTTTTCTTCATCTAATTTTTATTTTTCCACATTTTATTTCACTGACTTTCTAGTTTTTTAATGATTTTTCTCTTTTTTCCCTTTGTTTTAATGGTTAAAAAATACTTTTATGTATTTTTTAATTCTGAAAATTTTATTATATGCTTCTTAGTTTATTTCCAACCTTCCATAATTTTCTTGGCCATTTATTTGGTGTTTTGAAGGAATTTATGGATTTTTCACTTTATTTCTATTTTAAAATTCATTTAAAAGCTACCTTTGATGCATTTTTATTTTATTTAATTGCATTTTTATTTGCGTGACCTTGTGAACTTCTGTTGGCCTTGGGTCATGATGGTTTGGACTTCAAGTCTCATCAAACTCAATAGATCTTGGGTGTTGATGAGGTGAAAACCTTAATCAACCAAAATGGATGATTGATTTTGATGATGACTTGGTCAAACTTTTGATCCAATTTGGGTGTGACTTCCTTTGTATCTCTCTTCTTTATCTCTTTCTTTTCCCTTTGATCAATTGGTTGGTTTGTGTCCATCTTGTTCATGATGTATGGATTGGTACTTGATGAACTTTCATCATTTCAAATCTATCTCCTAATTGATCCAAGATCATTTAAGGTACCTTGGATTGATACATAAGTCTGTCCTAAGTGTTATGAAGTATAGATTAAAGTAATAGACCATCCTCATAGCCTTTGTGTTTGATCATCCCATTTCTTTTTTTTTGTGGCGTGGCTTTAAGAGAATGACTTACATATCATTTCTCTAGTATGTTTTTAACAAAAAACATTATTATTGACCGACCTTAGATAGTTGCCACTTCTACATAAGTCTAATTACGAGGGCTTAACATAACGCTAAATTTGTATTAAAAGCAAAGACATTTTTATAAGTGAGTTTGTAAGTCTCTTATTCCTCATGGTATTGTATGAAATTTTTGATCTTTTTCCATTTTGTGAGAGCTAGTGGCATACTTGTTGATTTTATCCAAGTTGGAGCCATTCTCACAAATGATGTATAGGTTCAAATTTTCATGCTTGTGAGTGGATAGTTGAGTTTTCTACAAAAAGTGACCAAAACATATTTTCATCTTTACTAACATCCTTTACTAACCCTTCACTTGTATTAACTTCTATTTCAATGTCATTTACTTTATGCCTTTATTTTATGTCATTTACTTTATACTTTATGTTTAGCATTTCATATCATATTGTTTGTGATTATACCATTTTGTTCTTTGCCCATTTGGATCTTTCTTTTATATCATTGTAAAGAAAACACTAATAAGAAAAATCCTAAAAGGAACTTGTTCCTCCTGATTTATGGACTCGTGGTTACTATCCTTGGCATCATTGTGGAGCTATGGACTTAGAATTAGGATCTTGACCCTTGCTTTGGGACTTGTAATTTTGAGACCCTAGAGTTCATCTGGAACCTTTGACTTTGGACTTTCTTTTGGAGACATGGTTGAACTACTTTAGTTTCATCTGATACATGAGTTATTATTTGCTTATTTTACTTGCTCGAGGCTTAATCCAAAGGAGGGAATTTTTGCCTGACTTATGTCATAAAGCTTTCTACCTCTTGGTTATATCTTTATTCCCTAGATTTTGTTTTATTCTTTAGGATAGTATCTTCTTCTCCTCCCCTTCTTTAATTTTCGAAGTCTTCTCTCTTTTTCAAAATCTTCTTGTTTCTTAAACTTGAACCACTTTCTCAATAAAACCTTACATTTTGTCAAGTGATTTTCAAAACCTTTTTCTTAATAAGTGCTAATCCATCTTAAGTATACTCAGACCAATTTCAAAAGACTAAAAAATGCATAACTCATTTAAACCATGTTTGTGCCCTTGTGCACTTTTCCTTTTAAAACTTTTCTCAAGGTGTTAGACATGAGTCATTTACATAGTTGAGATATAATTATCCTATCTCCATAGTATTGATAATAATTCTTTTTCATCTATGGAAGCTAGTGGCATACTTGTTGATCCTTATCCAAGTTGAAGCCCTTCTCATGATGATGTAAAGTTCTCATACTTGTGGGTGACTAGTTGAGTATTCTCCTTAAAATGACAAAATGTCTTTCCATTAAAAAATGAATCAAAACAAATTTACTTTGTTATTTTTACCATAAACTACGAGGTTTTGATTCTCCACTGCACTTTGTTGGTACGTAGGCATGAGACTTCAAAAGTCTTGGCAAACGCCAAAAGTAAGAAGAAATATTTCTTTTCCCATCTCTCCAATCTTTTACAAACAACACCCATTTTCAAACCAAAACGCACATTTTCAAAGAGGTTCCCATGGAGTACCATGGATGTTTAGGGTGCTAATTATTGGTGTAAGCCCTATAGGCCAATACTTTTGGTACTTGTATCGAATTATTTATTAATAATAAAATGTTTTTTCTTTATTATGTTTGTTTAATAAAGTCCTTGGAATAGCTAGTCCGTTTAATATATCAAGTGTGACTAAATCATGAGATCAAATTAAACATAAGGACATTATTCTTAAAGTATCCGTAGTCGAGCTTTATTGTGAAGTGAGATAACATTAAAGCATTAAGACTATTATGTATATAGACTGATGATCACATCTCATGGATCATGGATAAGGAGTTATCAAGTCTTAAACATATGTATGAATATTAAGAGTAATATTTATACTGGATTGACCCGCTATGAGAATACTATATATAATGTTATGCAAAGTGTCATAAGTTATTCTCATGGTGATAATGGTGTATACCACCCTTTGACCTGAAACCACTATGAACCCTAGATGTAGAGTCGAGTGTCTTATTGCTGATCAAACATTATCCGTAACTGGATGACCATAATGACAGTTGATGGGTACTCCACGAAGCATGCTAAGGGACATGAGTGACCTAGATGGAATTTGCCCATCCCGCGTAACAAGATAAATGTCTATGGGCCCAATATTGAACTGGACAAGGATGACACGGTCTATGCCTTGTGTTCAATATAGACATCAGAGCAAAATGGTAATTGTACACATAAGTATTATCACAAAAGGATTTGTCAGATCACATGGCATTTTCGTGTCTTGGGTAGCAGCGATGTGTTGCTAGATACCGCGCACTATTTATTATGTTAAATACGTGATTTAATATAATCGCCAATGCCATGAAAACCTATAGGGTCACACACAAAAGGACAGATTGATGAGAGATAGAGTAACTAAGGAACACCGTAAGGTACGGTGCACTTAAGTGAATTGTAGAATATCGTAAGGTACAATGTACTTAAGTAGAATACAAAATATGGTAAGGTACCACACGCTTAAGTGATTTTGGCATATTATAAGATATGTGCCACATACACTTAAGTGGGCTTTTTAGCTTGTAGCCCACACAAGTGGTTCTATAAATAGAACCCTTATGTAGAAGCATTTGTGCAGTTGCAATTTCGTTTCTCTCTCTCTCTCTCTCTCTCTCTCTCTATCTCTCTCTCTCTCTCTCTCTCTCTCTCTCTCTCTCTCTCTCTCTCTCTCTCTCTCTCTCTCTCTCTCTCTCTCTCTCTCTCTCTCTCTCTCTCTCTCTCTCTCTCTCTCATCTCTCTCTCTCTCTCTCTCTCTCTCTCTCTCTCTCTCTCTCTCTCTCTCTCTCTCTCTCTCTCTCTCTCTCTCTCTCTCTCTCTCTCTCTCTCTCTCTCTCTCTCTCTCTCTCTCTCTCTTAGTCAAAGCTTTCATTCGTAACAGATAGCACTGAGATTGAAGGAATCCGTTCGTGTGGACTGAGTAGAGGTGTTGCCGTCATTCAACGTTCGTGATTGCTCCGAAGATCTGCATCAAAGGTTTCAATAGTCACAAGAGGTAACGATTCTATCACTGATCATGCCGATTTGTAAGGATCACTTAAGGAGATTTTTTTTTTAAATTCCGCTGCGTTTTGGATCGCTCTTCTCCTTCAGTGGTATCAGAGCCACTTACAAAACCATGCGTCTAATAGCTGTTTATTTTCTGTATTAATACGATTAAAAGACAGAACGAATCAAAGAACAAACGAGTAATTAAATTTGGCATCATGTGTGTACGATTTGGATGATTGATGTCGACTATGCTTTGGGATCCGACATTAGTATGGTGAAGCAGCGATACATCGATCGTCCATAGGTTACGCAATTGAGATCGATCAAGTTATATATATGATATAAGTAATCCTGATGCAAAATACAGTATATATGATATACTGTTTCTGTTTTGTTCATTCAAACACTTAATGGTTATTTTCCTTTGAGCGATCAATGGTCGTTTGCTTCTTGATTCGACATTAGTATGGTGAAGCAATGCCCTGTTGATCAATCATACTGAATCAACAATCGAGGTGTGTTTGACGGTATGAAATTGGTGCATTAGGGTTAATGACGGTACAAGGGTTGTGCTGTCAAAGAGTTATGAGATTAGGGTTGTGTCAAGAGTTGTGCACAAGGGAACCACCGTCCGCTGACCGGGCAGCGAAACCCCCGTCCGCTGACCGGGCAGCGGACCCTCGGCTAACTCTGCATAGTGTGATCGGTTGGCGGAATTTAATTTGGTTTTAATTAATTAAAAGAATTTAAATTAATAATAATAATATGTTTATTATTATTGTCTTGTGGTGATCAGTTATGGCCTTAGTTTTCTTTTATTTTGTTTTGGGATTTTAAAATACGACCTGCGTGTCGTGCCTCTCTTTTAATCTCTTAATGTAACTTTTTTTATCATATCAGTCCCTCGTATGTAAAACGACTTTCTTTTATGAAATGTAATGTTATGAAGAAAGAGAAGAATACAATATCAAAGGAGAACAACCTTGAAGATCTTGCTTGGAGAAGCTTAGATCGTTATTAGGTTAGCTTAGGTTCTCTCATTGGCTTGGGAGAACAATTGCGCTAGGGGCCATAACTGTTTCATTATGTATGTTGATGCATGTGAATGTATGTTGATGCATGTGAGAGACGATTTATATGATAAATAAGCCGGTGAGATCAGAATAATTGCAAATTCCCTCAAATTAAATATTAAGTTTATGCTTTCCAAATTTTAGCACTCATCAAGACCAGTATAGGATAATGTAGGTTTCGTCTACGCGAGATGCATGTTCTATATTAGTAAGGTGCGATGGGATAATTGTAATGTCCAACTGCTAAAATAATGGGTCAAACTTAACTAAACAAATTATAATAAGATTATATATGTTTAGAAGCAAGAGTTGGAAATGATTCATGTGATGGATTGGAATAAGGAGTTATTCACCCAACTAAAATATTTGAGAGTTGTATTAGATACAATTGGAAGGATTTCCTACCTAAATAACCTAGTTTTATGTAATCCTCCTACACAGACTTAAAACAAAGTGAAATGTGGATCTCGACCCACTAAAAAATCTTCCAACAGGATTTTCCGAATCAAACGGTGAGGGTCATTTGTTTTGAGTAAAATAGTGGGAGCATATTTAATTAAAGTCCTAATTAAATATGTTATTGATACTTATATTTTCATTATTTTCATGTAGATTACCATGAAAACAAACACCTATAACAACATTTTGCGATCAATCCTTGAAAAGGAAAAATTGTCTGGGACAAATTTTTTGGATTGACACCGAAATTTGAGGATTGTCCTCAAAGATGATAGAAAGCTGTATGTCTTGGAGAAACCTATTCCTGAAGAGGAACCTCCTAGTTCTGCACCTAAGGAAGAAAGAGATGCTTATAAGAAGCATGTCGATGATGCCAATGAAACTGCTTGTCTCATGCTAGCTACCATGAACTCAGAGTTGCCAAAGCAACATGAGAACATGGCAGCGTTCGATATGATCGAACACCTGAAGATGCTCTATCAAGAGCAAGCAAGGCATGAAAGGTTTGAAGTTTCAAAAACCCTTTTTCAAGGCAAGTTAGCTGAGGGAGCCCCTGTAGGTCCCCATGTGCTCAAGATGATTGGGTATGTGGAAAACCTTGAGAGGTTGGGTTTTCCCCTCGGAAAGGAACTCGCGACTGGTTTGATCTTGCAATCGTTTCCAGATAGATTCAGTCAATTTGTCCTAAATTTCAATATGAATGATATGGACAAATCTCTTCCTGAACTGCTAGCCATGTTAAGAACTGCTGAGCAGAATCTGAAGTCAAAAGGGAAGTCCATTCTGATGATCGGAAATAGAAAGAGACAGAACAAAAGACCCACCAAATAGGGTGATAACGGGAAAAACAAGGAAGTTGCCAAACCTAAACCTACTGTTGCTGCTTTGAAGCCTAGTGGGCGCATAGCAAAGGAAGGCACCTGCTTCCATTGCGGTAAGACCAGACACTAGAAGAGAAACTGCCCAAAGTACTTAGAAGATAAGAAGAATGGAGTAGAGACTTCAACTTCAGGTATTTTTGTCATTGAAATTAATTTATCTACTTCTGCATCATGGGTATTAGATACTGGATGCGGTTCTCACATTTGTACCAATGTGCAGGGGCTAAAAAGAAGTAGAGATTTGGCAAAAGGTGAAGTTGACCTACGAGTTGGCAATGGAGCAAAGGTTGCTGCTTTAGCCGTAGGAACTTATGTATTGACTTTACCTAGTGTAGCACCTCAAATTTGCACCTCCCATTTTGTATATACATTTTCATGTTTAGGTCATTAGCATTGCAATATCCACTGCATAGCATTGCATTGTCCATTGCCTAGTGCAAGTCATCAGTCAAGATTGGTCAAGAGGTTCAGTTGTGCAAGCAAGCAAGTGCATTTCCTATGGAAGCAAAGCCCTAGGGTTGGTTCATTGAGCTCATGTGACCTAGGGATCATTTTGAAGTGGTTTGGCCAAAGATTGAAGGCTCAAAGTCCATTAGTCAAGATGTAATACATCTGAAACCCTAGAAAGTCAACAAAAGTCAACTGTCAATTCAATCATGGATTTGAAGGTGGGAGATGGTTAGAGAGGCCTCATTCATGTCCATAAAAGTCTCATTTGACATTTCAAACATCAACAATGAAGAATTTGAGGTCAGATGAAAAGTTTCCAAAAATAGTAAGTGACCTGTAATTTGAAACTGCCAAAAATGGAAAGGTTTTCTCCTCAAGATTACATGACCAAGCAAGCTTCAAATGAAATTTTGTCCAACATGAAAGTTGAAGATCTTGCTCTCCCATTTCCAAAAAGTCCAAGATCATGAATTTCTCATGTGTGGTTGAAAAGATATGGATCAATCATGGCCAAATAAATTTGAACTTCAAACATGCATAACTTTTTAACCATAAGGCCAAATGAAGTGGTTCTTTTTGCAACATTTCTCTCTTGACATGTACTATCCAATTCATGCATCATAGGCCATGAATTTCCATCACAAAAATATTTGCATTTTCATTTGAATTTTGGAGGGAAAGTTCAAATTCAAAAATTAAGCATGGTTTCCATATTCTAGCATTGCATTTGGCTTCAAAACAGCATTTCAAGTGGATTTCCAACAGAATTCGTGTACTGTTGCATTGCTTTTCATGCATAGAGGTGAATTGGCAAAATTGGCATAAACACCTCATTTTCACTAATAACACTTGCATTGGCTTAATTGTGATTAAGAATTTCATTAGCACATCATATATATAGCTAATCCTAACAGAAAACTGCATTAACACATCACAATTTCCAGATCTGAAAATTTTCACACATTGTGCTCTCAAACTTTTCTTCAATTTTCTTCATACACCTTGCCTTGTTCTTGATCAAATCATCATCCATGAGCATTGTGGAGCATAGTTGAAGCAGGATCCAAGGAATTTCGTGCAGATTTGAAGCTGTTGAAGCTTGCATTAATCCATGGCAGTTGGAGATTCAAGCAAGATCAAGCACGATTAACATTCAAACCTTCCTCCATTCATTCATCCAAGAGCTTATGAAGATCTGTTTCTACTTTCCAAGGCCTAAATCCATTGATTTCACTTCTGCATCTTCTTGAAGGTCAGAATTCGATTCCATTAATTCTTGAAATGTTTATGTGCTTATTGTAGATCGTGCAACACTGAGTAAACTGAGCTTCATATCATTAATTTTCATGAAGTATTGTGTTAGTTATGCTAGATCTAAGTTTGACATGTGAAACTTCTTGTGTTCGATTTGCTGGATATATGTTGATTCATGTTAAACCAAGCCTGGATTCATGTTGTATGATGTGAGAGGAACACGATGATGTGATTATTTTGAATTTCTGTGCACATGTGTTCTTGAGCGTATGAACATGATGAATGTTGATGAAGCTGTTAGGGTTTTATTCCCAGAAGTGTGTTTGATCCTCTTCAGCGTGTGTTTGCATGCGTTTAGTTGTTAATGTCCATGCATTGGTCCAGCGTAGCAGCCACATGGCCTTTTGATTGGTTGCTTTTGATTGCCCGTGCCACATCAGTTAAGTGAAACGGTGCGTTTCACTAACTAGGCGCCTTAATTCAAATATTGACACGGTTCGAATCCTGCTCACAACATTTTCCCATATTGCCTTGCATTTTATTCCTTTTCTTCACATATTCATGCTATGCTTCTCACATGTTTTTATTTTATTTTTTCTTTCACTTCCAAAAATCATAACTCAATAAGTATGCATCCAAATAACATGAGAATTTTTGCATCTTGCTCCTTATCATTTCTAGTTTTTTTTGACTATTTTTCCATAATTTGTGCCTGGATGGAATTTAATTTGGCCTAGGGTTTGTGTATGCATGTCCAATTTGTACCTTGCTTACCATATGCTTTGTGAAATGATGAGATTTAATCCAATGCTTGTGAAATTTGGTATGCTTAAACTAGACATCTTTCTGGAATTTATGGTGTTGAGTTTGCAATTTTATCATGTTCCATTGTTGGGATATGCTCATGTTAATGTAGGTGTGACAATGTGTGTCACACCTTTGCTTGCTCAACTTAATGAATTTCTTTGCCATCCCAAATGAATGCCAAATGATGTGATTTTTTGTATGATGCTTCTTATGCACGTTGTCATTGATCATGATGTTTTGTGGAATTTTTGGATTGATTTCTGATTTGTTTGGGATTTTTCTTTCTGGATTACCATTTGTGGACTTTTGAATAGTCTTGAACTTCAATGATTTGGGAAATGCTGGTTGTGTATCCTATGAATGTGAAATTTTGCACATTGATTCTAGACATATTGAAGTTTATTGTGGATTTGGTTTTAGGTCTTTATCATGTACCAACTTTGTTTTAGGCTTGTGCTAAGTTGATGTAACATTTGGTGCCTCATTTGAGCTTGTTTGTGCCTACCTTGACTTGATGAATTTGATTACCATGCTTAAACTTGTCCAAATGCCCTGATTTTTGGTGTGTTGATCATGTGGTGTGTTCTGTTTAGCCATGATTTTTATTGAGATTTATTGAACCATTTTGGAATTAATGTGCATTTGTTCATTCTGTTGTTTCAATGTGCTTCCAACTTGCATGCCTTGCCTTATTTGATTTGTGAAATGAATTTGGTTGATGCTTTTGACATGAGACCTTTTGGATTATATTCTTGATTGGTTGAGGTTGATTCATGTCAATTTTCATGTTCTGGTTTGAATTATTTCTTCATCTTTGACCCTAGGCCTTGTCCTAGTGGTTTGTGCTTATGTTTGAGCTTTATTTTCAGGATAAGAAGCACATGACCATGAGAGGATTGATTCATTTGCTTGAGTTGTATTATTTGGTTGATGTTGACTAACCTTGACTTGTTTTGTAGGAATGTTAGCTCATTTGAGTTTGAGCTTGTGCGTTGCACATTGTAACATTGCTTGTTTGACTATGTCTGTTGATTGTGGACTATTAACTGTCTGTTTGACTTTTTGAATTGTGTACTGATTGAGTTGGATTGTTTTCAGGTACATTAGTTGCTTAAGTTCATTGTGAACTTGCTTTTGCTTTGCTTGGTTGCTTAACCATTTGAGGTATAACTCTCTGACTTCATGTAGTTTGGAAGACCTGTCCTGTTACTTGGGCAGGCACCTGTCTGAAGCCCTCCTTAAGAGGCAATGCTTGTGTTTGTTTACTTTTGTGCAAAGCAGGAAAAGACCTCTATGAGGCAATTGGCAGATATAAGAGATGTGCAATCCATCTCCTGCTATTCAGTGTGTCATCCCTTTTTCTCACACACCTTGTGTTGATGCATTGTGGATATTAACCCAAGATCTTTGTTGAGTCAGTCATATGTGGAGAAGAGTTCCAACTTTCTGAACTCCCACACTTTCATTTGTCTGAAGCTCTCCCAGGCCAGGGATAAGAGCTGTGAGGTCTTACCCTCACTTCCTATTTCATCTGCTTCACCCTAACTCTCAATGTTAGGGTTAAGAGCTAACTACACCCGATTCCAGTTGGCTTGTGTTTCACAGCCTAGCCTTGTGTGAGCCCACTTTGTTTGTATATAGTGTGTGCTAATTGTGTGTATGTTTGCTTTACCTGTGCTGTTTAGGATAACTTGCTTCCTGTGCAAGTTAGATAGAAACCTTAACATAGGGATCGTATGCATGACAACTTCTAGGCTCGAGTCGAAGTCTCCCTAGTAGTTTATGTCTCCCTTTGTATCTGGTTAGGCTAGTCCTTTGTCCCTGCGTAGGGGAACTACATCGCCCTGATCCTCATACCAGATGAGATACGTAGGCAGGAGATGAGCTGATCTCTCCGGGCGCCCTTTTTGCTTGTGTCTCTTGTGTGTGTTAGGAGATGGATGTAAGACCAGCGATTGGCATTCCGTATCCTTTTCTTGTGTGTGTTGGAGTCTGACATAAGTCCAGCGATTGGCAGTTGGTTTCCCGTGTCTTGTTTGCTTGTTGGAGTCTGACGTAAGTCCATCGATTGGCAGTTGGTTTCCTGCGTGTGTGTTTGTTGGTTTGGAGTCTGATGTAAGTCCAGCGATTGGCATTCGGTTTCCATGTTTGCCTGTTTGTGTGGAGTCTGACGTAAGTCCAGCGATTGGCAGTCGGTTTCCTGTTTGTGTTTTGTTTGGCGTGCGTTAGCCGAGCTACGACTGCTCTGATTCTTCTTTTGTCAGAGAAGATACATATGCATAGGATGCGACATCCTAGCGAGCACGTTTCCCCTGTCCCGAACTACGTCGACTCTGATGTCTGTGCCTGACAGACTACGTAGGCCCAGGATGCGATATCCTGCCGAGTTAGTTTCTTTTGTTTTCTGTGTCTCCTTTCAGCCAGTGTGTGTTTGTGTTTGAGCAGTGTTTTAGCAACCTTTATCCTTCCTTTTGTGCGTGGATCCCGTCGAGTACGACGGATGCGTAGGGGTGCTAATACCTTCCCTTCGCAAACCGACTCCCGATCCCATCTCTCTTTGGTCGCGAGACCATGTCTTTTCCAGGTTTACTTCGAGCGTTTCCTTTCCCTCTTTTGGGATAAATAACGCACGGTGGCGGCTCTGTTGTTTTCTTTTCCCGCCGGTTTTTCGCGTAATGATCTTTTGGCCCTCATACATACTGATGTATGTGGACCACTGAACATACCAGCCAGAGGAGATTTTCAGTACTTCATCACATTTACTGGTGATTTCAGTAGATATGGTTATGTGTATTTAATGAAACACAAATTAGAGTCCTTTGAAAAGTTCAAGGAATTCAAGAATGAAGTACAAATCCAACTAGGTAAGAATATTAAAACTCTTCGATCAGATCGAGGTGGTGAGTATTTAAGCCTAGAGTTTGATGACCATCTGAAAGAGTGTGGGATCCTGTCCCAACTTACTCCTCCTGGAACACCCCAATGGAATGGTGTATCTGAGAGAAGAAATCGAACCCTGTTAGACATGGTCCGATCCATGATGAGTCACACCGATCTTCCAAACTCCTTTTGGGGACATGCACTATTGACAGCAGCTTACACACTTAACCGTGTTCCATCCAAAAAGGTTGAGAAGACACCATATGAGATATGGAGTGGTAAAAAACCACATATGTCTTACATGAAGATTTGGGGTTGCGAAGTTTATGTGAGACGACAAATTTCAACTAAGCTTGAGCCCAAATCTGACAAATGGTTATTTGTGGGGTATCCTAAAGAAACAAGACGGTATTACTTCTACAATCCTTCTTAGGGCAAAGTGTTTGTCGCTCGAACTGGAGTTTTCCTAGAAAAGGATTTTATCTCCAAAGGAATCGGTGGGAGGAAAGTAGAGCTTGAAGAAATTCAAGAATCACAAAGCATTGATATACCTATGGAGGAATTAGAGCAGGAAACACAAGTAGTTGTGGAAGAGCAACCTACTCAAGTAGAACAAGACCAACGTAGGTCAAGCATGATACGTCACCTACCTGAGAGATATGGACATCTCATAACTGATCAAGGTGATGTATTACTCATGGATCAAGATGAGCCTGTGACCTACCAAAAGGTCATAACTGGTCCCGAGTCTGAGAAGTGGCTAGAAGCCATGAAATCTGAAATGGATTCCATGTACACAAACCAAGTTTGGACCTTGGTAGAGCCTCCTGTAGGGGTTAACCCTATAGGATGCAAGTGGGTCTTCAAAAAGAAGACTGACATGGATGGTAAGGTACATACCTATAAGGCAAGACTGGTTGCAAAAGGATATAAACAAATTCATGGGGTTGACTATGATGAAACCTTTTCACCAGTTGCAATGCTTAAATCTGTTCGGATTTTACTTGCTATCGCTGCATATCATGATTATGAAATATGGCAGATGGATGTCAAAACTGCTTTCCTTAATGGGAATCTTCTTGAGGATATGTACATGACACAACCTGAAGGATTTGACATACTAGAAGAAGCCTAAAAGATATGTAAGTTACAAAGCAAGCTTCCAGAAGCTGGAATCTTCGTTTTGATGAAACAGTAAAACAATATGGATTCATCAAGAACAAAGATGAGCCTTGTGTCTACAAGAAGGTTAGTGAGAGCATGATCGTTTTCCTGGTATTATATATAGATGACATATTACTCATTGGAAACGATGTCCCTACCCTGCAAAAAGTAAAGTCTTGGTTGGGGAAATACTTTTCTATGAAGGACCTAGGTGAAACAACCTATATATTAGGAATCAGAATCTATAGAGATAGATCACAAAAACTTCTTGGCCTAAGTCAGAGTACATACATAGACAAAGTGCTGAGACGCTTAAATATGCATGATTCCAAGAAAGGATTCATACCTATGCAACATGGCTTGTGTCTACCAAAAACACAATCCCCTTCAACTAAGGAAGAAATGGATCGCATGAATAAGATTCCATATGCATCTATAATAGGATCTATCATGTATGCCATGTTATGTACTCGACCAGATGTCTCGTATGCTTTAAGTGCAACGAGTAGGTACCAATCTGATCCTGGTGATTCTCATTGGGTAGTTGTCAAGAATATCCTTAAGTATTTGAGAAGGACTAAGGACTCATTCTTGATATATGGAGGTCAGGAAGAGCTTGCTGTAATTGGATACACCGATGCTAGTTTCCAGACAGATAAAGATTACTTTAGATCGCAATCTGGTTATGTGTTTTTCTTAAACGGTGGCACTGTGAGTTGGAAAAGTTCAACGAAAGATACAATTGCTGATTCTACAACCGAGGCCGAGTATATTGCTGCCTCAAGTGCAACAAAGGAAGCTGTTTTGATCGAAAACTTCATTAGTGAACTTGGCATAATTCCTAGCATTGTGGATCCCATTGGTCTCTATTGTGATAACAATGGTGCTATCGCACAAGCTAAGGAGCCTAGATCTCACCTACAATCCAAACACATACTTAGGCATTATCACCTCATTCGAGAGATAATAGATAGAGGAGATGTGAAAATATGCAGAGTATCTACACTTGACAATATTGCTGACCCACTGACAAAGCCTCTTGCGCAGCAGAAGCATGACGGCTATACTAGATCTATGGGCATTAGGGGTATGCCTGATTGGCTCTAGTGCTAGTGGGAGATTGTTGGTGTAAGCCCTAGAGACCAATACTTTTTGTACTTGTATTGAAATATTTATTAATAATAAAAGGATTTTTCTTTATTATGTTTGTTTAATAAAGTCCCTGGAATAGCTAGTCCGCTTAATGTATCAAGTGTGACTTAATAATGAGATCACATTAAACATAAGGACATTATTCTTAAAGTATCCGTAGTCGAGCTTTATTGTGAAGTGGGATAACATTAAAGAATTAAGACTATTATGTATATAGACTGATGATCACATCTCATGGATCATGGATAAGGAGTTATCAAGTCTTAAACATAGGTATGAATATTAAGAGTAATATTTATACTGGATTGACCCGCTATGAGAATACTATATAGAATGTTATGCAAAATTTCATAAGTTATTCTCATGGTGATAATGGTGTATACCACCCTTCGACCTGAAACCACTATGGACCCTATATGTAGAGTCGAGTGCCTTATTGCTGATCAAACGTTATCCGTAACTGGATGACCATAAATACATTTGATGGGTACTCTACGAAGCATGCTAAGAGACATGAGCGACCTAGATGGAATTTGCCCATCCTGCGTAACAGGATAAATGTCTATGGGCCCAATATTGAACTGGACAAGGATGACACAGTCTATGCCTTATGTTCAATATAAACATAAGGGTAAAAGGGTAACTCTACACATAAGTATTATCACAAAAGGATTTGTCAGATCACATGAAATTTTCGTGTCTTGGGTAGCAGTGATGTGTTGCTAGATACCGCTCACTGTTTATTATGTTAAATACGTGATTTAATATAATTGCCAATGCCACGAAAACCTACAGGGTCACACACAAAAGGACGGATTGATGAGAGATAGAGTAACTAAGGAACACCGTAAGGTACGGTGCACTTAAGTGAATTGTAGAACATTGTAAGGTACAATGTACTTAAGTAGAATACGAAATATGGTAAGGTACCACGCGCTTAAGTGATTTTGGCATATTATAAGATATGAGCCACATACACTTAAGTGGGTTTTTTAGCTTGCAGCCCACACAAGTGGTTCTATAAATAGAACCCTTGTGCAGAAGCATTTATGCAGTTGCAATTTTGTTTCTCTCTCTCTCTCTCTCTCTCTCTCTCTCACTCAAAGCCTTCAATCGTAGTGTAGCGGTGTATTCGTCGTTATATGATTTATTGATTAAACCATAAGCAAAGTATACAAAGAAATCGAGTCGCCACCGCACTTTTATTTATCCAAAGGACTGGCTAAAAAGCGAACAAAAGCCTAAGAAGTTTTACACGTAGAAAACTAATGAAAAGATCAGAGAGTCTGGGTAAGGGGTAAATTACGCAATGGGAAGGTGTTAGGCACCCATCACGTCCTAGGTACTCCTAGGGAGCCCTTTTCACACTTGTTGTATAAAAATGTTTATTTATTTATGACATATTATGCAAACATGATTGGGAAGATGAGAAAAGAATGTACAAGTTAGTTATTTTTGTGTTTGAACGGATGAACCCGTTGCCTACGTACCTTCCATCAAAGGTAGGGATCAAAACGCCGTAGTTCGGCTAAAAGATTTCCAAATTGTCAGTGGGTCCAATTTTAAAACAAAAGCACTAAGGCTTTTCATTCTCAACGGGAGAAAACTCAACCAATACCAACAATCCACCATGCAAGGATAGCTTCAACATACAAGTGAGGGGTTAACCCTATAATAAGTATGGAAGACTTACAATCAACTTACTAAGGATGCGGTGAGATTTACGTCAACCACTATGAGAATTGAAACCTATGGCTAATGTATGAAAACATATTAACAATGGACAAAGCCACAAAACAATTGAATGGGTGAAGTTAATTGATTATGAGTATTCACAAAGTATGGTCAAAGTGTGATTAAGATTGATTCAAAGAGAAGTATTAACAAAAGTGAAGTTTGAAAATCAAGGACTTAAGGTCCAGGTTTCTAATTTGAAAGAGGTGAGAATGTTTGCACAACATGTATCTACAAGTTTGAAAAGTCAACAAGTGAGAAGGGATTTTTGAAACAAAAGGGTATGGATGATGGAGTGTAAAACTTCCTAGCAGTTCACCTCTTGAAATCATATGGGAGATGATTCAAGTGTGTCCTTCGGAATAAAGCAACAAAGCAAGTTAGCAAAATAAAGAGCAAGGTGATACCGGATGCCACTCAATGGACTTACTCCAATCTCACACAAAAGCGGATACCGGATACCAATAAATGGATTTACACCAATCTCCTAAAACAAAACAATGATACCGGATGCCAATACATGGTCTTACTCCAATCTCACAAACAAAAGCGGATACCGGATACCAATAAATGGATTTACACCAATCTCCTAAAACAAAACAATGATACCGGATGCCAATACATGGTCTTACTCCAATCTCACAAATAAAACAAGACATGGATGTCAGATGCCAATCTATCTGGACTTATTCCAACCTCCACAAGATGATCATAGGAATACAAATGCCAACATCATGGACTTATAATTGCATCCTCACATACAACAAACAAACAGAAGCACCAAGCTAAGAGGATATGAGTGACCAATGAAATGGTCTTACACTCTATCCCTTCCAAATCACAGGAACAATGGCCAAAGAACATGGTCTTACAATTGTCCTCAATGGGCAAACACAAACGTGTCACAAAGATATGCAATGATGATCATACAAGGATGAACAATCAATGATGATGAATGCACAATGGCAGATAAGCAATCATGTTCAAATGAATCAAACAATCAATCAAACAAATTCAAGTAGCACACACTATAACCAAGCAATTAGGCTCAAACAAAGGGTTAGACATTAAAGTCAATTGGAATGGGTAAATGGTGCTCTTAACCTTGACATTGAAAGGTCAAGGTGAAGCAGATGAAAGGATATGAGGGGTGTGCCTCATCACTCTTATCTCTGGTCAGATAGAGCATTGAATATCAGAAGGTGTGGGAGTTCAGAAAGATGGAACTCTCTCCACAGGTTAGACTCTATAGATCTTGGGCTTTTACTCACTATGCATCAACACATGTGGTGTGAGCAAGGTGAGAGACTCACAGAATAGTAGGAGATAGGCTACATATCTCTTTTGTCTACCAATTGCCTTATTAAAAGGACTTCACCTGCTTGGGGACAAAAATAAACAAGCACAATCATTGCCTCTTAAGGAGGACTTCAGACAGATGCCTGGCTAAATAACAAGCCAGGTCTTCCAGACTACATGGAGACAAGAGATTCTACCTCAATGCAAATGCTGTCAAGCAAAGCAATGCAAGTTCTCAAAGAACTATTAGAAACTATAGTACCTGAAATCAATCAAATATAATCAGTGTACCAATCACAAAGTCAAAACAAACAGCATAAGAACCAACAGACAACACAGTTATTCACATGTGCAAAGCACAAAGCTCAAAGCAAGTGAGTTAACATCCTACAAAACAAACAAGTTAGTTCATAACAATCAAATAAACCAACATCAATCAACTTGCACTAATCTCCTTAAAGCATTTGCTTCTTAACCTGAAAAGTCAAACTCAAACATGAGAAATAAGACCACTAGGACAAGCCTAGGGTCAAAAGGAGGTGAAAAATTCAAAACAGCAAGTGAAAATTAACAAAAATCAAGATTTATCAATCAAGAAGAGCATCCAATTGGTCTCACATCAAAACTATGCACCAAATCCATTTCATACACATAACATGTCAAACTATGCATTTTGGAATCACATTGGAGCAAACAGAATGATCACAATCAAACCAATACCAAAATAGCTCAATAAATTCCAAGAAAATTCAAGTCTAAACAGAACACATTCAATGAGCCACATATCAAATTTCATGCCATTTGGACCAGAGGAAGTATGGAAATTAAATTCACTAAGTCATGGTATGCAACAATGAACTCAAACTAGGCCACAAATAGTGCATCAACTTTAGGCAAGTGTAAAACAGTGAGGACAAATGATAAATGAATGAGACCAAAGCCATGATACACTTCAACATGTTAGGAAGCAATGTATAAAATTTCAAGCTCAGGTGATAAGGCATAAGGATTTCACAAAACATGGAAGTTCAGCACTTAACAAGAGTTCACAAATGACCAAACAGCAAAGGAAAATATCAAACAAATTGAAAATGCCTTCAAAAAATCCAGGAAAAATCACAAGCAAACTAGACATACGGGAGTAATCACATGCCAAATTTCAGAGTAATTGGCATAGCATAAGCGTGGAAAATAAAATCAAGAACATGAACAACAATTAGTGTGCCACACTTGTAACACTCATGAATATCACATCATATCTCCTAATATAGAAATGCAAAATTAGCAAACCATATACCAAAATCACCAGGAATGAGTCTAGATCATGCATATAAAATTTCAAACATTTTGGAGCAAGCATCAAGATTTCATGAATGAAATAGAAAAACATATGCAAGAAACATACATGATCAAAACCAATAGACAAAAATAAAAACCAGCCATGCACAACTTTTGCTATCATGCCTATAAAAAACTAGAGGAAAAATGGAGATGAATGCAAAAATCCCCACACAATTTGGATCATCCATGAATTATTTGTGATTTTTTGAAGTTTGATGATAAAATGAAATAAACATTTAAGAATTAAAATGAATTTAAATGGAGGCAGTGGCATTGTTGTAATTACGACGCTCACTAAATGAAACGCTGCGTTTCATTTAGTGAGGTGGCAGCGCGCGAATGGCTAGAGAACGCGGTAAACACGAATTCAAAATCAAGGCATGGCAACATGGATCTAGACGCGTTCTGGAAGAGAAAAATTGAAGTGTTCTTGCACATCCAACATCACCATGAACAAATTCACACAGAAAATAGACAAATCGCATATGGATCGATTCGTCTTTCATCAAGGATCAATAATATCATCCTAATTTCATCTAAAATTCAACACAGAAAAAGATTCGATCGAAGAAAGTTTTGGCAAGCAGACTTCAAATCAAGATTTCTCCATAAATACTTGATGGATTAGCGCGATTCAAATTGCATTCTACTCTATGTTGCAAGATCTATCTAAACCACATGTCAATTTCAAGAATCGAAGAACTTGAAATCTCACCTTATGATGAAGCTGCTGTTGAATCCGTGTGTATTTTGCTTGGAATTTCCAAAACAAATGGCTTATAATGATGATGGAGATGAATAGAATCAATGCTTCAGCTCAACAATGCTTGAATCACCAGAATTTTCCAACTGCCATGTGAAGGAGCTTGCTTCAACAGTCACGATTATCAAGTGTTCTTCCACTTTTTGCCTTCAACAGTTCTTCAATTTCACCTGCCAATGATGAACAACACGAAAGGAAGCAAAAAAAATGATGAATTCTTGATGAACAAGTGAAAAAAGTGTGAGAAAAATTGAGAGAATTTGGAAGTTTTTGGTTTGGGATCTGAGCAAATGATTGTGGATCTGGATTTTCTGTTATGATTAGGCTCTTATACCTTATGTTAATCCAGCTACTAAACATGATTAAGCCAAATTGGAAGTGATTAGCAAGAAGCTCATGTTATGTCATTTGGCAAAATTGCCCTTTCTCACCTTGAACCAATGGAACAGTAAACTTTTGCTTGCAGCAAGTCATAAATCATGTTTAGAAACAATTCCAACTGGTTTGGCATGAAAATTCCATGTACTTTTGAAAATCACTATTTTTCCCACTAAAATTTAATTGGTTCACTTGAAAAATGACCTTTTTATGTTATGATTTTTGATGAAATGTAATGATGCATTATGATAGTACATGTTAAATGTGGTTTGCTCAAAAAAGAATCACCCATATGGTTTGAAAGTTATGCCTCTTTGAAGTTCCAAAATTCTTGAAAATGATTTGATCATAACTTGCCAACCACACATGAGAAATGAGTGTTCTTGGACTTTTTGGAAAGGTGAGAGCAAGATCTTCAACTTTCATGTTGGGCAAAATTTGATTTGAAGCTTGCTTGGACATGTAATTTTGAGGAGAACTTTCCATTTTTGGCAGTTGAAAATTACAGGTCCTTACTATTTTGGGAAACTTTTTGTCTGACCTCAAATCCTCCAATGATGATGTTTAAAATGTTGATGGAGACTTATATGGACATGAATGAGACCTTTCCAACCATCTCACACCTTCCAATCCCTGATTAAATGCACAGTTGACCACAGTTGACTTTGTTAGGGTTTTGGTTGACTGAGCCATGTTCTGATGAATTTCAAGCCTCTTTCTCTTGAGATCTTGATACCAAATGATACCATAACTCATATGAACTCTTGATGAATGATCATGGTGCCCAGATTCTTCAAGAATGGTCACCATCCATTGTCCAATGGCTGATTTTGACTGGTTTGACCTAGTTTGCTTCATCTGCAAGTAACAAGGTTAGATGACAATATTTTTGTACTTTTGATTAGTAAACAAATGAAAAGCAATGATATACAAATGCAATACATGCTTGGTGATCAAGAATCACACTCACAAGATACCCACCCACTAGGAGGGAAGCAAAGGTGCACAATGATCCTTGAGGCAATGATATGATATGATATGATGCCATGAGGGATCTTAGGGACAAAATTGGGGTCTTACAGATGCCCCTATATAAGGTCATTCTAGCCGGAGAAGTGAAGTTTAGAAATCTTCGTCTCGACGCGGTAGAATGGGCTTAAATAACAGTAATGAGACAAATTTTGGTCCCTAAGAGACCTCATGATGCAGATGTATGCATGCAAAAGACACAACCTCTATGGGGAATATGATTCACACAGAAGAAAAGACGATCCATCGGGGTAATACACTCACCAGGAACAGAGACTCTAACAAGACTCTTGCGGACTCCTATTGGGGATAATAAAGAAAAAGAATGCGTGAGCAGGACACGACTTCGAGTTGGGGAAAACAAAACCGACACAACGTGCGTAAGACACGACTCTAATTAGGATAACAGAAGTCAGACTGGAGACCTCACTGGGGAAGTAAAGGACTCAAGCCGGGGAAAGAAGCAATTCCAAAGGAAAACACTCCCGTTGGAAAGACTCAAGCTGACTCGCGAAATGCGTGTACTGGGGAGAACACCAATACAGCAACACAAATAGAAACACAGCTCCGCTGGGGAAATCTAGACAAGACTTTCCAAGGGAAGCCAAAAGGATGAGATGTTACCGGTTAGTGAGTAACAAACTCAGGAAGAATGAATATCTAAGACCGGTATAAGGGTGATAGATATCAATCGACCAAACATCTGAGAAAGACCTGAAAAAGGTACATAAACTCAGGAAAATCTGACTCCACAAGGGACCAAGGTCATGATAGGGAGCAGACAGGAAGGAAACACCAAGGATACCGAGGTATATAATAGGTGACCGACCGAAGCGTGAATTGGTATATATGCCAAAACACCCATCATCCGAAAGGAGGGCTTGAAAAAGCAAATCGACTCACAGGATGGACATCCGAATCCGCAACGGGAAAATGAATCTTACTCAACGGGGGACACAAACCCAAAGAGTGCATGAGATATATTATCCATTACCGTCAGAACGTGGATAAAATACTTGCATGAGATATATTATCTATTACCGGCAAACCGTAGATAATAAACTCGCATGGTAAGAAACACCAAGGATACCGGGGTATATAATAGGTGATCTACCGAAAACGTGGATTGGTATATATGCCAAAACACTCATCATCCAAAACGCAAACTGGTTAAAGGATGGATATTCGATTCTACAAAGAATACGAATCTTGCTCAGCTGTGGAATAACAACAAGGACTCCAACCAAAGAGCGCATGAGACATATTATTCATTACCGGCAGACCGTGAATAATATACTCGCAAGGAAAAGACACCAGAGATACCGAAGTATATAATAGGTGACTAACCAAAAAGAGAGACAATCGATACCAAGCATCCGGGTAAACGAGAGACAACTCAAAAGGATAAATTGCAAGCATCCGACAATTATCCAACAACAAAGAACATTCGACTCCGCAGAGGGAAACAACGAATCTTACTCGACTAGGGAAACACAAAAGGTTTCAACTGAAGAGTGCATGAGATATATTATTCATTACCGGCAGACCGTGAATAATATACTCGCATGGAAGATTATCCACAACCGGTTACTGGGTTAACAAAGGATAAATCGACCGAAAAGAAAGGCATCAGGATACCAAAAATAGGTATATAAAGACGACCAATCAAAGGGAGCAACTATCATTACCAAGCAAACGGGTAAATGAAAGACGATCCGCTGAGGATGAATTGCAAGCATCCGGCAATTATCCACAGGAACTAGCTGGGGATACATTGATAAACAATCAATGGTCCGGGGAACAAATCACTAGCAAACGGTGAAAAGACCCACTGGCGACTTCAAAAGGGATAACATTGCAAGCATACGGCAATGATCCAGAAGATTTGCTGAGGATAAATTGCTAGCATCCGGCAATTGTCCAAAAGCAAAGTGGAATATCAACATCGAACAACGAATGAAGATAACCACAAAGAGTAACCATCATCGGTTAGGATGAACAACAAGGTTAACTCTGCAAAGGGGAGAAATTAGGGTTTACAACTACCGAATACGGGGTAGAATACCAAAAATCTGGCTGAGGAAACAAGAGGTTAACACTACCGACTACTGGGTAGAAACCAAAGACTCAGCTGGGATAAAATTGCAAGCAACCGACAATTATCCAACTGCACCACAAGGTACAAAACTCCGATGGGGAGAAAAATCACAACATGGGATTTACAACTACCGAATACGGGGTAGAAGACCACAAACTCCACTGGGGACCGGGTGAATGAAGGCCAAATACTGAGCACTTATTCAACTTATACCATAGGGAACGCAAACTTTGTTGGGGATAAAAATCACAACAACAGAAAATCCACCCTCAACCAGAACGAACCACAAAGATTACCTCTGATAAGGGAAAAGAGATAGGACTAACGACTACCGAATACGGGGTAGTAGCCACACTCTGGTGGGAATAACCACAAATTAGGGTTTACATCTACCAAATACTGGGTAGAAAACCAAAAACTCTTGCTGAGGAATAAAAGGTATATAACCCCAAATTCCGCCAACGAGCAAGAAACATAGGACTTACAACTACCGGTTACTGGGTAGAGGCCCAAAAAAACTTTCGCTGGGGAACAACCCACTGGGGAGCACAAACTTGATAATCGCCAACTCGGGATTAATCCGAAGAGACAGACTGAATCAAAACATGTCCTATGAGGATATAGCTCAAAAGGAACAAATCATCCCAATATATATGTTGGGGAGGAAACGGAAGAAACCGTCATCCATGAGAGCATATCTCAATGGGGAACTGCAGAAGGAAAAGACAGACACTTTTTGCTTATGGGCTGACTCTATATGGAGAGATTTAAAACCCGACATCCGCTTGGGGAGATCTTTTAGAGAGATCTATATCACCCTTAGCAGGAGAACAACAAACAAACGATATATGGTAAAAATGCAATATATATATCTGAATGTTTTATGAATATGCATGGATATGCGTGATTTATGTTTGATGAATGCTGACAAAACAGGCATATCTAACACAACCAGGTCCAGGAATCAAACGCCCGGTATTATACTTCCAGGGGAAAAACCAGCTGGAAAGCCAATCTGCGGAGATCCACATGCTATAGAGCAATGATCTGTAAGTACTGCAGGGGAAGAAGAGATATCAGGATACACCAAATCTCTGAGTAATGGATCAGCAAAACAAACCAATCAGGGCACAGAAAGTCACAACGGGCAAAACTGCCACCAAGACGAATCTATTGGGGAAGAAGAGAGACCCCAAGACATCTGCAGGGAATCCCAGCATCAACTGAGAAACAAACATCACAACATAACAAGAACTGCTGCAAAAGCAACTCCGAACAACTCCAGGGAACAAACCACTGCAGGAGAACAAAATCATCCAAGTAGAATCTAACTGCATAAGCAACTCTACTGGGGAACATTGTCAGCTACTCTCTTGGGGAACAAGCCACTGGAGAGGGAAGATCACACAAGTAGATTCTGCAACAAACCGTCTACTTGGAGAGAAACACACATCCGACGGATCATATCAGTAAATTCTGCAATAAACCACTCTACTGAGGATCAAAAGCAATCAGGAAATCAATCCAATCTCTGGATGACAGAGCCATCAACCGATCATACAGGGGATCGAAGGAGGTCCAACAGGCAAAATTGCCACAACAACCACTCCACAGACTACGCTGGAGAAAGTAGATGAACTACTGGGATATCAACCCAGTCAACCACTGAGTAGGAAAATAAATCCTGCTCTGCTGAGGAGAACAAACACTCTGATGGAGAGAAATCACCAACTCTACTGGCAACTGCACTGGAGAGAGTGACAACAACTCTGCTAGCGACTGTGCTGAGGAGACAAATGCTGTCTGGTGACGTCGACTCACTGGGAAAGTGACGGGGCACCAGGATGACAAACCATCCACCGCCGAATCTTCTACAAGAAAAGCACCCATGCTGGGGAAGACAGCTGCTGGAGAACGCTGAGTTTTCAACAACACTCCACTTGGGGCCATACTGGGGAACAAACCCACCAACAACTCTGCTTGAGGAACAACCCCAACAAAGATCTGGAGAAAAGGATACAACCAAACCTGGAATATGAACAAACGTCTTACCTGCTGGGAATCATGCCACCCTTGGGAGAGCACTGAGAAGTCCTTAGGTATCCTTTCAACATTGTGAATATTCACTTTGTTTAAAACAACAATTTTGAAAAAATTTTGATTTGTTTAAAACAAAGATATTTTATCAATTAAAACATGCAAAACATTTGTTGAATTGAAACAAATAAGAGTGCAAATAATTGGATAAAAAGCTCAAATTTATTTGATGGAATGGTAGCCTGCAAATAGCAAGACTCCATAGATCTGTACAAATTTGAAATCAGTGATATATATTGGAAGAGGGCTACATTGAACATAATGATCCTTTCTCTACCAATTTGAATCTCGATGTATTCGAAGCTTCAGTTGACGACGAATCGAGAATCCTCTGACGAACAGACAGCTGGTGACCAGAAAGTCTTGTCAGGATGCAGTTATTTGCCAAATCCCTAATTTTTGCCTAGATTGCCCCAGGGTGAGGTACTCAATCTAGCGGGATGCAAATATACATTTTTTCATGTCTCTAACTTTTGCCTGGATCACCCTTGCGGGTTCTCCACCGAGACACTCATTTTTGCCTAAGCCGCCCTTTCGGGTTTTCAACTTAGCGAGCCATTCTATTTTTTTCATTTGCATATACCTTTTATTTTAATTTTTTAGGCAAAGTATTTCTTGACTGCATCTGAATTCACAGGACGAGTGAAATCCTCCCCATCCATTGTTGTAAGAATCAAAGCACCGCCTGAAAAGGCCCTCTTAACAACATATGGACCCTCGTAGTTTGGAGTCCACTTGCCCCTGGAATCGGGCGCGAAAGACAAAACTTTCTTAAGCACGAGGTCACCTTCTCGGAACACACGAGGCTTGACCTTCTTGTCGAATGCTCTCTTCATTCTCTGCTGATATAACTGACCCTGACACATGGCAGTTAATCGCTTCTCTTCAATCAAATTCAATTGGTCATAACGACTCTGAATCCATTCAGCATCAGTTAACTTGGCTTCCATCAAGACTCTCATTGACGGGATCTCCACCTCTACTGGGAGAACGACTTCCATGCCATAAACAAGAGAAAAAGGGGTTGCCCCTGTTGAAGTGCGCACAGACGTACGATACCCATGCAAAGCAAATGGCAGCATCTCATGCCAATCTTTGTACGTGACAGTCATCTTCTGGATAATCTTCTTGATATTCTTATTAGCAGCTTCAACAGCCCCATTCATCTTAGGTCTGTAGGGAGAAGAATTATGGTGTGCAATCTTGAATTCAGCGCACAAATCTTCCATCATCTTATTATTCAGATTAGATCCATTATCAGTAATGATCCTCTCTGGCACACCGTAACGGCAAATCAGCTGGTTCTTGATAAACTTCACAACTACTTGCCTGGTCACATTCGCATACGAAGCGGCTTCGACCCATTTGGTGAAGTAATCAATTGCTACGAGAATAAACCTGTGTCCGTTGGACGCTTTCGGCTCAATCATGCCAATCATGTCAATTCCCCACATAGAGAAAGGCCATGGTGATGAAATCACATTCAGAAGTGTCGGAGGAATATGAATCTTATCCGCATAAATCTGACATTTGTGGCATTTCTTCACATATTTGCAGCAATCAGACTCCATTGTCAGCCAATAGTAGCCTGCTCTCAACATCTTCCTAGCCATGGCATGTCCATTGGAATGAGTACCAAATGAACCCTCATGGACCTCAGTCATCAACAGGTTTGCTTCGCGTCTATCCACGCATCTGAGCAAAACCATGTCAAAATTTCTCTTATACAGCACTTCACCACTGAGGTAGAAACTGCCTGACAACCTTCTCAAAGTTTTCCTATCCTTCACAGATGCCTCAGGCGGGTATACCTGGTTCTGGAGGAAATTCTTGATATCAAAATACCAAGGCTTGTCATCTTTCACTTCCTCAACTGCAAATATGTGAGCTGGTCTATCCAAGCGCATCACGACAATGTTGGGAACTTCATTCCAATACTTGACCACAATCATGGAAGCAAGCGTAGCAAGAGCATCTGCCATCCGATTATCCTCTCGAGGAATATGATGAAAGTCAACTTCCGTAAAGAACGTTGAAATCCTTCTTGCATAATCTCTGTACGAAATGAGACCTGGCTGATTCGTCTCTCATTCGCCCTTGATCTGATTAACAACTAGGGCCGAATCACCATACACATCAAGATGTTTGATTCTCAAATCAATGCATTCTTCAAGTCCCATAATACAGGCTTCGTACTCCGCCATATTATTCGTGCATTTGAAAGTTAGCCTTGCTGTAAACGGAATATGAGTACCATGAGGAGTAACAATCACTGCTCCAATTCCATTTCCATACTGATTCACAGCGCCATCAAACACCATCGTCCATCTGGAACCAGGTTCCGGACCTTCATCAAGTGTAGGCTCATCACAATCTTTCATTTTCAAATACAGAATTTCCTCATCTGGGAAGTCATACTGAGCTGACTGATGATCTTCAATCGGCTGGTGCGCTAAATGGTCAGCCAAGATACTACCTTTGATAGCTTTCTGAGCTCGATACTCAATATCATACTCAGACAACAACATCTGCCAACGGGCAATCCTCCCAGTTAAAGCAGGCTTCTCAAAAATATACTTGATCGGATCCATTCTGGATATCAACCAAGTTGTATGATTTATCATGTACTGGCGCAAACGCTTAGCAGCCCAAGCCAAAGCACAACACGTCTTCTCAAGCATAGAGTACCGAGACTCACAATCAGTAAACTTCTTACTGAGGTAGTAGATAGCAAATTCTTTCTTCCCTGATTCGTCTTGTTGACCGAGTACACAACCCATCGAGTCTTCAAGAACAGTCAAATACATGATCAGAGGTCTTCCTTCCACAGGCGAAGACAAGATCGGAGGTTCAGACAGATACTCTTTGATACTGTCGAAAGCTTTCTGGCAATCCTCGGTCCAATCATGAGACTGATCTTTCTGGAGGAGCTTGAATATCGGTGCACATGTGGCAGTCATGTGGGATATAAATCTGGAAATATAGTTCAAGCGGCCAAGAAAACCTCGGACTTGCTTCTCAGTTTTGGGTGCAGGCATCTCTTGTATTGCTTTGACCTTGGCAGGATCAACTTCAATACCTCTCTCGCTGACCACAAAACCCAACAACTTGCCGGAACGGACTCCAAATGTACATTTGTTCGGATTCAGACGAAGTCTAAACTTCCTCAGACGCTGAAAAAGCTTCAACAAATGCTCAACATGCTCAACTTCCGTTCAGGACATAGCAATCGTATCATCAACATAGACCTCTATCTCCTTGTGCATCATATCATGAAACAAGGTAGTCATAGCTCGTTGATACGTGGCTCCGGCGTTCTTCAAACCGAAGGGCATCACTCGATAACAGAATGTTCCCCAAGGTGTGATGAATGTTGTCTTCTCCATATCTTCGGGTGCCATTTTGATTTGATTATATCCGGAAAATCCGTCCATAAACGAAAAGACTTTGAATTTAGCTGTATTGTCTACCAACATGTCAATGTGTGGTAGAGGAAAATCATCTTTCGGACTAGCCTTATTCAAATCTCTGTAATCAACGCACATACGGACTTTTCCGTCCTTCTTAGGAACAAGCACAATATTGGCCACCCATTGAGGATATACAGAAGTCACCAGAAACCCCGCATCAATTTGCTTCTGAACTTCCTCTTTGATCTTCACTGCCATATCTGGATGAGTTCTTCTGAGCTTCTGCTTTACAGGCACACACTCAGGCTTCAAAGGCAGGAAATGTTGCACAATATCTGTATCTAAACCCGGCATGTCTTCATATGACCAAGCGAAGATATCGGAATATTCTCGTAGCAACTCAATCAAATCCTTCTTGACAGACTCTTCAAGAAGTGCCCCAATCTTCACCATACGAACACAATCCTCAGACCCCAAGTTGACTGTTTCCAGATCTTCTAGGTGCGGCTGAATGATCTTCTTCTCGTGCTCAAGGAGACGGGTAATCTCATCAGGAATCCCTTCAACATCATCTTCCTCTGCCTCGAATACAGGGAATTCAAAATTGGGAGATGGCGTTGGATCATTATGTTCAATGGGTTTTAGAATCAACCTGCATAATGATTTTGGTTAATGAAAAACTTTGGAATTTAAACAAGCAAATCATTATGCAGATGAAAAATGTTGCTTTTATTCTTGTTTTTATGGGTTTTTTGTGATCACTGATTTCATGCAAAAGCAAAAAGTGAAAACAAATGGAAAAACAAATGTTTGACGATGCATTAATTGAATGAAAACATCATTGTATATATGCTGCCAACAATGTCATCACTTCTCCTTTTGGCATGGGAGAAGGGTTTTAAACAAAGTGAACAATTACTCTGATCTATGGATGACTGTAGGAACATCTACAGCGACCCAATTGTGGCAGACACCACCAGGAATAACGAAGTTGTTCACATCCTCTGCATCCTCTTCCAAGATAGCAGCAGCTTCTTCCTCAGGTTGATCATCATGGATGAATCCTCCACTCTTGAACAAACCTTGCTCATTAAATGCCCCAGAACAGTAGCCAATGCCATCCCGGGATCTATTGTCTTCAAGCTCAATCACCTTCCCTAAACCAGCAACTGCACCACATTCAATGGCCAGTTTTGCATCACGGTAGGAAGCAAATGATGGAGACTTCTTCCCAATTAGTTCATCAATAGACAAAGCTTGGAACGGAGTTCCAACTTCATCCTCTGCATCAATATATGAGAAAGAAGACAAGTGGCTAACCAGGAGAGCCTTTTCTCCCCCTACCACAACCAGTTTCTTATTCTTCACGAATTTCAGTTTCTGGTGTAGGGTGGATGTCACGGTGCCAGCCTCGTGAATCCATGGTCTGCCTAAGAGACAACTATAAGATGGGTGGATGTCCATTACCTGGAAGGTAACTTGGAAATCGCTTGGTCCAATTTTGATTGGGAGATCAACTTCCCCAATCACCGTCTTACGCGACCCATCGAATGCTTTCACAACTACTCCACTCTGCCTCATGGGAGGACCCTGATACGACAACTTAGAAAGAGTGGATTTTGGCAATACATTCAGGGATGATCCAGTGTCCACCAGTACGTTGGACATAGCATCAGATTTACAATTCATAGAGATGTGTAAAGCCATGTTGTGGTCTCTTCCCTCCTCAGGGAGATCAGCGTCACTAAAACTCAAAGTGTTGCAAGCAGTGATGTTTGCAACTATACTGTCGAACTGCTCAACCGTGACGTCGTGATCAACATACGCCAGATCCAAGACTTTCTGCAGAGCCTCCCTATGGGGTTCTGAATGCAACAGCAAAGATAAAACGGAAATCTTGGATGGCGTTTGTAGAAGCTGGTCTACAACATTGTACTCACTCTTCTTGATGAGCCTCAGCATCTCATCAGATTCTTCATTCACAATGCCACTAGGGCCAACTGAAGAAGCAGGAGTCTTTTGTACAGAGGAGGAGGGTATGGCAACATCAAGTGCCGGATTCTGAATATTAACAGCGGTCCCAACCGGACGCTCAGCAGATTCAGAAGCAACAGGAGCTTTGGCAGGTGCAGAGAAAACACGACCACTCCAGGTCAAACCACTTACATCAGCAATGTTTACAACGGAAGTTGAAGGCAAAGGCACTTCTACCCCATCTTGCACAGCAACAGGGCTATATCTGAACGACACAGCTCGGTCAAAAGAATACGACACGGGGCCTGCAGGCTTAATTACCAAAGACGAAGAAACCTTCGGCTTGCTGCTATCATAGCGAATAACAACAGGCTCGGGCAATTTGAAAACTGGTGAAATAACATTCACCTCCGGCTCATCTTCATCAACGTTGCGATTCTGGAGGATCTCAATCGTTCCCTCGTCCAGCAACTCTTGGAGTTCTCTTCGTACTTGGTTGCAACCCAACCGGTTGACTGAACAAATGCGACACCTGTCGTGGTCATGCTCCATGTGGCTATACTGGCACAACAACCGATGCAGTTCGACCAACGACCGTCTAATATGGCTTACATATTTGACTTTGTATTTCCCAGGGCATCCCTGGACCATATTGACAGACTTCCCATGCGCGGGCAATGGGTTCTTGGTGACATTCGGGCCTGAATCTTCAAAGCTCAAAATCCCACATCTCATAAGGTCTTGAACCTTAGTCTTGAGTGGATAGCAATTCTCAATATTATGACCTGGAGCACCGGAATGATAAACACAGTGCTGGTCTGGTTTATACCACCATTGGGGATTTGCGGGCACGACAGGAGGATCCCTGGGAGAAACCAACTTCCTTTCCAACAAGGAAGGATAAAGCTCTGCATATGTCATAGGAATCGGATCGAAGCTGATCTTCTTCCTATCATAATTCAAATTAGCTTGATTGGTTGTACTTCCACGAGGCTGGTAAGCCCGTTGCTGTGGACGCTGCTGTTGCTGATACTGCGGTTGTTGATATTGCTGCTGATGCTGAGAATTGTCTTTGAAGACAGGTGCTATATGAGCCACCTGATGTTGATTGCTGCGCCGTGCAGGCTTCCTCTGAACAGAGGGCTTTCTTGGTTTGCCATGGGATTGCACAGCATGTGCTTCTCCGTCTTTCTTCTTAGCAAATGCTCCATACCGCTTGCTAGAAGGGCCTTCATCTTTTGCCAAACGTCCTTCACGAACACCTTCTTCCAACCGCATCCCCATGTTCACCATCTCGGTGAAATCAGAGGGAGCACTAGCGACCATCCGCTCATAATAAAAAGAGCTAAGAGTCTTCAAGAAGATCTTAGTCATCTCTTTCTCCTCCAGCGGCGGAGTAATCTGAGCTGCAAGCTCTCGCCACCTCTGGGCGTACTCCTTGAAAGTCTCCTTGTCTTTCTGCGACATGGACCTGAGTTGATCTCGGTCAAGCGCCATATCGACGTTATATTTGTAATGCTTGACGAAAGCTTCGCCAAGGTCGTTGAAGGAACGTGTATTGGCACTATCCAAACTCATGTACCATCTGAGCGCAGCACCAGACAGACTATCTTGAAAATAATGAATCAACAACTGATCATTATCAGTTTGGGTAGACATCTTCCTGGCGTACATGACCAGGTGAGCAAGAGGACAGGTGTTCCCTTTGTATTTCTCAAAGTCAGGCACTTTGAATTTGATCGGTATCTTCACACCGGGAACCAGGCACAACTCGGCAGCAGACTTGCCGAACAAATCTTTACCTCTAAGGGTCTTCAATTCCTTCCTCAGCTCAAGGAATTGGTCATTCATAGCGTCCATCTTTTCATTAACATCCGGGCCCTCAGACGACTCGGAATGATAGATGGTGTCGTCTACCCTCGGCATGGTATGCACGACAGGAGGAGCAGCAACAGGGACCGGGCTAGATGCCGGCATGTGAGCAAAAGTTGGAGCAGGGATATCAGGCATGAAACCTGGAGGCATACCCCACGGGAACCCGGCTGGCATTGCGTGAGGCACAAAATGAGCACTGGCAGCAGGCACAGTCGAAGCAGAGACCTCTGAAAATCACAGTCCTCTGAACAGGAGTTGCAGGCGGTTGAGCAGGTTGATTCTGGGCAGCAAGAAGTTGCTCCATCAAAGCGCCAAGTCTGGCGACCTCTTCTTTCAACTCACGGTTCTCTTGCTCTAGCTGATCCATAACTCTGGCAGAATTGGCTCGAGTATAATACCGGTGAGTCAGCTTGTCTTCAAAATAAATGAAGAACACAGAGTTAGGGCAAGAAGACCAGAAACAAGGGTACCTGCTTATGCAAATGATGTATGAAATGCTAATGCATATGCTTTGTTTTATTTTCAAGGAACCCTTAGGGTATTATTTGCAATCTTTTGAATATTTAAAGCGTTTTAATTTCTCATGGAAAATATCTCATTCAATATATTCAACAGAGAAGTACAACATTTTTGATCATTACAAAGAGAAAAGGAAAACAACATCCTATGGATCTCTATTAGCTCGGGATGCTGGAAGACGAGAAGTGCACAGCTTCTTGATCTCTCTCTCATAGGCCGCTTCCATATCCGCTTTCTCCTTTGCAAGCTGATCATACCTCCTCTTCCAGAACTTAGAAGACTGAGGAAGTAGAGAAGTCCAAGTATCGTTCAGATCGTCGATCACCCGATGCTCGAGAAATTCAATCAGAGCGTCCTTCTCCTTAAGCTGCTGCAGCAATTCCTCTCTTTCACGGATCCAAGCACGCGAAAAATCTTCCTCTCTCAACTCCTCTACACGTTGGATAGGGAGGGTTGAAGGCCCAGCTACATCCAACGGTGTAGGTCTCGGATGGTCGTACGGCATCAAGTATTCGGCAGCTCTCTGTCTGACCGAAGAGGTGTAAGGCTCCAAAGCAATGCAATTCTTCGGACCCAACTCATTCCTACTCTTCTTGCAGATCTTGCGCCAAGCGCGGACAAATCTGGCTTTTAGGCCTTGGGGATCTTTACCCTCCATAAAGAACACACCTTCTAGCAGAATGTTATGAGGTTTATCCTTTAGGGGGAACCCAAGCTGACGACGTGCTAGAATGGGATTGTAGCTGATCCCTCCATATGTACCAAGAAGAGGCACATTAGGGAATTCACCACAATAATCAATGATCTGCACAGTATCATACACACGATCATACCAAGAGACATCATCATTAGTGAGAGACATGAGTCTCTGAGACCACCGTAGACATCCCTTGTTCTCCTTGAAAGCAACAGTCTGCGGCAAGTGCGAAATAAACCACTTGTACAGCAAAGGCAAACAGCAGACAATAACTCCTCCACCCTTCGCATTCCTCAGATGCAAAGAGACATAGGCATCACCCGACAAAGTCGGAACGGGATTAAGAACTGAGAAGATCCTAATGGCGTTCATGTCTACAAACTTGTCGAAGTTGGGGAATAAGACCAACCCATAGATGAGCAGCACAAATAAAGCCTCAAAGGCATCCTCACTCCTGCCCTTCCCATAAAAGGTAGCTTGAGCTATGAGGAACTCGGAAGGAAAACCCTGAATTCCGCCTTTGGTAGTCAAATTAGCTTTAATCAATTCTTCATCTATGTGCAACAAACTCGCAATCTCTCGAGCAGTCGGGATACTCTCTAAGCCACTGAACGACACCTGATCCATAATAGGAATCCCAATAAGATGAGAATACTCCTCCAAGGTAGGTAGCAACTGGAAGTCCGGGAAAGAGAAGCAGTGATACAGAGGATCATAAAACTGAGCCAAGGTACTCATCAGTCCCTCATCAACCTGAGTAGTCAACAGAGGCAGAAGCTTCCCATACCGAGCTTTGAAACCCAAGGGATCTAATACATAATATGTCAGATTCCTTAACTCTTTCACATCAGGCTGTCTGAAAATGTACTTCTTTGTATGCCTTTTTGGTCTTTCCATGTCTGAAAATTTTGCAAATAAACCCTTTTAAGTTCCTTGAAAATTTTCTCTTTTTCTGATGACATGAAATGCAGATGAATGCATGAATGCATGAATGCAACAATCACACTCAAGGATCAAGCAAAGCACACCAAACAAAGGTCATGGGAAAGCTCAATGTATCCCTAATATCAATCATCCATTTTGGTGGATTTAGGTTTTCACCTTATCGACACCCAAGTTCCATTGATATTAACGGTACATGAACCGGCTCTAACATCCTTAATATCAACCATCCATTTTGGCGGATTATGGTTTACACCTTATCAATGCCCAAGTTCCATTGATATTAAGGTTGTCTGAACGACTCAACCATGAATCACGGGTTTGCTGAGAGTCACGAGCATGGAGTCTCGGTTAAGAACCACCCAAAGGGAGTGTACTAGGTTTTAAACCTGCCGAACATGTTCT
Organism: Lathyrus oleraceus; assembly: GCF_024323335.1. Lineage (NCBI taxonomy): Eukaryota > Viridiplantae > Streptophyta > Magnoliopsida > Fabales > Fabaceae > Lathyrus > Lathyrus oleraceus. The sequence continues at coordinate 328,100,192 of NC_066585.1, read as the reverse complement.
ACCAGAGGTTCCCATAATCATCGTCCCATCTCTCGGATATTATCGGAGGAACGAATACTCGTATTCCAAAAATATTCTCAAGAGAGACTCTTATGAGGGTAGTATCGCGTAACAATCGCATCAGAACTGACATCTGAACGACCTCCGCACTACGTCCTAAAAATAGGCCAAGATGGGCTTGGTAAACTAAGGTCCTTGGCTTCTAAGGCACATGATTGAAAGAATAATGCCTAACCACAAATAACTTGTGTGACATTATTAATCCAACATGACCTCCACCAAGTGAATGGACCCGCGAGTCAACTGGCTAAGGAATACTCCACACCAGTCAACAAGACTATGCCATTCTCCTATCCTAGAGTGCACTCGAGTTCGGGTATAAAACTCATCTCACAGAGATCACCAAAGCAAACAGCAATCGTATATCAAGCAATTCAAACATTACAATCAATACAGTTATCCCAAATTGTACAAAAATATGTCAACTAACAAATAAACAATATATCACACAACAAGGGTGAAAAGTAGGCAATACCACCAAGGAACACGTCCCCAGTGGAGTCGCCACTTTTCTGTAGCGGTGTATTCGTCGCTATATGATTTATTGATTAAACCATAAGCAAAGTATACAAAGAAATCGAGTCGCCACCGCACTTTTATTTATCCAAAGGACTGGCTAAAAAGCGAACAAAAGCCTAAGAAGTTTTACACGTAGAAAACTAATGAAAAGATCAGAGAGTCTGGGTAAGGGGTAAATTACGCAATGGGAAGGTGTTAGGCACCCATCACGTCCTAGGTACTCCTAGGGAGCCCTTTTCACACTTGTTGTATAAAAATGTTTATTTATTTATGACATATTATGCAAACATGATTGGGAAGATGAGAAAAGAATGTACAAGTTAGTTATTTTTGTGTTTGAACGGATGAACCCGTTGCCTACGTACCTTCCATCAAAGGTAAGGATCAAAACGCCGTAGTTCGGCTAAAAGATTTCCAAATTGTCAGTGGGTCCAATTTTAAAACAAAAGCACTAAGGCTTTTCATTCTCAACGGGAGAAAACTCAACCAATACCAAGAATCCACCATGCAAGGATAGCTTCAACATACAAGGGAGGGGTTAACCCTATAATAAGTATGGAAGACTTACAATCAACTTACTAAGGATGCGGTGAGATTTACGTCAACCACTATGAGAATTGAAACCTATGGCTAATGTATGAAAACATATTAACAATGGACAAAGCCACAAAACAATTGAATGGGTGAAGTTAATTGATTATGAGTATTCACAAAGTATGGTCAAAGTGTGATTAAGATTGATTCAAAGAGAAGTATTAACAAAAGTGAAGTTTGAAATCAAGGACTTAAGGTCCAGGTTTCTAATTTGAAAGAGGTGAGAATGTTTGCACAACATGTATCTACAAGTTTGAAAAGTCAACAAGTGAGAAGGGATTTTTGAAACAAAAGGGTATGGATGATGGAGTGTAAAACTTCCTAGCAGTTCACCTCTTGAAATCATATGGGAGATGATTCAAGTGTGTCCTTCGGAATAAAGCAACAAAGCAAGTTAGCAAAATAAAGAGCAAGGTGATACCGGATGCCACTCAATGGACTTACTCCAATCTCACACAAAAGCGGATACCGGATACCAATAAATGGATTTACACCAATCTCCTAAAACAAAACAATGATACCGGATGCCAATACATGGTCTTACTCCAATCTCACAAACAAAAGCGGATACCGGATACCAATAAATGGATTTACACCAATCTCCTAAAACAAAACAATGATACCGGATGCCAATACATGGTCTTACTCCAATCTCACAAATAAAACAAGACATGGATGTCAGATGCCAATCTATCTGGACTTATTCCAACCTCCACAAGATTATCATAGGAATACAAATGCGAACATCATGGACTTATAATTGCATCCTCACATACAACAAACAAACAGAAGCACCAGGCTAAGAGGATATGAGTGACCAATGAAATGGTCTTACACTCTATCCCTTCCAAATCACAGGAACATTGGCCAAAGAACATGGTCTTACAATTGTCCTCAATGAGCAAACACAAACGTGTCACAAAGATATGCAATGATGATCATACAAGGATGAACAATCAATGATGATGAATGCACAATGGCAGATAAGCAATCATGTTCAAATGAATCAAACAATCAATCAAACAAATTCAAGTAGCACACACTATAACCAAGCAATTAGGCTCAAACAAAGGGTTAGACATTAAAGTCAACTGGAATGGGTAAATGGTGCTCTTAACCTTGACATTGAAAGGTCAAGGTGAAGCAGATGAAAGGATATGAGGGGTGTGCCTCATCACTCTTATCTCTGGTCAGATAGAGCATTGAATATCAGAAGGTGTGGGAGTTCAGAAAGATGGAACTCTCTCCACAGGTTAGACTCTATAGATCTTGGGCTTTTACTCACTATGCATCAACACATGTGGTGTGAGCAAGGTGAGAGACTCACAGAATAGTAGGAGATAGGCTACATATCTCTTTTGTCTACCAATTGCCTTATTAAAAGGACTTCATCTGCTTGGGGACAAAAATAAACAAGCACAATCATTGCCTCTTAAGGAGGACTTCAGACAGGTGCCTGGCTAAATAACAAGCCAGGTCTTCCAGACTACATGGAGACAAGAGATTCTACCTCAATGCAAATGCTGTCAAGCAAAGCAATGCAAGTTCTCAAAGAACTATTAGCAACTATAGTACCTGAAATCAATCAAATATAATCAGTGTACCAATCACAAAGTCAAAACAAACAGCATAAGAACCAACAGACAACACAGTTATTCACATGTGCAAAGCACAAAGCTCAAAGCAAGTGAGTTAACATCCTACAAAACAAACAAGCTAGTTCATAACAATCAAATAAACCAACACCAATCAACTTGCACTAATCTCCTTAAAGCATTTGCTTCTTAACCTGAAAAGTCAAACTCAAACATGAGAAATAAGACCACTAGGACAAGCCTAGGGTCAAAAGGAGGTGAAAAATTCAAAACAGCAAGTGAAAATTAACAAAAATCAAGATTTATCAATCAAGAAGGGCATCCAATTGGTCTCACATCAAAACTATGCACCAAATCCATTTCATACACATAACATGTCAAACTATGCATTTTGGAATCACATTGGAGCAAACAGAATGATCACAACCAAACCAATACCAAAATAGCTCAATAAATTCCAAGAAAATTCAAGTCTAAACAGAACACATTCAATGAGCCACATATCAAATTTCATGCCATTTGGACCAGAGGAAGTATGGAAATTAAATTCACTAAGTCATGGTATGCAACAATGAACTCAAACTAGGCCACAAATAGTGCATCAACTTTAGGCAAGTGTAAAATAGTGAGGACAAATGATAAATGAATGAGACCAAAGCCATGATACACTTCAACATGTTAGGAAGCAATGTATAAAATTTCAAGCTCAGGTGATAAGGCATAAGGATTTCACAAAACATGGAAGTTCAGCACTCAACAAGAGTTCACAAATGACCAAACAGCAAAGGAAAATATCAAACAAATTGAAAATGCCTTCAAAAAATCCAGGAAAAATCACAAGCAAACTAGACATACAGGAGTAATCACATGCCAAATTCCAGAGTAATTGGCATAGCATAAGCGTGGAAAATAAAATCAAGAACATGAACAACAATTAGTGTGCCACACTTGTAACACTCATGAAGATCACATCATATCTCCTAATCCAGAAATGCAAAATTAGCAAACCATATACCGAAATCACCAGGAATGAGTCTAGGTCATGCATATAAAATTTCAAACATTTTGCAACAAGCATCAAGATTTCATGAATGAAATAGCAAAACATATGCAAGAAACATACATGATCAAAACCAATAGACAAAAATAAAAACCAGCTGTGCACAACTTTTGCTATCATGCCTATAAAAAACTAGAGGAAAAATGGAGATGAATGCAAAAATCCCCACACAATTTGGATCATCCATGAATTATTTGTGATTTTTTGAAGTTTGATGATAAAATGAAATAAACATTTAAGAATTAAAATGAATTTAAATGGAGGCAGTGGCATTGTTGTAATTACGACGCTCACTAAATGAAACGCTGCGTTTCATTTAGTGAGATGGCAGCGCGCGAATGGCTAGAGAACGCGGTAAACACGAATTCAAAATCAAGGCATGGCAACATGGATCTAGACGCGTTTTGGAAGAGAAAAATTGAAGTGTTCTTGCACATCCAACATCACCATGAACAAATTCACACAGAAAATAGACAAATCGCATATGGATCGATTCGTCTTTCATCAAGGATCAATAATATCATCCTAATTTCATCTAAAATTCAACACAGAAAAAGATTCGATCGAAGAAAGTTTTGGCAAGCAGACTTCAAATCAAGATTTCTCCATAAATACTTGATGGATTAGCGCGATTCAAATTGCATTCTACTCTATGTTGCAAGATCTATCTAAACCACATGTCAATTTCAAGAATCGAAGAACTTGAAATCTCACCTTATGATGAAGCTGCTGTTGAATCCGTGTGTATTTTGCTTGGAATTGCCAAAATAGATGGCTTATAATGATGATGGAGATGAATAGAATCAATGCTTCAGCTCAACAATGCTTGAATCACCAGAATTTTCCAACTGCCATGTGAAGGAGCTTGCTTCAACAGTCACGATTATCAAGTGTTCTTCCACTTTTTGCCTTCAACAGTTCTTCAATTTCACCTGCCAATGATGAACAACACGAAAGGAAGCAAAAAAAATGATGAATTCTTGATGAACAAGTGAAAAAAGTGTGAGAAAAATTGAGAGAATTTGGAAGTTTTTGGTTTGGGATCTGAGCAAATGATTGTGGATCTGGATTTTCTGTTATGATTAGGCTCTTATACCTTCTGTTAATCCAGCTACTAAACATGATTAAGCCAAATTGGAAGTGATTAGCAAGAAGCTCATGTTATGTCATTTGGCAAAATTTCCCTTTCTCACCTTGAACCAATGGAACAGTAAACTTTTGCTTGCAGCAAGTCATAAATCATGTTTAGAAACAATTCCAACTGGTTTGGCATGAAAATTCCATGTACTTTTGAAAATCACTATTTTTCCCACCAAAATTTAATTGGTTCACTTGAAAAATGACCTTTTTATGTGTTGATTTTTGATGAAATGTAATGATGCATTATGATAGTACATGTTAAATGTGGTTTGCTCAAAAAAGAATCACCCAAATTGGCCAAATGGTTTGAAAGTTATGCCTCTTTGAAGTTCCAAAATTCTTGAAAATGATTTGATCATAACTTGCCAACCACACATGAGAAATGAGTGTTCTTGGACTTTTTGGAAAGGTGAGAGCAAGATCTTCAACTTTCATGTTGGGCAAAATTTGATTTGAAGCTTGCTTGGACATGTAATTTTGAGGAGAAGAACTTTCCATTTTTGGCAGTTGAAAATTACAGGTCCTTACTATTTTGGGAAACTTTTTGTCTGACCTCAAATCCTCCAATGATGATGTTTAAAATGTTGATGGAGACTTATATGGACATGAATGAGACCTTTCCAACCATCTCACACCTTCCAATCCCTGATTAAATGCACAGTTGACCACAGTTGACTTTGCTAGGGTTTTGGTTGACTGAGCCATGTTCTGATGAATTTCAAGCCTCTTTCTCTTGAGATCTTGATACCAAATGATACCATAACTCATATGAACTCTTGATGAATGATCATGGTGCCCAGATTCTTCAAGAATGGTCACCATCCATTGCCCAATGGCTGATTTTGACTGGTTTGACCTAGTTTGCTTCATCTGCAAGTAACAAGGTTAGATGACAATATTTTTGTACTTTTGATTAGTAAACAAATGAAAAGCAATGATATACAAATGCAATACATGCTTGGTGATCAAGAATCACACTCACAAGATACCCACCCACTATGAGGGAAGCAAAGGTGCACAATGATCCTTGAGGCAATGATATGATATGATATGATGCCATGAGGGATCTTAGGGACAAAATTGGGGTCTTACACGTAGCATCTAACACTGAGATTGAAGGAATCCGTTCGTGTGGACTGAGTAGAGGCGTTGTCATCGTTCAACGTTCGTGATCGCTCTGTAGATCTGCATCAAAGGTTTTAATCGTCACAAGAGGTAACGATTTTATCACTGATCATGCCCATTCGTAAGGATCACTAAAGGAGAATTTTTTTTATAAAAATTCCGTTGCGTTTTGGATCGCTCTTCTCTTTCACTAATACATTCTCTTTGCATAACTAACCTCCAAACTCTTTTTCTCTTTTTATTAGTTTTGTTTTAAATATTTTTCGGGTTTTGTTCGTACTTTTTCCCGTTTTCCTTTGGAAACAATAAAAGTGTGGTGGCGACTCTTGCTTTGCGAGTTAAGTTAATCGATAGCTTAATCTAATTTTTTTTACCGCTACAGGAAAGTGGCGACTCTGCTGGGGAGTAGTCCATAATGGGTTAAACCCATCTTTATTTTTTGTGCATATATTATGTTTGCTGTTGTTTATTATTGTTTGTTCTGTCTTGTGCTTGATGATATCCATGTGATGAGATAAGTACTATACCCGAACTTGAGAGCTCTTATGATAGGAGGGCGGTATAGTCATGTTTGGATTACGTGAAGTTAATCCTTAATAAGCTAACTTGAGATCCCCCACTCAGTGGAAGCCCCTTTGGGATTACTGACGCCACACGAGTAGTCGTACTTTACAAATCACGTTGAGGGACATGAGTGACATATATGGTATTTTTCCCTCCTACGTATACTGGAGTAATATCTGCGGGCCCCTTGATAGAGTATGACTGCAAAATGCATGGTCGTGCTCAAATAAGTCGATATAAGATATTAGACTTATTTGTTGTTATCAAGTATACTCAGGGATCAAGGAATAAAATATTGGACTATACAAGGTTGACACATTTTATTCCTTATATTCAATATAGATATAAGGGGAAAAGGATAATTGTACATATGATCATTATCATAGAAAGATTATGTCAAATCACATAACATTCTCGTTACTTGGGTAGCAGTGATGTGTTGCTAGATACTGCTCACTGTTTATAATATTAAATACATGATTCAATATTATTACCAACGTAAAGAGAACCTACATGGTCACACACATAGAGTACTGACAATGGAACGAATGATTAAATTAAATAAGATTCAAATTAATAAGATGTTAATTGTATTATATAATAAATAAAACTAAATATATTTTATTTGATTAACTATGATTTAATTAAATAAATGAGAATTGACAATTAATTAAATTAAATATAATTTTATTTTATTGATATTTAATTAAAGTAATTTAGTTAAATATAATAATATTTTATTTAATTAAAATAGTTTAAATTAAATATGATTGGGCTTATTTTGAAAAAGTCCAAAATAAGAGCACTAGGATTTTAGTAGCTCTATATAAATAGAGGAGCTATTTTCCTTACCAGTCTCAATTATCAATCTTTTCCAAAAGGAAAAAGGCTAGCACCACATTCCACTTTGTACTCGTGTGGACATCGTAGAGACAATGGTATTTTCCACGTCCGTGATCAATCTTAAATCACACTTCAAGAGATAATTCAGAATCTTTGATTTGTGATTAATGGTGTAACCAATATTCGTTCCTCAGAATTGTTCCTTTAAGAGGCTAAATTTTGAAAAAACCCCTCTTAATTCCCTTCAACACCATCGATTTTTGTCAACTGATAACAAATGTGCATACATGGTCGATATCCAATATGTATAATTTTAGCCTTTGAAAACTGGTGCTCTATTATACGTTCCCTTAGGATCGTCATCTTCCAACGTATTCGTGAACTTTTGGATGCCGATTAGAAACAATCAAAAGACCAACTCTTGAAGCCCCTCTGCTGCATATTGAAGATGACTCGCATATGAGTGCACCATTTTCCCCAATTCATGCCATCAAGAACTGGAAGATTTACAGAGAAGTTATTACCGCATATTCCAACCATAGTTAGAATCACTATTGATATGAATAAGAATTGGTCTCGTGATACCATATGTTGGTGTTATCACACCTTTGCGTATGCAGAAGTTAATTGAGAGAAAGATAGAGAGATTGTTGAAGTGGAAAGGAAGAAAAGAGAGAATGATGAATGAGAAGAGATGCTTGTTATTATGGAAGGGATTGCTCAACATTACACAAGTAGTTAGTATTTATACACATGTAGTAACTAACTAACTAAGTTTGAATTAATATGCAACATATACGACACTCAAGTATATTTATATTCATGCGAGTGATATACAATTGATAATTATAATTGATTGTAATTGATACATATTGATAATAATTGATACACCTTAATTATAATTAATTCTTAAAAGTTATAATTGATTCTCAAACACATATAATGCCATAAAACACTAGTGCCAGACAAAACACAATGTAAATGAGCTTTGAACATGCACTGAAGAAATCTTTGAAGGCTCCATAGCCAACTGTGGAAAATAGTATAATCCACATGAATCAAGAAACAATACTATAAAAAATACATACAATGACACCACCGTTACCACAGTCCTTTGAAGGACCGTGGTGATATATATATATTAATTACGTTGGGTTTTTAAAACAACCGTAGTGATATTAGTTGACGTTTTTCTTCAGTATTTTATCATCACTTTTCATTTTTATTTTGAAAAAGAAAGTTATATCACAACGATTTATTAAATTAACCGTTGTGATATATTTTTAATTATTTTTAATTGATAAAAATCTGACGTTTATCACCATGGTGGTCAAAATACACCGTTATAATATAGTTTTTATTATTTCTTAAAATTTTTAATTGCTTAAAACCTGACTCTTTTTTATAAAATGTCATTAATGTAAATCTTATATCACCATGGTTGTCTAAATACATAGTTGTAGTATAGTTTTTATTATTTTTTAAAAATTTAATTGCTTAAAACCTGTCGCTTTTTTATAAAATGTCATTAATGTAAATCTTATATCACCACGGTTGTCTAAATACACCGTTATAATATAACTTTCATTGTTCTTTGAAAATTTTAATTGCTTAAAACCTGACGCTATTTTATAAAATTTCATCATATATCACAACGATTTTGATAGACAACCGTGGTGATATGGTTTAATCACTTTAAATAGAGCTATCTAACTTGTCTCTTCAGTTTCATATTTTCATTTCCATCAAGAAACAACCTCTGACGAAGCAACGCGATTTTCAACCCTAACCAAACCAAACAACATCATTTTCAACCCTAACAAAACAAAATCAGTTTCAACCCTAACGAAACTTAGAACACCACATCCGAACATGAATAAACAACAACATTTTCAACCAACGTCTGTGATTTCGTACCATCGAGGAGGAACTCAAAGATTCTGACAATATTTCTTTTACTTATTCATCATGTTTCCAGTACATAAAATTTTCCCCCATGCATCTACAATACCGTCATTTTTCATTGGTGTTTATGTATTTGTTGTTGTTGATACTATTGTTGATAACACTATTGTTAACGATTTTTGTGTCTTGATTCCCCTGTTGTTATTGATGATGTTTGTTGATGATACTATTGTTGATGATGTTTGTTGATGATGTTTGTTGATGATACTATTGTTGATGATGTTTGTTGATGATGTTGTTGTTGATGTTATTGTTGATGATGTTTGTTGATTGTTTTATGTCTTGATAAATGACCTCTTCTTCATTTAGTAGCGACGAAGCTACGTATACAAATGAAATCAATTCAAATGATTATCAATTTGTAGTAGGAAAACAAAAAGAAAAAAACATCAAAGAGGTGCCACAGTGATGACTAAATTAGCAAAAGTACACTACTTAGGTGTCAAACTTCCGGCCGAGTTTAGTGTTGTTTATACTATTCTTGATGGTTTGTATTCATTGCTTTTTAAGAGTTATGTTGCGTTTCTTGGACGTAGAAAAGTCAACATATTGTTAGATGATTGAAAATATGTAGCAGTTGAGGAGAAAAATAACATATGGACAGACATTTAGGTATATTCATTTTAATTTTCATCGATTCAATATTACTTTATATAAACGCTAATACATACTTATTGATGTAAATGTGTAGTTGACGTTTGAGTTTATGATGATTCGAAATTAAAAAAAATGGATCATTTATTGTAGTATGGCTTGGAGAAGTTTTGAGTCACAACTCACTAGTGAGTATATTATGAAGTTTAAGCCTAATATTGAGAGTCTGTGAATGAAATATCATTTTCTTGATAAGAAGGTTTGGAAAAAATTTGTGAAGTCTTGTAATTCTGAGGAATTCATGATTACTACGAGTTATATTTTCTAATAATTTTATGGATACAACTACATACGTTAATGTTTTTTCTATATTTAAAATAGATTAAAAATGAAGTAGGAAAGTTAAACAAGTCTAAAAAAAAAAATACCCTTGTAAAAGTTTAAAATTATTAACAAATTGTGTGTCTGAGTTTAAAGTTTACGTTTGATATTTTTCCTACAAATGACTCAAGTCTTTCATCACTCAATCAAAATTAAATATATTATCTAGGATTAGAATCTGATTTTTTCAACTGTGTGTCCGAATTTTTATAACTTTGATTATTAGTGAATTTTTAGTGATTATATAACTTTGATTAAAAAAAGTTTAAAATAATTTCTTGTTCGGTGTTCTTGGTAGTACACTGTAGTAGTAGTTAGAATTTGCCTTTAATAATGAAACCACCGAAGCTAGGATGCATGTTAAAATGCGTGCCTATGAATAAAATATCGACTTGTTCTACTTAAACATACCCCACACACGTGTTGCCATTTGACACTTTCAATGCACACGTGTATTACTTATGAAATACGTGGGTCTATTTTGCATCAACATTCTACAGTACCATTCTAGTAATAACCTTCTTTACACGCTAATATCAGAAGCTTACAACTCTACTATACGCCCAAAATATTTGCTTTAATTACACATTGCCCACTCAACTCTAGCTAGACTTTCTTAGTATAACTTTTATATATATATATATATATATATATATATATATATATATATATATATATATATATATATATATATATATATATATATAATCAGAATTAAATGACACTTAAGTCTCAAACTTAATAATATAACATCTCCGATAATTTTTTACTATATGTTCGCAAAATAGAATCCACTTTTGGATTAAAAATTATTATCATATAGATCACGATTTTAAAATTTTACATCAATAAAAAATTATTTGATATATTAAAGAAATATGATAAAAATTAATGATTTTATTAAATTTTATAAGAGATTAATTTTTGTGTATGTTGTTGACATGTCAAATGATTTTCTATTGATATTAAATTTTATAGACATAATCTATATTATAATAACTTTCAATCCAATGTAGATTATGTTATACAAATATGAATCATCGGAGGTGTCATATTATTAAATTTGACACTTTGATGTCATTTAACCCTTATATATATATATATATATATATATATATATATATATATATATATATATATATATATATATATATATATATATATATATATATATATATATATATATATATTCGGTCTCGAATTTTAGAAACCCAGGATAAATAATAAAAATGAATCATTAATAAAAAAATACAATTTTAGAAAACTTTCTTGTATTCATAAAATAAAAAAATTTTAGTGCACTCACTTCTCTACAAATCTTTATATTGATCAGCGTCGACAATATCTATAACTAGTTTCTCCTCTGACCTGAATATCGCGACAACTTTTTTATAAGTCTAAATAAATAATAAAAATAGTATTTGGATCAACTTTAATATAGTTAGTCACAACTTAAAATTATCAGATTTTGTAACATTTCTTATAACGTATTTAATACTGGTACTAACAGAATAAAGTTTAAAAACATTTGAAATGTTATGAAGAACATAATAGATGACTAACTATTAAAGAAATATATAATGTATTAGTGACAATCTATAAGAGATGAATAAAATTGAAAAATAAAATGAGATAGTTTGATTATATTGTTAAGTATTCATAACATTGACTCAAAATGTGTAAAAGCAAGTAATAGCTAAAAAATTATATGAAATGATGAAATTAACAAATAAAGAACAACATTATGCTAAATATTCTTGAAAAAGAATACAAGAATCCTTTATATATATTCTCATAATATCCCATCTCATATTTACAAAATCATCAAAAGCTTCAACGGTATGCGCGACTTCAACATCATATACGACACCAACATCGTATTACTATGATAATAATTTTTAACAATAAATTAATTAAATGTAATCACACGTGTTACTATCCAATGTCTCAATCAATTTAAAAAAATAGATGCAACAATAATTAAAAAAAAATGAAATCGGAAGGATCAAACATGCATTAGTAATTAGAAAAAATAGATGTAATAGTAATTAAAAATTAAATACAACAATAATTAGAAAAAATAAATTCAAGAGGACCGAATGTACAATCTTTTCTATCATATTTTAAATTTGCTCTGCTTTTACTAAACCATTGACAAATACATATTTCTTTTTATTTTAAAATTTATTTAATATAATTTATATATTAGAGATCTTGGATTAAGGACTGTCTTATCCTTTCTCAAGATTGATTATATATATATATATATATATATATATATATATATATATATATATATATATATATATATATATATATATATATATATATATATATATATAATATATAATATATATATATATATATATATATATATATATATATATATATAAATTTTAATGTACTATTATGGAGTCAAATAAAAGTATTTGATTTGACTACTTCAAAATAATAACATGGTTTTTAAAAAAAAACTCTACAGATGGTCGATAAGTAGTATATCGATCCTTAGTCAACTCTTCTTCATAGAAGACTCCATAGTACAAATGGTCGATAAGTTTATCAATCCTTAGTCAACTCACCTTCATAGATAGTCTTCAATATTTAAAGATGAGAAGACTCCACAAACGTAATGCTTGGTTTAAAGAAAATAATAAAATGGACATAATAAAGTAGAAAAATTATAGATGATTATTTGGGTAGTGTTGAAAAATCCTACTTAGAAAAAACACGATGATAAATATGAAAATTCTATAATCAAAGAAAAAACACAATTATTATTTAGACCATTTGTTTGTAGAAGGTCGTTAGACTGTTTAATGAGAGTTGGTATTCTTTCTAACGTAAGAAATTTGAGTAGTAAGATTAAGAAGAATAAGATAAGAGATTTAGGGTTTGATTCAATTTCAACTTTTTATTTTTAAAAATTGTTTTATAAATTAGTTTTAAGAATTATTTTTAGGATGAAAATAAAATAAAAATTTATTTGAAAGCTTTGTTTTGTAAAATTATTTTTGAGATAATAAAAGAAAAAATTTGTTTGGTTGATTTGTTTTTAAAAATTAATTTAAATATTGTTTGATTTTTACTTTTAGAAATAGCGTGATTATAGGTAAATGATAAGATATTATCTATATTAAATAGTTATTAAAAAAAGTATAAAATTATTTCAGTAATTAATCAAATTAATTTATTTTTTTAATTTAAAATTTTAAATAATTATTTTACAATTGAGAAAATGGATGATAATTAATTTTACACTTTCGATCAATAACAATTATATCTCACTAAATCATATTAATTTTTTTTAAATAATTTATATGATATAACAAAATAATATAATTTTATTGAATGATCGTGTAATTATTTTTACTAGGTTAGTACATCTCCATTAATCTTTTTATAATTTATTTTAATTTATTGTAAAATACTATTTGCAAGTTAATTTATTCCAATCATATCATTTTACTTGTGTTTTTGTTAATTTAATTTTTTTAAAAGAGATAAAATTTACAAATTATTATTTTACAATTTTACAAATTTTCATTTGTTTCCTATAAGTTAAATATTTTTGAATGTAATTTTACGAAATATTCATGTAAAAAACATAAACAATCACATAATGAATACATAAAACAATGATAATTAAGTTTTATTAAAAATTAAAAAATAAAAAAATATATAATGTATTAGAAGTAATTCATATTTATTAGTTTTACTATTTTCTTAGCCCCTAAGTTTGTTAGAGGGTATTTTAGTATTTTATTATATTCTAGTAACCCTAGTTTTAGCTTATAAATAGGGTAACTTTATCATGTTTTGTAGCCGTCATTCTTTTAATATAATATTTCCATTCATCATTCATTCTACCTTTGCACCAACAATTGGTATCAGAGCTCCGGTTCGGATTCATAGGGAAACACGGGAAACACGAGTGAACGTGAGGTCTTGTGTGTTTGATTTTGATTCTTAGATTCGTGTTGAATCTTGAACAAAATCTGATCAGAATTTTAATTCTGTGGGTTGGGAAACACTGTGTGAGAAATCTGAGTGTACTGTGCAAGGTAGAAAGATGAACGGAAATGGCAACATGAACACCAAACTTCCAGTATTTGACGGTAAAAACTGGAATCGTTGGATGATCCAAATGCGTGTACTGTTCGGTGCTCAAGATGTTCTAGATCTTGTCACTGATGGTTATGTTCCGGTAGCAACAGATGCGACGGATGAACAGAAAAACGCGCAGAAGGAAGTAAGGAAGAAGGATCAGAAAGCATTGTTCTTCATTCATCAATGTGTTGATGTAAATGTGTTTGAGAAGATTGCAGATTCAACGACAGCAAAGGCTGCGTGGGACACACTGGTTAGATGTTATGGTGGTGACGCATCAGTGAAGAAGGTGAAGCTTCAGTCCTTGAGAAAGCAATATGAGAATCTCAACATGAAGAATAATGAGAAAGTTTCTGAATACATCTCTAGAGTGATTCTGATCACTAATGAGATGAAAGCGTGTGGAGAAACTCTTTCTGAAGAAACAATCATGGAGAAGGTATTGAGATCCCTTACCTGTCAATTTGATTACATTGTGGTAGCAATAGAACATTCCAAAGATCTGAGCACCATGAGAATTGAAGAGCTGCAGAGCAGTCTAGAAGCGCAAGAGTTGCGTCTAACTGAGAGAACTTCTGAAAGGGAAGTAGAGCAGCAGGCTCTGAAAGCAACTTCTGAAAGGAGGTATCAGAAGCAGTCAGAAGCCAGGAGAAGATCTGATGGTGGTCAGAAGTCAGAAAGCTCAACCTCTGATAGACAAAAGAATGCTCAGAAGGGAAAAGAGAAGTATGACAAGAAGAAAATCCAATGTTACTGCTGTAAGAAGTTTGGTCATTTTGCTAGAGACTGTTGGTCAAACAAGGAGAGAAAATCAGAAGAAGCAAATATAGCCAGAAGTTCTGATGACGAATCTGTGCTATTGATGGCCTCTGAATCTGATGATATGGATCTGATAGACTGGTGGTATATGGACACTGGCTGTTCAAATCATCTTACTGGAAACAACAAATGGCTGGTTGACTTTGACTCTGAAAAGAGGACAAAGATCAGATGTGCTGATGACAAATATCTTAATGCAGAAGGTATGGGAAATGTCAGAGTGATTCTGAACAATGGGAAAACAGCATTGATTCAGAACGTGTGGTATGTACCTGGCATCAGAAGCAATCTGATGAGTGTGGGACAATTAATTGAGAAAGGTTTTTCAGTTACCATGAAGGACAATCTTCTGAAGCTGTATGACTGCAATCAGAAGTTGATTATGGAGTCAGAACAGGGAAGGAATAGAACATTCAAGGTGAATGTCAGAACTGCAGACTCAGAATGTCTTAGTGCAACAAGTGCTGAGAAGGAGAGTGAGCTGTGGCACAGAAGATTTGGTCACTTGAATTTCAGAAGCTTAAAACATCTGAATTCAAAGAAGTTGGTACATGGAATTCCTGCAATTAAGAAGCCTGAAAAGTCATGCAAAGTTTGCATGGAAGGAAAACAACCACGATTGCCATTTGCGTCAGAAACTGCTCCAAGAGCAAAACATGCCTTGGGAGTTGTACATTCTGATGTGTGTGGTCCATTTCCAGTAGCATCGATTGGAGGGAATAAATACTTTGTGTTATTTGTTGATGAGTTCACAAGAATGACATGGGTATCCCTTATTAAGTTTAAACACGAGGTGTTTGATGAATTCAAGAAGTTCAGAATGAAGGCTGAGAATCAGAGTGGTCAGAAGTTGAAGATTTTTAGAATTGACGGTGGAGGTGAGTATAACTCCAGAGAGTTCCAGAAGTTCTGTGAGGAGAATGGAATTGAGCATGAGGTTACTGCTCCTTATACCCCTCAACACAATGGTCTTGCTGAAAGAAGAAACTGCACTTTGCTTGATATGGTGAGAAGCATGCTAAAGGAGAAGAAGCTTCCTCAGAAGCTCTGGGGAGAAGCTGTTGCCACTGCAACGTATGTACTCAACCGATGTCCTACGAAGAAGTTGAAGGAAATAGTTCCAATACAGAAGTGGACTGGAGATAAGCAAAGTGTTAGTCATCTGAAGGTGTTTGGTTCTGTTTGCTATAAACATGTTCCAGAAGCCAGAAGACAGAAGCTGGATGATAGAAGCAAAGTGATGATTCTGATAGGGTACCACAGTACAGGTGCATACAAGCTCTATTGTCCAGAAACCAATAAAATTGAATTCAGCAGAGATGTGATTGTGAAGGAATCAGAACTTTGGAATTGGGATAAGTCTCAATCTGATTCTGATGTTAGAACTTCTGAAGAAAGGTCAGAGTTAAGAATTTCTGAAGTTGGAGTAAACTCTGACGTTGATTCTGATTCTGATAGTGATTCTGACTCTGGAGAAGACTCAGAAGATGAAGGTGACTCTGATGATCCAGACTCTGATGATCCAGACTCTGATGACCCAGACTCTGATGGTAATCCAGATTCTGGTGGCAATTCAGACTCTGGAAATATGCCAGCCCCTGAAGATGGTCAAAGCTCTGGAGGAAGTCAACCATCTGAAGCTAGAAACTCTGAAGCTCAAGACTCTGAACAAGTTCAGAGACCACAAAGAATCAGAAACATCCCCAGAAGATATGCAGAATTTGACATGCTGCAAGACACTGAAGTAGACTCTGAAGGAGAAGTTATTCAGTGTGCCATGTTAGTAGACTCTGAACCCATAAGTACAGAAGAGGCTCTTAAGCAGAAGCTCTGGCTGAAGGCCATGAAAGAAGAACTTGATGCTATAGAGAGAAACAAGACTTGGAAGCTGACAGAACTTCCAAAAGATAAGAAAGCCATCAGCGTCAGATGGGTTTTCAAGCAGAAGTTAAAGCCAGATGGTTCAATTGGCAAACATAAAGCAAGGTTGGTAGCCAGAGGATTTCTACAGAAACCTGGGCTGGATTACTCTGAAGTGTTTGCACCTGTAGCAAGACATGAAACAATCAGAATGGTGATTGCAATAGCTGCTAACAGGAATTGGCCTCTGATGCATTTAGATGTAAAATCTGCATTTCTGAACGGTCCATTAGAAGAAGAAGTTTACGTGTCACAACCTCCTGGATTTGTGAAAAAGAATCAGGAAGGGATGATGTACAGATTATACAAAGCTCTATATGGATTGAAACAAGCGCCCAGAGCTTGGAATCAGAAGATTGGTTCATTTTTCAAGAAGCAAGGCTTTCAGAAATGTGAGATGGAGTACGGTGTCTATGTTCAGCATACTTCTGAAGGAAATATGACTCTGGTATGTTTATATGTTGATGATATACTGCTGACTGGAAGTTCTGAACAGGAGATAGTCAAGTTCAAGAAAGTTCTGATGAATGAATTCGAAATGACTGATCTAGGCAAAATGACATACTTTCTAGGGATGGAATTCAGATACTCTGAGAAAGGTATTATTTTGCATCAGCTCAAGTATGAATTAGAACTTCTGAAAAGATTTGAACTGAAGAATTGTAAGATTGCTGTCACACCTTCTGATACAAATCAGAAACTGGATTCTGACTCTGATGGAAAGGATGTGGATGCTACAACCTTCAAACAGTTGGTTGGTTCTCTGAGGTATTTGTGCAATACCAGACCTGATATTTGCTATTCAGTTGGGATGGTTAGTAGGTTCATGAGTAAACCTAAGTGGTCCCATTACCAAGCTGCTGTCAGGATTCTGAGGTATATCAAGGGAACTCTGAAGTATGGAGTATTATTTCCTTCTGGAAGAAAGGATGAGTCAGAACTTCTGAGTTATTCAGATTCTGATTGGTGTGGAGACAGAGTTGACAGAAGAAGTACGTCTGGGTACTTATTCAAATTTCTGGGAGGTCCCATTTCTTGGTGTTCCAAGAAGCAACCTGTTGTGGCATTGTCAACTTGTGAAGCTGAATACATTGCAGGTGCTGTTACTGCATGCCAAGCTGTGTGGATTCTAAATCTATTGCAGGATCTGAAGATTAAAGTAAACAAACCTCTGAAGCTGATGATTGACAACAAGTCTGCAATCAATCTTGCCAGAAACCCAATGTTGCATGGGAGAAGCAAGCACATTGAGACCAAGTATCATTTTCTGAGACATCAAGTTCAGAGGGGAGTGTTAGAAGTTGTACACTGCAGCACTCAAAAACAGTTGGCAGATGTTCTGACGAAAGCTATCAAGACTGATCAATTCCTCAGATTAAGGGATGGAATTGGTGTTACAAGTTTTGATGGAATATGAATTAAGGGATGGTATTAGAAGTAATTCATATTTATTAGTTTTACTATTTTCTTAGCCCCTAAGTTTGTTAGAGGGTATTTTAGTATTTTATTATATTCTAGTAACCCTAGTTTTAGCTTATAAATAGGGTGACAATCATTGTAACTTTATCATGTTTTGTAGCCGTCATTCTTTTAATATAATATTTCCATTCATCATTCATTCTACCTTTGCACCAACATAATGTACATGTTATAAACATGAAAATATCCAACCAATTAAAATGTGTTCTCTTGTCCAAACGTAATATTTTTTATTTATTGAGTTTTTCTGATGCAAATAATTCTCTTGTCCAAACTCAATAGAAAATATGTCTAAAAAACTATTTTTAAAAAGGGAATCAAACAAACCCTTATTATTATTATTATTATTATTATCAACTATTTTGATTTTGTGGCGATCTAAGAGATTAAGTTTGGTGAGGTCTTTGGATCCTTAAATCATTTTTATCCAACAAATGAGAATAGTGAGAGCCTCTTTGCAATCTAATGCATGTCAAAAGAAACTTTATTATTTTTTCTTTTGTTATATTACTTTCTGTTAGTGTCAATGCATTTGGTTGATGAAGGAAAGAGAGAATGAAAAGGAATTGTATTTAATTATTATTTTGAGAGTTATTTACACATATGTAACTTGTAACTCAGGTAGTTAGCATAATAAATTAATTAACTTGCTAATTAAGTAACTAATTTGGATTATATCACAATATACCCCTTTATAATCTAAGTTATCAAACACAAACTAATCATAATTGATCTAAACTATTCATAATTTCTTTCTCAAAGTTAAGAATTTGTCGATCTTCATTTCTTTGGTGAAATTTTCGGCCAACTGTTCTTCACTCGAGCAATGTCTTCCTTCAAGTTCACCTTGATTTAACTTCTCCCTCGGGAAGTGAAATGTAGTTTCAACGTGCTTACTCCTTCCATGCAAAACATGATTCTTTGCAACATTGATGGTTGGTTTATTGTCGATCTGTAGCACCAGAGGTTTCTTTACTTCGACATCCATCTCATCCAGCACATTCTGATCAAGATTGCTTGACAAACAATATATGATTCTTCTATATACTTAGCTTCACATGATGATAACGCCATCACGGATTTCTCTCTCGAGCACCATGATATTGGGGTACTAAATACTTGAAAGAAGTAACCACTCGTGCTTCTTCGATCTTCCTTATCTCCACACCAATCAGCATCTGAATAACAATTAATCACAACTTATTTACTTTCTGACTCTCGTGGAAACATGATTCCACAGTTTATTGATCCTTTTAGGTATATCAGGATTCTTCTTGCAGCCTTCATGTGTGACACATTTGGTTCATCCATGTACATGCTTACAAATTTGAGTGAGAACCTATATCAGATTACTATTGCACACATACCTCAAAGATCCTACAATTTATTGGAACAAAGTGACATCGACCTTGTCCTCCTCTCAATGCTTCTCTAGTTTCATATTAAGTTTGAGAGGTGAGGATGCCAGATTTTAATCATCCATCATGAATCTCTTGAGTATTTATTTGACATACTTCCTTTGATGCAACACCATATCTTGCTTGGTAATTTGAAATTCTATGCTTGGAAATACGACAAGTTTCCTAGATTCGGCATTTCAAATTCCCTCTTCATTATTTATTCTTTAAGGCCCCACTATAGTTGATTGGTTCAACACCTGCAAGTAAATCGAAATGAACCAATTCTCCATCTAGTGTGACATCGTCTTCACAGCATTAAAGCCTTACTGGGAGAACTCTGGTTTTTTGAGGTCTCTGGCTTATGCGAGCCACACCCTCTCTATTGTTTGCTTCAACTTCGACTATTACTGGAACATCATTAACTGGAATTTCTTCGTACTCACAACTTTCTTCATCAAAGCCATAGCTCATCAATGGCTTGTTAGTTGCACCACCTGAATTCCAATCCCATGCAGAGTTCTCATCAATCACAATATCTTGACTCATCGCGGTTTTATCATTCATTGGATTGAATAACATGTATGCTCCAATCTTATGATATCCTACCAAAATCATAGGTTCATTTTTCTCATCAAGCTTCCTTCTCCTTGTTTCCCACTTCATACTTCTTCACGAACCTTGTTCATCAGTTTTTTGGTGGGGAACATGTTCATAATATAAACAACAGTAGTGTCTGTTTTACCTCATAAGGATTTTGGCAAGTTCTTTTGGTTTAACATACATCTACTCATATCCAATATGGTCTTATTTCTTATTTTAGCTATTGATGTTGAGTAAATCAAAAAAAGTATTTTGTTATCGTATCCACAGAGACTGGAGTGATATTACCAACGTTTACGTTTACTGATATAGTTTAAGTTCATGTTTTTCGGACAGTTTAAACTTTCAATAGAAAGTAATAGTGAAACGTAAGATATACAAAATAAAATAAGCGGGATTGTAATATGACAAGTTATCTTGCAGGGATTGGATGTCAAATGCCGTTCACGTATTCAATACACCGATTAATTTTGGCATAATCATGTCTTCGTTCATATTTCCATATACTTTTCAAAACAACATGTATGCCTACATGAAAGTTTCAAGATTTCAATCGGTTTGTAGAATCGATGATGTCTCAACCGGTTAAACAATCCAATTGTATGAAAATCAAGTATTTAGAGGTGGATATTAAAACTAATTCTATGTATAGCAATTAGAGTTTAACCGATTCATTATCTTTAGTTCATGAATTCGAAAGCAATTTCATTAACAAATCGAATTCATAAAATTTAGCGATAATAACAAGATAGAATCAATAATCATGAAAACATATTTATATTAAGAATACAATTGGTAAATTCTTCCAGTCCCAGGAAGAGGAGGAGATTAGCTAGCCATTTTCATGGTAGCTTGTACAAAAAGGAAGAATTGGAGATGAATGAGCATCAATGACGATTCCTCGATCCTTGATGTGTATCCAGCTCGATTATTTGATTCCCTTCCCTAAGTGTCTATTACAACTTTCTTTTACAGAATCACCAATAAGTATTACCAACTGTTATCAATACAAAACTAGATGATCCTTCTGCATTGCTCTTGGTCTCTTTTTATACTGGTCCTGGCCGCCTGAGTTCTCTTAGTAAGTTTATGTTTCTCTACGTGAATTATCATTTCTTCTCCACTAAGTCTGTGAGCTGTCAAAACGCCTTCTAGGAGCCGCCAATCTTCTCTAAGCAAAGCATAGTCTGCTAAGCGAACTTCCTTTCTTCTCCATTAAGTTTTGAGTTGTCCAATCACCTTTCAAGAGTCGCCAAACTTCGCTAAGCGAGGTATAGTTCGCTATGCAAACATCCTTCGCCGCTCTTCACTGCTAGAGAACTGGGATGATTTCCTATTGACTTGGTTCGCTAAGCAAACAAAGCTTGCTTAGCGAATCTGGCCTTCACTACTTCTTTGTTGCGCCTCGCTGCTAGCAAACTGGAATGATTTGCTACTGACTTGGTTTCGCTAAGTGAAATAGAGCTCGCTTAGCGAGTTGTGCCTTCGTTGTCTCTTTGCTTGCAACTCGCTGTTGGCGAACCTGGAATTTTTACTTCTGACTTGGTTTCACTAAGCGATCTAGAATTAGCGTAGCGAAACATGATATGCTCTTTGTTTGACTTTTTCCTTCCTTTGATTCATTCCTGCAATAATTAATCACACATCGTTAAAAATATCATTTTCTTGACAAAGTGTGTATTATTTCATGAATAAATGTTTCCTTAATTCGATAAATGTTATTTTTCATAAGTGAATTTTATCCATTTTGGGCATTTATCAAATTCTCCCCAACTTGAATTCTTGTTTGTCCTCAATCAAGGTCATCAATGATATAGTTCTGTTTTTGATCTTTTTTCTGTGATGATATAGTTCAAACAACGAATGCTTGTTGCAAATGGTCTTTTGTTTTTTTTCACTTTGATAGGATCAAAGCATGATTATGCAATAATGTGTTTCTAAGAAAAATATCATTTTATGCAATAAACAAAAGCAAACTATATCTCTTTCTTTGAACCATCCTATCTCTCATCTTTATAATAATGATGAAGATTTCTTTGAACTTGTTTTGATGGTAAATTGAACTCTCATTAATAACCTTGTCAACATCTTGATCAACTCATATTTGCACCTTGACAATTTCTTTTTGGAACCTTGTGTGAGCATATTTCTCAAGGCTTTTTTGATGTGTTTGTCTTTTGGCTTGGTTTCATGAGTAAGATTAGTTTCCTAAAGCTACACTTTGACACTTTGGTTTTGTTGGTTTTTCTTTTGAACTTTCCTCTTTCTTTGGTTGCAAGTATTTGGAGAGACTATGTTTTTGTTTTTCATTTTCTTTTTTCATCATGATGTATAGTCTCTACCCAACTTTATCTTTTTCTTTCTTTTTCTTTTTCTATTTTGCTTGCAACCAAATTTTCATGAATTGGTTTTGCGACCAAGAGCTTTGTGACTTTTTATTTTCAAGTTCTATTTGATTCATTCTTGAATTCTCAAGGCTAGTTTCAACTGGTTTTTCAAAAGTTCACTCAATTCACTTGGTTATGTTGAGGCTTTTTGGTTGAGTGGCTTTTCTCAAACATAAGTTTTGGCCTTGACTCTTTTTATGCTTCACAAAAGTTTCAAAAGTAATCGTTAGGTTCCATATGAGTCAATCGAGTTTCAATCAAGGATTATTAACAATGATTTCTATTTAGTACACAATGGAAAGCTCCTCACTTTTTATGGTTTGTTAGATATATGATTCAAGCAAGAAAATATGTGATTTATAAAATTGAAGCATGAAATGATTTTGCAAGAATCACATATTTCACAATCACGCTATCATTCTACAAAGCTTTAAAAACATGTACCTTTGCCTTGTGCATTTGGTCCGAGTTTTATTATTACCACTCATGTTTATTGAATATTTGGTTGAAAACATAATTTTTATTTGAATTCTTGATGAGGATGACAAGAACAAAACAACAAATTTCATCACAAACTTACGACATACCAACCGTTTAAAAGAGTACCAAAGTGAGTTTACGGTATGAACTACCGTAAAAAAGATTCAAAATGATTACAACATAAAACTAATGAATTGAAATAAATAAAGTACTAAAATTTGAAACTTGAATTTGAAAGAACTGAAAGCTTTTTAAAATATCGCTCATTTTATGGCGAGCTTCCAACTTTATGCTTCTTCCTATTCTCCTCCTATCTCTTCATCGTCATCAGATGTTGCATCGTCGCCAGATGCTATTTTGGAACCTCCTGAAGTTCCTTCTTCTTCTTATGCTTCCGCATCCTCTTCATCATCCTCATTTTCATTTCTATGGCCAGCAGTTGCATCTCCCTGATAGAATGTCCTGTCCCCAGGCCATGCAATGTGTGTCTAGAATTCCTCTAATGTCATGAAGTGATGACCTGCATCAGGATGCCCTCCTAAATGAATATTCAACCTATAAAAGAGTCATGTAAAGAAATAGCAGACCTATGATTGGAATCGTTTTGATCCCAAGTATAGGTAAAAGCTTGGCGAAGTCTCGGATCCCAATCTCTGTAGTTTAGAGTGTTGGATGAAGTCTACCCCGTTTGCTCCGCTTCCTTTATCTTCTTTTTCTATTCCAAGGAGAACCTATCTATATATGTGTTGTTAACTTTGATTTTGATCTCAAATGGCACTACACTTGGAATTCGTACTCGGGATGCAATGACCAATCCCATGATGAGGCCGGGGAAAACAAGAGGACAGGTGCTTCTGGTTCCTGTTCCAAACTCCTTACCACTTTTCGCAACATGTCTCATCTCATTAGAAATGATTTGAGCCACATCAATCTGCTTACCTGACATGATCAGATAAAGAAGCTGAGTTGTATCTATTGTGAAAGTGCTAGTGTGGCTTCTCAGTCGAATGTTGTGCAAAATGAATAAGATAAGAACTTGAGCTTCCAGGATTAGATCTTCCATTCGACGCCTAATTTCTACACCAGATGAGTTTCTTTCCACTTATCTTCCATCCAAAAAAATTTCCTTGAAATTTACTCCACATTTGGAACCTTATTGATGGATTCTTGATATCTGCACATTTGTCCTTCCTGCAAGACTAGAGGATTTCCCAGGAATTCATTAATAACATCCCTATTAAAGTGAATTGTTCTTCCCCCAACCTTGGTCGAGAAGGAGAAAGCAAAACCTTCTTAGGGAAATGCATTGGCATAGAATTCCCGAAGTACTTCAATGTTGATTTTTCGGTGAGGGATCAAAAGCTTATCCCATTTGCAACTGGACCATAATGCATTTAAAGACCCGTAGGATCCTTCAGGGTTAATTTTAAAAATCCTTTCATACCAGATGGATCTCCCGATTAGTTCCTGGTACCTATCCTGTTACTCTTGCCCGATAAATTTTGTCTGATCAAAGGACTATTGCCCCCTTGAAGTTCCAACCCATGAGGTTTTCTGTTTCTTTGTGGTCGTATCTCTTTTTGGAGCCATACCTGCAACAATAAAACACCATAAATATGTTATGTTAACATCTAATTTTTTTTCTATTTCAGGCCAAGTTCGTTTAGCGAAATAAAGTTTGCTTAGCGAATGTTACAATTTTTGGAAAATCTGTTATGTTCCAAAACATTGATCAGGGGTTTGTGCATTCAATATTTTTCAGATTTAGGTGCATAACATAAAAACATAGAGTATGAATTCTAACACCTAGTTTCAACCATGGATGCACAAACCCTACAAGATCTAAAATAACAAAAAGTAAATATAGAAATTGCATACCCGAGTTTTCTGAACTTTGAAGATGGAGAAGAGAGAATGACAATGTGAAAAAGTGACTAAAAGTGTGTAGCGGTAAATTCATGACCATCAAGCTATGGATAAACTTAACGTCAATAAAACTAGAGTCGCCACCGCGCTTTTACTGTTTCTAAAGAAAAAGGGAAAAGTACGAACAAAACCCAAAGATAAGAAGTTTTTAAATCAAAACTAATAAGAAGTCAGAGATTACAGGTAAGGGGGTTGGTTACACAGAGGGAAGGTGTTAGCACCCAAAGTGTCCTAGGTACTCCTAAGGAGCCCTTTTTTGTGTGCATATGTTTTTTTGGTCTAAATGATGTTTGAAAAAATAAAGAGTGAGGGGATGAGAAAAGAATTCATTGATTATATTTTTGTGTTTGACAAGACCTTCAGTCTTATGCCTACCTACCAACATAAAAATGATGGATCAAAACCCCATAGTTCGTGGTAAAAATTTCAAAGAAGTTGGTGAATTAATTTTAACAACAAAAAAATTAACAAGAAAAGGCACAAAAGGACAAAGATTTGAATGGGGTTATTAG
The DNA here is from genome assembly GCF_024323335.1 of Lathyrus oleraceus. Lineage (NCBI taxonomy): Eukaryota > Viridiplantae > Streptophyta > Magnoliopsida > Fabales > Fabaceae > Lathyrus > Lathyrus oleraceus. Next base: position 328,074,119 of record NC_066585.1, on the reverse strand, counting down.
TTATTTTTGGATTTTTGAAATTAAAGTCAAAATGGTTAAGTTTAGTTACAAGTGAAATTCTGGTATCAGATATGAGATGTCTAAGGTAATTTCAGGACACTAATATCTGAATAATACAAACAGGACAAAAGATAAAGAACAGTAATGCAAGAGACACAAGCAATTGTTAATCCAGTTCGGTGCAACTCACCTACGTCTGGGGGCTACCAAGCCAGAAAGGAAATTCACTAAATAGAATCAATTCAAAGACTCTCACTAAACAACACAAGTTACAGTCTTTTTCACCTAATCTCTACCCGTGTGACTTCTACCTAAGAACTCTTAGATATGAGATCCCACTCACTCCCCCTCAATCACACCAGTGATATTAAACAAGAATTACAATGAAAAGAAGACACTCTTCAAAGACACACACTTGATCTTACTTAGCAGCTTCAATCAAGTAGACACACACTCATGCTTAAAAGCTTTGAGTGACAAATACAACTCAAAAATCAGACCAATTCAATCATCTATGGATGAATTGAATGGCTTACAATTCACACAACCACACAAGACTTAAACCCTTATTCTCTCTCAATATTTTGTTCCTTATTTCTTGTGTATAAAATCAGGTTTTCCATGTCCTTTTTATAGAAGCATTCAGTCGGGCTTGGACATCATAAAACCCTAAAACTATTTTCCATTCAAATCTTCTTATGACAGTTGATTAGATCTCCTTGGAAAATAAGTTAATCACGTTGTAATTACTGATTGATAGCGTGTTCAATTAACTCATCAATCATACACATATTGCCATTAAAAGCGCAATCACATAATACATAACATTCAGACTGAATGTTTTGTATACAGATGCCGTGACATCGGGTCTGACATCCTGGAACAATCCTGCATAATTATATTTTAAACATCCAGCAGGTACAAGATATCTTATGTTAAGACATCACATGTGACATCTTGTGAACACTCTTGGTTTTACCAAAATTGCTGCCAACACCTAGAACCAACAACTCCCCCTTTGGCAAATTTTGGCTAAAACATATATCAGTCCATTTTGTTCACAAGAAAAAAACACATCAACAGTTAAACAGCATAACAACAGTTTAAGCAGTAGCAGAAGCAAACACAATTACTAGCTATAATAGCAACTAGTAATACACACATAAAACACATGGGGTACTTCTTCTCCCCCTAAGTCTGTTCACCTACAAACATCTCCTTCAACAACAACAACACCCGTAACAATCAGAATTTCCTTCTAACATCTCCTTCAACATCTGTAACATTCAGAATCACATTCTGACATCTCCTTTAACATCACCTGTACAACACAGAATATTATTCTGTTCAGACATCTCCTTCAACATCACAGAACATCATTTTGTTCAACATTATCAGCTGTCATTAGCCTAACTAGCTACATCAACACATAATAACTGCAGCTCTCCACATCTCCACACATTAACTGCAGCTCTCCACATAATAACTTCTCCCCCTTTTTAGTCAAAATAGACCAAAGTGACCAATTAGGCAAAATAAATGTCAATCAGTCTAGCAGAGAATGTCACAAAGGATGTTATAACATATAAAATGTTAAAACACAATGTCAGGTGGTACATAACCATAATTATACACAGTTGCAATAGTTGAGATAATCAGAAATCCAGGGAACTCATAAAGAGCCCAGATATTACATAATGGCATCAGAAAGACTGCCAAAAATTACAAACATCAAACAAAAAAGTAACAAATCATCCAAGCATCCAAAATAGCATCCAGAACACAGATCATTAATAGGGGGACCATCAACACCACAACTTAGTCTGAGGAAGTAGCATCTTCTTCACCTTCAGATTCAAAACTGCCACTAGATTGGTCTTGAGAATTAGACCTCTCACTTGATGTATGGGCATCTGACTCCTTGGTTTCACCAACCTTATCCATCTCTTCTTGCTCCAAGATACTAATGAGAACCTCTAAAGCCTATTTCCTAGCCTTGGCCACCTTAATCCCATTTCCAACTCCTTACAGGTTTCTTTTAACTGATCAATCAGACCACCTTGTGAGGCTGGCTCCTTCCTTGCAGATGTCATGACAATGTCATTGACATGACTCCCTTCAAATAACTTGTAATGAATGGACAATGGAAGCTTCCTTCTATTGGGAATATCACTTGTGTTTAGAATACCAGGTTGCTGGCTTAAAATAATTCCACAAATGATCGAGGGAAAGGCAATTGGCAGCTTTACTACATTAGTGGAAGCATGTCTAACAATTTGTTCAAACATGAACCTTCCATAATCAAAGTTGAGCCTGGTTCCAATATCATATATAATCCTTCCAAGAGCATTATATATAGTTGAGATGTGGTTTGTTGGCATCCAGTTGGCTGAACCTGTCTTATGCAAGATATCATATTTTACAGTTAATTTGCCAGCAGAAAGATGCTTTTTGCTTGGCCATTCCTTGACTTGACCAACAATGATTGTCCTACAGACTTCATTGTCTGTGGCTTCTAACTCAACAACTCCTTCAGTTCCTCTTCCTAGGAATTTATTGATGATAGTTGGGGAGAACCTTACACACTTTCCTCTTAAAAAGACCTTGCAGAATTCTTTGCTATTCTTGTCAGAAATATCCTCTGGGATATTCACCACAAACTCCTTCACTAAACCTTCAAAACATTGGGGCAATGTACTAACTGTTTTCATCAAACCAGCAGTCTTGATCAATTCTATAACCTCTTTCACTTCTACAGCCTCCTTCCCTAGCTCCCTTTCCACATCAACTCTCCTCTGTATAACAAATTTCCACTTGGCTGCACCATCTTCCAAGTGAAAGGAAATGTTGTCCAAATGCACAACTGCAACCTTAGCTGGAGACTTTTTAACAATTTTCCTTTTAGCAGGAGAGATGTCTGGGACATCGTCTTCGACATCATCTTCAGAGTCAGAAATTTCTCTGACCTTTCTTTTCTTGACTTCCACTTTACTCCATGATTTAGAAGGACCTACAGCAACAACCTTCTTACCTGTTCTGGCTGTCAACATCTCAGCCACAGTCTTGCCTTTCCTGGTTTTCATTTTCTTTGCAACACTTGGTTTCAAGTGATGAACCAAGGTGTCATCTTCCTCTTATGAACTCTCTTCCTCCAAATCAATCACTTTCTCAGTAGTCTCATGCTTCTTAGACTGAGAAGCATTTACAGGTTTCTTACTAGGCAAGGTTTTACCTAGAGAGCATAGTCCCTCAGCAGCCATGTCTTTCTCTGATCTAGATGAATCATCATCTTTCTTAGTTTGAGGTTCCACCTCAGGTGAGGGGTCCCTTCTAGACAAAGGAGTCGAAACTCCCTTGACTGAGTGTCCTTCATTTAGGATCCTAGTTACCAGGTTCCTAATGACACGATCTGTATAGTGCATGTCATCCTTAGGTGGAGGGTTATCAGAAAAGTTACCTTGAGTGTATCCAGCAGTGGACGAAGGGCCAGGGACGTCGCCTGGGATCACTGAAAGAGGAATAACTTCCAAAACGTCTTCATCCAGAAACTCCATGGAGGGACTCCTTGCTTTGTGAGTGGGTTTTGAACCAGAGGGTGAGGGATGTTGTGATATTTTGTTGAACTTTTGAGAAAATTTTTGTTGCCCTAGCAGAGATGGTCTGAGCAGTTTGATGAAGATGGAAGTGGTTGTGTTGAGGTAGCGTGTGAAAATGGTATAGATGCTAGTTCCAATACTAGGTAATGATTTATCATAAACGAGACACTTTCTTTTAAGTGGGCAGACAATATTTTTATTACCTTTTCCACTCCACTTTAATTGCTATAAATTCTCATGAATACAAATCCCCAATTTCCCTCTTAAACATTCAAACTTATTAGCATCCAAAGCTTTTGTAAATATGTCAGCTAATTGCATTTCAGTAGTAGCATGCCACAGTGCTATGATTTTCTCTTCCACAAGTTCTCTAATGAAGTGATGATGAATATCAATGTGATTTGTCCTGCTGTGCTGAATAGGATTTTTGGAAATATTTATAGCACTCAGGTTGTCACAGTATAATGTCATGACATCTTGTGTGACATTGTATTCAGTCAACATTTGTTTCATCCAAACCAGTTGAGAACAACTACTCCCAGCTACTATGTAATCAGCTTGATATCTAGCACAAACACCTACAACAAATGCAATGTCAGGTCTGCTTGCTATGAGATATAACAACCTTCCTATCATGCTTCTGTATAGACTTTGATCTACACTAACACCATTTTCATCTTTGGAGACTTTCAAATGTGTAGGAGCAGATGTCCTTTTATGACTTGCATTCTCCATGCCAAACTTCTTAATAATGTTCTTGGCATATTTGCTTTGAGATAGAAAGATAGGATCTTCCATCTGCTTGACTTGTAGCCCAAGAAAGTAGGTCATCTCTCCAACAAGGCTCATCTCAACCCTAGACTGCATTTGTCTAACAAACTGTTCGACCATCTGATCTGACATCCCACCAAACAGAATATCATTTACATATTTTTGTGCCACCATGAGTTTTCCTCCTTCATTCTTTACAACTAGGGTCTTGTCAATACCTTCTTTCCTGTATCCATTGTTAGTGAGGAATACAATGAGTCTCTCATACCAAGCCCTAGGAGCTTGTTTCAAGCCATATAGGGCTTTCTTCAATTTGTAAACATGCTTTGGAGGATTTGGATTTGTGAATCCTTTAGGCTGTTTAACATAATCTTCCTCATTTAAGTAGCCATTCAAGAAGGCACTTTTTACATTCATTTTGAACTTCAGAATACATGCCACTCCATGCAAAAGTCTAATGGACTTAAGGCGAGCTAAGACATTTATTCTTTCAGGTCTAGGGACCACTTCCCATACTTCATCTCTCTTGAGTTGACCTAGCTCCTCTTGTATGGCATTGATCCAAAACTCATCAGTCAAGGCTTCCTTGACATTCCTAGGCTCAATCTTGGACACAAGGCAGCCATGTGAGATCACTCTAGTTGTGACCCCTTTATTTGGATCTCCTATAATGAGATCTTTGGGATGATCCTTCTGAATTCTGATGGAGGGTCCCTTGTTGATTTTGTCATCTTCAGGTTCAGTTTGAGGAGGTTCACTCTCCTTATTTTTGTCTGAGAAATCAACTGGGGGATCATTCAGAGATGTCTCAACACCGTCTGTGACATCAGTCTGTTGGTCATCAACCACAACATTGATAGACTCCATCATTACTTTTGGTCTGGAATTAAAGACTCTATATGCTCTACTGTTTGTTGAGTATCCCAGGAAAATTCCTTCATCACTTTTGGGATCCATCTTCCTTCTTTGTTCACTTCTAATTTTGATAACTTGACTTTCCTTTTCTCTTTGAAGGTTTAGACAAAGATCTTTGAAGGCTTCAAAAACATCAAATTTTTCTCTTATAAAATTGATCCAACAGGTATATCTGGAGAAGTCATCCACCACTACATATGCATACTTCTTCCCACCAAGGCTTTCCACCTGCATGGGTCCCATCAAATCCATATGGAGGAGTTCCAATACTTTGGAAGTGGTGTCATGTCTGAGCTTCGGGTGTGACATCCTTGTCTGTTTTTCAATCTGACATTCCTCACAGACTTTTCCTTCATCAATTTTCAGATTGGGAATTCCTCTAATAGCTTCAACAGATATAATCCTCTTCATACCTTGCAGATGGCCCAATCTTTGATCCCATATCTTCACTTCTTCTTCTTTGGCTGAAGTACACATTGAAGAATAACCAGTTTCTTGAGAACTCCACATATAACAGTTGTCTTTTGACCTGACTCCTTTCATGATTACTTCATTTTCTTTGTTAGTAATCAGACATTCAGTTTTGGTGAAGTTTACATTTAAACCTTGGTCACACAGTTGACTGATGCTTATTAGATTTGCAGTCAATCCCTTAACAAGTAGAACATTGTCAAGGTCAGGAACTCCAGGGCAATCAAGCTTACCAATCCCCTTGATTTCACCCTTTGCTCCATTACCAAAAGTTACATAGCTTATGGTATGAGGATGAAGGCCAGTTAGCAGGTTTTTGTTTCCAGTCATGTGTCTGGAGCACCCACTGTCAAAATACCAATCTTCTTTGGCTGAAACTCTGAAGGAAGTGTGAGCTATTAGACTTGTAACATTAGTCTTAGGAACCCATTGCTTTTTGTTGACAGGCCTGTGATGTTTGGGTCTAGGTTGATGGTGAGCAGGACTAGGATAACCATACAACTTATAGCAGAAGGGCTTTATGTGGCCAAATTTTCCACAGTAATGACATCTCCATCTTTGGTGTTTCCCTTTCTGTTGTCTTCCCTTATGATGTTGTGACATATGATGTGACATCTCAGGTTTGCTTTTAATATGTGTAGCACCTCAAATTTGCACCTCCCATTTTGTACATACATTTTCATGACTAGGTCATTAACATTACATTGTCCACTGCATAGCATTGCATTGTCCTTTGCCCAAGTGCAAGCCATCAGACAAGATTAGGTCAACTGGTTAGGAGGATCAGCCAAAACAAGCAAGCAAGTGCATTTCTCAAGGAAGCAAAGCCCTAGGGTTGGTTCAACATGTTCACATGACCTAGGGGTCCTTTTGAAGTGGTTTGGTCAAAGATTGGGTGCTCAGAAGTCATCAGTCATTGTTCAATCCACCTGAAACCCTAGAAAGTCAACGGTGCCTGAAATCAAGGATTTGAAGGTAGGAGATGGTTTGAAAGGCCTCATTCATGTCCATACAAGTCTCATTTGACATGTCAAAGATCAAGATTGAAGAATTTGAGGTCAGATGAAAAAGTTTCCAAAAATAGTAAGTGACCTGTAATTGGAAATTGCCAAAAATAGAAAGGTCTTCTCCTCAAATTTACATCATCATACAAGCTTCAAATGAATTTTTGTCCAACATGAAAGTTGAAGATCTTGCTCTCACCTTTCCAAAAAGTCCAAGAACATGAATTTATCATGTGTGGTTGAGAAATTGTGGATTGATCTTTGTCAAGGAAATTTGAACTTCAAAGTTGGATAACTTTCACACCATTTGGCCAAATTGAGTGGGGTTTTTTTGCTACATTCTCCTTTTAACATGCACTATTCAAATCATGCATCACAAGTCATGCATTTTCATCACAAAATTATTTGATTTTTTCACTTGACTTTTTGGTTGGAATTTTCAAATATTAAAATAATGCATTGTTTACACTTGGCAACATTCCCATTGGATTACAAATAGAGTTTTAAGTGGATTTAGGCCCAATTTCGTGTACTGTAGCATGCACCCCATGCACATGAGGGTGAATTCCCAATTGGCCATAACACTTGCATTCATTAATCCTTTTGGCTTGGCTTAATATTGATTAACAAAGATCATTAACAGATGGTATATATGCACAATCAAAACAGAAAACACATTAGCATTTCATTTCTACTCAGATCTAGATCTAAGTGTATATTCTCTCAACTTTTGCTCTCACTTTTTCTGCAAGTTCCTTCCAATCCCTTGCCATTTCCGCGATTGAATCATCATCTATAATCATCACTGAGCTGGATTGAAGCAAGAGAGCAAGGATTTCAAGCTGTTTCAAGCACTGTTACATCAAGCACCTCACATGGCAGCTGGAGATTTCCTCGAGTTTGAGCATTGTTGAGCTATTCTGCAGCATCCATTCATCTACCCAAGGGTTGTAGAAGTTCTGTTTCAACCTCTCCAAGCCATATTCACCCGATTTCACATTTGCACTTGATTGAAGGTCAGATTTCGAAATCCACCATTCATGAAATTATGCTATGGTTTTTATAGATCTTGTATCCATGAGCATGCTGAACTTTTTAGTTTTGATTTTCATTGAGTATTGAGAAAGATATCTGGATTTTAAGTTTGGTTGTTGAATGTTATTCTGTTCGATTCTTCCATGTTAGTGAGAATTAAGACAAATCATGTTTGGATTGGTGTTGTGCTTGGAAAGACGGATCTAATGATATATCGTTTGTTGATTTTGGTGACAAATTATTCATATGCTGGAAATTGGGTGAAGAACACATGAATACACGATGAACCCTAATATTTTCAATCCAGATGCGTGTTTGATCTGTTTCCTTCATGTTTTGCATGCAATTTCGTGTTAGGGACCATGTACTGGTCCACGCCAGCAGTGATGTGGCCATGTGATTGGTTCTGGGCGCAGGAATGTACACGTAGGATTAATGAAACGCATAGTTTCATTACAAGCGCGCCAGGATTTGAATACACACACACTTCGATCCTTGGCGCGGTCATCTTTCAAATTTGTGCCTTGCATTATTTCTTTATACTTCACATGTTCATATCACTTGTTTCATGATTTTTTTTATTTTTTTCTTTACATTCCAAAATTCATAACTCATTCAATATTTGTCCAATTAATATGAGATTTTTTCCATGATGATCCTTGCCCTGTCTACTATTTTTTGATGATTTTTATGAAAATTGTGCACGTGTGAATTTCTGTTTTGGCTAGGGTTTGTTTTCACATGTCATTTGTTGCACCTTGCTTTCCATTTTGGTCATGAAATGATGATGCTTAATTGGAAATTCTTGAAACTTTGCATGCTTAATCTAGAGATCTTGAGGAGCATTTTGGTATATAGTTTGTGATTTTTGCATTCCTGGTTTGTGAGATATGACATGATCATTGGAGGTGTGACAATTTGTGTCACACCATTTCTTGCTTGACTTCATGATTTTTGTTACCATGCCATATGAACTCAAAATAACTTTAATTTTTGCATGTTGAATCTTCTGGATGTTAAGTTTGCTCATGAAGTATTGTGGATTTTTTGAGTGCATTTCCAATTTGATTGAGATTTTCTTCCCTGTTTGACCAATTGTGGACTTTGTATGAGTCATGATCTTATATGATTTGTGAAATTCTTGGTGTTTATTGGATGGACTTGAAATTTGGCATGTGTATTATATACATATTGAAGTTTGCCATGGCTTTGGTTTCATTCATTTATCTTATGCCAATTCTGTTTTATGCTTGCTTGAAGTTGATGCATGATTTGGTGCCTTGTATGAGCTTGCTTGAACATGCTTTGACTTGATGAATTTAATTGACTTGCTTCCCTTGGTCCAAATGACTTGAAATTTGGTATGATTGTCATGTTATGAATGCTGTTTGACCATAAATGTTTTGGGGATTTATTGAAATGTTTGTGAGTTGATTTGAGTTGAATCATTCTGTTTGGTTCTATGAGCTTCAAATTGCATGCTTTGTACTCTTTGCTTCATGAAATGATAATGGTGAATGATATGAACATGAGACCACTTGGATTTGATTATTATTTGATTGATCTTGATTTTTGATAAGTTTCATGTTCTGTTTTGGTTTATTGTTCCCCTTTTGACCCTAGTCTTGTACTAGTGGTTTGTGCTCTCACATTTGAGCTTTGTTTCAGGTCAAAGAGCACAATTGCTTATGCTTGATGATGTGAACTAAATTGGAGTGGGTTTATTGCTTGTTTATGACTAACTTTGAGTTGGTTTTGTAGGCATTGAGACTTATGCTTAGGCCTTGTGGCTTGCACCTTTGTGCATTGATGCTTGTTATCTGTTTGTGCTGTGGACTTGTAATTTTCTGTTTGACTTTTGTTTGTCTGGTATACTGATTATGTTGGATTGATTTCAGGTACTTTAGTTGCTATAGTTCCCTTGTGAACTTGCTTTGGCTTTGCTTGATAGCTTGAGCATTGAGGTAGAATTTCTTTTCTCCATGTAGTCTGGAAGACCTGGCCTGTTACTTGGCCAGGCACCTGTCTGAAGTCCTCCTTAAGAGGCAATGTTTGTGCTTGTTTACTTTTGTCCTTGTACATATCCAAAGACCTCCTAAGTGAAAAGGCATTGGCAGATACCAGGGATGTGCAATCCATCCCCTGCTATTCTGTGTGTCACCTGCTTTGCTCACACCACTGTGTTGATGCATTGTAGATACTAACCCAAGATCATTGTACATTGTGTCAGTCATAAGTGTAGAAGGGTTCCAACTTTCTGAACCCACACTTTCATTGTCTTGAAGCTCTCCCTGGCCAGGGATAAGAGCTGTGAAGTCTCATCTTCACTCACCATTTCATCTGCTTCACCCTAACTCTCAATGTTAGGGTTAAGAGCTAACATTACCCTGTTACAGTGGTTTGTTTGTCGAGGTTGATATGACCCCTCGACTAAAACCTAACCTTGATTGAGCCAACTAATTGCATATAGTGCGTGCTATTTGTGCTTGTGTGTTTGTGCTTTTTTTAGTTTAGCTTGCTTCCAGTGCAAGTTAGGGTTAGTTTGGCTTGCTCCCTGTGCAAGTCATGTTTAGGTTAGCTTGCTTCCTGTGCAAGTTAGATAGCAACCTTAACTTAGGGATGATATGCATGATAACATCTAGGCTCGAGTCGTAGTCTCCCTAGTTATGTCTCCCTTTGTTATCTGGTTAGGCTAGTCCTTTGTCCCTACGTAGGGGAACTACGTCGCCCTGATCCTCATACCAGATGAGGTACGTAGGCAGGAGATGAGCTGATCTCTCCGGGCGCCCTTTTGTTTTGTCTTTGTGTGTGTTAGGAGATGGATGTAAGCCCATCGATTGGCATTCCGTATCATCTTGTTGTGTGCTTGGAGTCCGGTATAAGTCCACCAAGTGGCATCTGGTTTCCAGTGTGGGTTGTTTTGGTTCGGAATCTGATGTAAGTCCAGCGATTGGCATTCGGATTCCACGTTTGCCTGTGTCTGTTGTGTTTGGCGTGCGTGAGCTGAGCTACGGATGCTCTGATTCTTCTTAGTCCGAGAAGATACGTATGCATAGGATGCGACGTCCTAGCGAGCATGTTTTCTCCCAGTCCGAACTACTTCGACTCTGATGTCTATATTTGATAGACTAAGTAGGCCCAGGATGCGATATCCTGCCGAGTCATTCTTGTTTGTTTTCTTGTGTCTCTTTCAGCCAGCATTTGTTTGTTTTTGAGCAGTGTTTAGCAACCATTTTCCTTCCTTTTGTGCGTGGATCCCGTCGAGTACGACGGATGCGTAGGGGTGCTAATACCTTCCCTTCGCATAACCGACTCCCGATCCCATCTCTCTTTGGTCGCGAGACCATGTCTTTTCCAGGTTTACTTCGAGCGTTTCCTTTCCCTCCTTTGGGATAAATAACACACGGTGGCGGCTCTATTGTTCTTGTTTTCCCGCCGGTTTTTCGCGTAATGCGACAGCTGGCGACTCTGTTGGGGACAGAGAGAAGTTGACCTTCTGCTGGTCCATCTTCCCTAAGCGAGTCTCTCCTAGCGCTCTCTAGGTTAGGGTTTTGGTTGCTTCTGCTGTTTTATTTATTGCATTCATTTATTTACTGTTTGCATTTATGTGTGCATTAATGTTTGCATTCATTCATATTCATCTGTTCATCTGGCTGGCTGGTTGTCTGTTTCTCTCTGTTGGGGTGGGAGTTACTTGAGGTAAAAGGCCCAATACCCAGGCCATGAGTGAAATCTAGGATACTTAGGAATAGAGTGATTCATGGGAAGCGGGTGGTATCGCGCCACTTAGCGGAACATTGATATCACGAGCAGTTCAGACCCTGGTGGGATATTATCGTTGCATACTTCGGGTGTGTATATGATGATATTCTGTGAAAGGTTATTTATGCTGCGTTTCTCTCGACCTTACCCTGGCCTAGATGACACCCGTGAGTGGGGAGGGGATGATCATTATTACAGGTACCGTTGGTGACTTGTGGTCCTGTTGGTGACTTTGGGTTCAGATGACAGTTTCTCAGTTGACTTTGGGTTTCAGATGAGTTGTGGTTCCGAGTTTAAACCAAAGCTTCGATCCTGTGTTCTGAGATGCGCAGCCAGCCAGTCTTGTCTGCATCATTTGCATCATAGCATGTTTATTTTCAAAAAAATACGCAATAAAAAAAGAATTGAAAAGAGAAAAAGGAAAAAAAGAAAGAAAAGAAAAGCTAATCTCTGCATGCATATCATTTCTCAGGTACATTCCAGAGTCTGTTCACTAATAGAGATGGCAACAGTCCCAGAGCCGAAGCGGAAGACTTGTTCCTACAGCTTTCACCGTGAGCCTTTGACGTCTCTGATTGAGTTGAGTAGCCTTATGACCAGTTGTAACCAGAAGGGGTTTATTGACCAGTATGGAGATATTCTGACACTGTTGAAAATGGTGGTCGATCCGGTGCCGTTGCAGACTCTTCTACAGTTCTACGACCCAGAGCTTCATTGTTTCACCTTTCAAGATTATCAGTTGGCGCCTACTCTGGAGGAGTATTCTATTCTACTGAGTGTCCCGATCCGGTATCAGGTTCCTTTCTTGGATGTGCCTAAGGAAGTTGATTTCAGAGTCGTTGCTCGAGCTCTCCATTTGGGTATCAAAGAAGTCTGTGATAACTGGAAGCCCAGTGGGGATGTTGTAGGGTTGCCTTTGAAGTTCTTGTTGAGGGTTGCTAGAGAGGAAGCAGAGAAGGGGAATTGGGAAGCTTTTCAGGCTCAGTTGGCCGTCATGATCTATGGGATTGTCTTGTTCCCGAGTATGCCCAATTTTGTTGACTACGCTGCAGTATGTGTCTTCATTGGAGGGAATCCAGTTCCTACTCTGTTAGCTGACACTTATTATGCCATTCACAGTAGGCATGGTAAGGGTGGAGCTATCAGATGCTGTCTCCCACTTTTGCTCAGATGGTTCACGTCTCTCCTGCCAGTCAGTGGACCTTTTGTGGATGCTCAGAGCACTCATAAGTGGACTCAGAGGGTTATGTCTCTTACCTCCTATGATATCAGATGACAATCTTACCGGATGAATGTGCGTGATGTCATTATGAGCTGCGGAGAGTTCCGGAATGTGCCACTTGTAGGGACCCTAAGGGTTGCATTAATTACAATCCAGTTCTTTCTCTTCGCCAGTTGGGATTCGTGTTGAAGGGAAAACCACTTGAGGCTGAGGTAGCTGAAAGTGTGTATTTTGAGAAGCAGAGTGACCCGGCTCGATTGGAGCAGATAGGAAGAGCTTGGAAGTCTATTGGTGTGAAGGATGGATCTGTCTTAGGGAAGAAGTTTTTCATCGCTATGCCAGATTACACTGATTGGGTTAAGAAGAGAGTGGAAACCTTGTTGTTACCCTACGATAGGATGGAGCCGTTGCAGGAGCAACCACCTTTGATCCTTGCTGAGAGTGTGCCTGCTGAGCACTACAAGCAAGCCCTGATGGAGAATCGCCGGTTGAGAGAAAAGGAGCAAGATACCCAGATGGAGCTGTACAAGGCCAAGGCTGATAGGTTGAACTTGGTTCATCAACTCAGAGGAGTGCAGGGAGAAGATGCTAGTAGACTGAGAAGCAAGAAGAGATCCTACGAGGAGATGGAATCCATGTTAGATGCAGAACACCGGGAGTGCTTGAGGCTGCAGAGAGCTGAAGCCAGTTACCAGAAGAAGATCAGAGACCTGGAGAAGCAACTCAGAGACAAAGACATCCAGTTGAAGAAGGAAGTAGACTTGAGACAGGCATCAGAGAACCATCTTGGAGGAGAAGTGGTAGAGCTCAGAAGACAACTGAAGGAGAAAATCACCCCTCTACCAGAATGTTCAGAATGCGCCCTGTTGATAGACCAGTGCCAGTACCTGAAGACTCTCATTCCGGGAGACCGTTTGTCTTAGCTTGTATCTTTGATGTGTATGTTGAGAATCACCTTCAGGCTTGTTGGATGGGATTCACTGTTGTACTCCGTTTATTTGGATCTTTGTTGACTTTGTTGTATGATCCTATTGCTTTTATCTATGGATAAGGTTGTTGGTGTTTCATTTTGTTCTCATTTATCTTGTATTGTTGTTCCCTTGTTGTTGCAGGTTGCCATCTTTTGAGGATGAATCAGGCTCTTTGAATGCCTGAGAAATGAACATATCATGTGCATCATTAACATCATACTCATATCATTTTGCATAGCAGGTGTTCTTGTTCGTGACTTCTCACTTTGATTCCTGTGTTCAGGCAGGATAGCTGATCAACGTCCGCACCGCTACTCAACCAGACCGAGTCATGAAAGGAATATGGATCAAGTGCAAGCTGAGTTAGCTGAGATGAGGGCTAACATGGCTCAGTTCATGCATATGATGCAAGGGGTTGCGCAAGGTCAAGAAGAACTCCGAGCTCTAGTTCAGAGACAAGAAGCTGTAAATCCACCCGTCAATCCTGCTTTGCCAGAGGGAGGCCCGATCAATGACAACGCTACTGCTGCTGTTCCCATCAACAACTATGCTGTAGGGGATGAATTGAGGGGTATTCGAATCAACGGTCAACCTATTGCTCCAGATACCACTAATGCCAGAGTAGTCCGTGCTCCGGCCCGTAATCAGGCTCCGATTGTTGACAGACAAGAGGATATGTTCACTCTGCTCAGTGAAGACGAAGACGTTTTGGGAAGGGTTGATGAGAGGGATCGTAAAGTTGATGCCCTTGCTGAGAATATCCGGGCTATGGAATGTCAGAACTCTCTCGGTTTTGATGTGACTAATATGGGGTTGGTTGAAGGTTTGAGAATCCCATACAAATTCAAAGCACCGTCCTTCGACAAGTACAACGGCACTTCCTGCCCTCGCACTCACGTGTAGGCATATTACCGGAAGATCTCTGCGTATACGGATGATGAAAAGATGTGGATGTACTTTTTCCAAGATAGTCTATCTGGGGCTTCTTTGGACTGGTACATGGAGTTGAAGAGAGATTCTATCCGCTGTTGGAGGGATCTGGGTGAGGCCTTCTTGAGGCAATACAAGCACAACATGGATATGGCACCAAGCCGGACTCAGCTGCAGAGTCTTTGTCAGAAATCCAATGAAAGCTTCAAGGAGTACGCCCAGAGGTGGCGCGAATTGGCTGCGAGAGTTCAACCCCCTATGCTGGAGAGGGAGTTAACAGATATGTTCATTGGCACTCTTCAAGGAGTATTCATGGACCGGATGGGGAGTTGCCCATTCAGTAGCTTTTCTGATGTAGTCATTTGTGGAGAGAGGACTGAGAGTTTGATCAAAGCTGGAAAGATCAATGATGCTAGTTCCTCGCCTTCGAAGAAACCTTTCTCTAGGGCACCTCGTCGTAGAGAAGGTGAAACTAATGCTGTACAGCACCGAGGGAATGTGTACAGAGGAAGTGTGAACAGAAATCAGTATCGTCCGGTTGCTGCTGTAACCATCCCGACACCTCAACCTCGTCAACAACAACAAAGAGTTCAATAACCGCAACAACAACAACAACAAAAGCAACGTCCGTATCAGCCCAGACAGAGGATGCCTGATCGACGTTTTGATCCGCTACCAATGTCGTACGCCGAACTGCTGCCCGAACTACTCAGGTTGGGGTTTGTTGAGTTGCGTACAATGGCTCCGCCTACAATATTGCCTCCTGGGTACGACGCCAACGTCCGTTGTGACTTTCACTCCGGGGCACCAGGGCACCATACTAAAAAATGCCGGGCTTTCCAGCACAAAGTCCAAGATTTGATCGATGCCAAGACGATCAACTTCGCTCCGGTGCCTAATGTCATGAACAATCCTATGCCTCAGCATGGTGGGCATAAAGTGAACAATATTGAAGGGGAAGAGGCTGAAGATCTGGTTGTTAGTGTTGATGATGTTCAGACTTCTCTGCTGGTTGTAAAGGGCCGTCTGCTGAATGGGGGTGTTTACCCGGGCTGTGATGAGGGCTGTATTGGTTGTGCTGAAGTTGATAATGGTTGTGACCAGTTAAGGGCCGGTATCCAGGGTATGATGGATGAGGGTTGTCTGCAATTCAGTAGGGCTGTAAAAGATCGTGGGACAGTGTCAACTGTCACCATCTACTTTAAACCGTCTGAAGGACGAGGCCAGAGGGTTGTTAGTGCACCTGCAACGAGTGGCACCCCTGTTACCATTTCCGCTCCGGTAACCATTAGTGCTCCAACTACTATCGTGGCGTCTGGAAGAAGACCGATTGAGAATAGTAGGGCTGTGCCATGGAAATATGATAACGCCTACCGCAGCAACGGAAGGGCTGATAATCAGTTTAGGCCAGTAAGTCAAGCGCCTGTGACAATCAGTGCACCGGTTAAAACTCCTGTGGTTGTGAGTCCCGTTGTGGACAGCGTTGGTGGACCAGGAGGTTTTACTCGAAGTGGACGACTGTTTGCTCCTCAGCCGTTGAGAGATGCTAATGCTGAGGCTTCTGCCAAGTCAAAGGGCAAACAGGTTGTCGTTGACGAGGAACCGGCTCAGAAGGAGGTGCCTGAGGGTTCATTTGAAAAGGACGTGGAGGAGTTTATGAAGATCATAAAGAAGAGTGATTATAAGATCGTAGATCAAGTTAATCAGACTCCGTCCAAGATTTCAATACTCTCTTTGCTGCTGTGCTCTGAGGCGCATCGTAATGCCTTATTGAAGATGCTGAACATGGCTTACATACCTCAAGAGATTTCCGTCAACCAGTTGGAGGGTGTGATGGCCAATGTGAGCACCAGGCATGGTGTAGGATTCACCGACCTAGATTTAACGCCTGAGGGTCGCAATCACAACAAAGCCCTGCATATCACAATGGAATGCAAGGGGGCAGTGTTGTCTCACGTATTGGTAGACACCGGGTCGTCGCTGAATGTGCTGCCTAAGCAGATTCTGAAGAAGATTGATGTTGAAGGGGTTGTGCTTACTCCTAGTGACCTGATCGTGCGTGCTTTCGACGGATCCAAGCGTTCTGTGTTTGGGGAAGTCACTTTGCCAGTGAAAATAGGTCCGGAGGTGTTTGACATCATCTTTTATGTTATGGACATTCAGCCCGCCTACAGTTGTTTGTTGGGGCGTCCGTGGATTCACGCAGCAGGGGCAGTCTCGTCGACTCTCCACCAAAAGCTCAAGTATGTCTGGAACGGTCAGATTATGACCGTGTGTGGCGAAGAAGAGATTCTGGTGAGTCACCTATCCTCGTTCAAGTATGTCGAGGTGGATGGCGAGATCCACGAAACCTTATGCCAGGCGTTTGAGACCATGGCTCTCGAGAAAGTGGCGTACGCTGATCAGAGGAGGCCGGGTGCTTCGATTGCTTCGTACAAGCAGGCCAAAGAGGTTGTTGACTCCGGCAAAGCTGAGGGCTGGGGCAAGATGGTGGACTTGCCTGTCAAAGAAGACAAATTTGGCATTGGTTTTGAGCCTCTCCAAGCAGAGCAGAATGGTCAAGCGGGTCCAAGTACCTTTACCAGCGCTGGGCTGATGAATCATGGCGACGTCTTTGCAACTGGTAGTGAAGACTGTGATAGTGACTGCGATCTAGACAACTGGGTTCGCCCGTGTGCACCAGGGGAGTCTATTAACAACTGGACGGCTGAAGAAGTGGTCCAAGTTACTCTTCAGACAGAGTAATTTTCTTTTGTTTTTTCATTTTGCATGAAAACCCTACGTTCTGCCCAAGGCGTAGTGGTTCATTGTAGGGCCTCATCATGTTTTAATGATTATCATTAATAAAGGACGTTTTGCAATCAAATTTTGTGATCCCTGTCTTTCTATTTTTTGTTTTCATTTTTTCAAAGCAATAAAAATGGCAATGTTTTTGTTTTTTGTGACTTTCTTGAACTCTTTTTCTAAAATAAGGCATTAACATGCAGAAGTGATCTCACGGAATCCACTATGAACAATTCTGTTATGGCTCAATATGATTTTGATATTCCCATCTACCAAGCTGAAGAGGAGAATGAGGAAGACTGTGAACTCCCCGCAGAATTGGTCAGATTGCTGAAGCAGGAGGAAAGGGTCATCCAACCTCATCAGGAGGAGTTGGAGATTGTTAATCTGGGTACTGAGGACGCCAGAAGAGAGATCAAGATTGGGGCTGCTTTAGAGGACTCTGTCAAGAGGAGGCTGATTGAGATGCTGAGAGAATATGTGGAGATATTCGCCTGGTCATATCAAGATATGCCTGGGTTGGATACAGACATTGTGGTGCATCGATTACCTCTTAGAGAAGAGTGTCCTTCGGTCAAGCAGAAGCTTCGCACAACTAGTCCTGATATGGCTGTCAAGATCAAGGAGGAGGTTCAAAAGCAGTGGGATGCGGGTTTTCTGGCTGTTACAAGTTATCCCCCGTGGGTGGCCAACATCGTTCCTGTGCCGAAGAAGGATGGCAAAGTCAGAATGTGTGTCGATTACCGGGATTTGAACAGAGTAAGTCCGAAAGATGATTTCCCATTACCTCACATCGATGTATTGGTTGATAATACGGCTCAATCCTCGGTATTCTCTTTCATGGACGGTTTCTCGGGCTATAATCAGATTAAAATGGCGCCAGAGGACATGGAAAAGACGATATTCATTACACCTTGGGGCACGTTCTACTATAAGGTGATGCCATTTGGGCTGAAGAATGTCGGTGCTACCTATCAGAGGGCAATGACGACTCTCTTTCATGACATGATGCACAAAGAGATTGAAGTGTACGTGGATGATATGATTGCGAAGTCGCAGACAGAAGAGGAGCACCTGGTTAATTTGCAGAAGTTGTTTGACAGGTTGAGAAAGTTCAAGCTGAGGCTGAATCCAAACAAGTGTACGTTTGGGGTGAGATCTGGGAAGCTGTTAGGCTTCATTGTCAGTGAGAAAGGGATTGAGGTTGATCCAGTAAAAGTCAAAGCTATTCAAGAGATGCCTGAACCAAAAACGAAAAAGCAAGTCCGTGGGTTTTTAGGGAGGTTGAACTACATTGCAAGGTTCATATCTCACCTAACTGCCACGTGTGAACCAATTTTCAAATTACTAAGAAAGAATCAAGCAATCAGGTGGAATGATGACTGTCAGAAAGCTTTTGACAAGATAAAAGAGTATTTACAGAAACCTCCAATCCTGATCCCTCCAGTTCCAGGGAGACCTCTGATAATGTATCTATCAGTGACTGAGAACTCGATGGGGTGTGTATTGGGACAGCATGACGAGTCTGGTCGAAAAGAGCATGCCATATACTACCTTAGCAAAAAGTTTACCGACTGTGAAACAAGATATTCACTGCTGGAGAAAACTTGCTGTGCTTTGGCCTGGGCTGCTCGCCGACTGAGGCAGTATATGTTGAACAATACTACCTTATTGATTTCTAAGATGGATCCAGTGAAGTACATCTTTGAGAAGCCGACTCTCACCGGGCGCGTTGCTCGATGGCAGATGATTCTAACAGAATATGATATTCAGTACACGTCGCAGAAGGCCATTAAAGGTAGTATTCTGTCAGACTACCTTGCTGAGCAACCGCTTGAGGATTATCAGCCTATGATGTTTGAATTCCCTGATGAAGACATCATGTATCTTAAGATGAAAGATTGCGAAGAGCCTCTTGTCGAGGAAGGACCGGATCCTGATGACAAGTGGACACTGATGTTTGATCGGGCTGTGAATATGAATGGCAACGATGTTGGGGCAGTATTGATTAATCCCAAAGGTGCACATATACCTTTCTCTGCTAGATTGACTTTTGACGTCACCAACAATGAAGCTGAGTATGAGGCTTGTATCATGGGGATAGAAGAAGCCATTGATTGGAGGATCAAAACGCTTGACATCTATGGAGATTCCGCTCTAGTGATCAACCAGGTCAATGGAGATTGGAATATGAACCAGCCGCATTTGATTCCGTATAGAGATTACACCAGAAGAATACTGACGTTCTTCAAGAAGGTGAGGTTGTATCATGTCCCCCGGGATGAGAATCAGATGGCTGATGCTTTGGCCACTTTGTCGTCCATGATCAAAGTTCATTGGTGGAATCATGTGCCACATGTTGCGGTGAATCGACTCGAGAGGCCTGCGTATGTGTGTGCAGTCGAGTCTGTTGTAATTGATGAGAAACCGTGGTATTATGACATCAAGAACTTCCTCAAGACTCAGGAGTATCCTGAAGGTGCGTCAAAGAATGATAAGAAAACCCTGAGAAGGCTAGCTGGAAGCTTTTATTTGAATCAGGATGATGTGTTGTATAAGAGAAACTTCGACATGGTCTTGCTCAGATGCGTGGATAGACACGAAGCAGACATGTTGATGCAAAAAGTGCATGAAGGTTCGTTTGGTACCCATGCTGGTGGTCATGCAATGTCCAAGAAACTGTTGAGAGCCGGTTATTACTGGATGACTATGGAATCCGATTGTTTCAAGTATGCTCGGAAATGCCATAAGTGTCAAATTTATGCTGATAAGGTGCATGTACCGCCAAGCCCTCTGAATGTCATGAACTCGCCTTGGCCGTTTGCCATGTGGGGCATTGATATGATTGGGAAGATTGAGCCTACTGCTTCGAATGGACATCGCTTCATCCTGGTTGCGATTGATTACTTCACCAAGTGGGTGGAAGCAGCTTCCTATGCTAATGTTACCAAACAAGTGGTTGCCCGGTTCATCAAGAAAGAAATCATCTGTCGTTATGGGGTTCCTGAGAGAGTCATCACTGACAATGGTTCGAATCTCAACAACAAGATGATGAAAGAGCTTTGTAAAGATTTCAAGATTGAACATCACAATTCTTCTCCTTACAGACCGAAGATGAATGGTGCTGTAGAGGCGGCTAACAAGAATATCAAGAAGATTGTGCAGAAGATGGTCGTGACGTACAAAGATTGGCATGAGATGCTGCCTTTCGCTTTGCATGGGTACGGTATCTCAGTACGTACGTCGACCGGGGCAACCCCTTACTCTCTTGTGTATGGTATGGAAGCAGTCCTACCAGTTGAAGTGGAGATACCTTCTCTGAGGGTTTTGTTGGATGTCAAGCTGGACGAAGCCGAGTGGATTCGGACAAGGTTTAATGAGTTAAGCCTTATCGAAGAAAGACGGCTAGCAGCTGTGTGCCATGGGTAGTTGTATCAGAGAAGGATGAAGAGAGCCTTTGATCAGAAAGTGCGTCCTCGGAGCTATCAAACTGGTGATCTAGTTTTGAAGAGGATCCTCCCTCCCGGTACAGATAACAGGGGCAAGTGGACTCCTAATTACGAAGGTCCATATGTTGTGAAGAAGGTCTTCTCTGGTGGAGCCTTGATGCTTACAACTATGGATGGTGAAGATTTTCCGTCCCCTGTTAACTCAGATGTAGTCAAAAAATACTTCGCATAAATTGACCCGCTGGACAAAAAGAACAAAAGAGTCCAGGCAAAAAAGGGCATCCCGGCGAACCAAAAAACAGAAAGAAAAGGTTCGGGCAAAAATTAGGGATAAAAATGAAAAGAATTTGTACACCCGGTAAGTTGAAAACCCGCAAGGGCGGCTTAGGCAAAAATGGGTATCCCGGTGGATTGAAAACCCGAAAGGGCGATCCAGGCAAAAGAGGGATTAGAGCGAAGACTACAGTCTAAGTTATCTGTAATTCATCGCGCTTTGTCGTCTGCCATCTCGAAAGATGTGATCGGTCCAGTCATTCTTCTCAGAAAGCAAGGAGTTGGGAGAAAAACTGATGATCTGTGAGTTATAACAGAGTTGAGAAATAGTGGATGTCGTGTTCACATTGCCATTAGGATAGTTTATTTTCCTTCTGTGCGCAATTACCTCTTTCTAGGAATTGCTTCCCAATGTATCTGCCTTTTCAGGCACATTTTCAATCAATAAAAGTCGTTATTCAGATAAATAGCTCTTTTGTTTTTATTTTTACTGTTTTGTTTGCAAAAACATCCGAATTTTTGATAAGCATTGCATATAAGAACATGAAGGCTAAACAATAACGTGCAAAAAGATAAAGCATTTGAAAATCATTTTGAATGTCAAGGACACTTGAGCGTATCTTGTCCATGTATCCCCTGGGGGCATTTTGTCGTGCTGTTTTGCAGATTGGCATCTGTGAGGACGTTTCCCCAGCAGATATTTCCCTAAGCAAATATGGAAGCTATCAGAGCTATGTTCCCCTGCGGAGACGTCTGTGGATAGGCTATTCCATTCCCCAGCAGGTCTAAGAATTGCCTATACCCAGCGGAGGTGTCGGTAGTTTATTCCCCACCAGAGTTTTGCTCTTCCTCAGCAGAGTGGTGTGTTATCCCCAACAGGGTTGCTTTCCCTAGCACTCGAGCAGAGATTGGTATTGATGATTTTCCGCAGCGAGTCCCCGAGTGGAGCGGGTTCAGTGAAATTTATCTCCAACAGAGTTTATCCTACCCGTGGATTGGTTGGCTCTCCCCAGTGAAGTCGCTTTATTACTCCCCAGCGAGTTGCTTTGTTTTCCCCCAGTGGAGTTGTATTTTTTGGTTCCTCAGCGCAGTCGCCTTGTGTATTCCCCAGCGGAGTCATATTGGTTGTTCCCCAAGCGGAGTCCCCCGAGTGGATTTGGATCTTTCCCCTAGCAACATTGTTATTCCTCCAGCATGAGTGAGAAGTCAGTGCTCTCCCCGCAGAGTATTCCTCGTACAGAGTCTCCCCACAAAGTTGGAGTATTTGATCAGTTGGCTCCCCGGCGGAGTGTTCATCCTTTGCATTTTTCATATAGTGATCATTGCATCCTCAAACTGCGTAGCATTTTCATTCAATATGGAGCATTACGCCATAGAAAAATTCAAACATATGCATTCATGTGTTAACCCAACCAGATCGTATCCCTGGCAGAGGCGGATCGTTTGTTCAACATCGGTACAACACGTTTGCTACAGTTACTCCTGACAGCATTCAGGATTGATATTCCCCCAGAGATGTTTATTTCCTCACCCGTCCGCGAACGGAAAGCTTGTTTCTCCCCAGTGAGATCCCCAGCAAGTGGTCAGCCTTGCCTTGACGTATTTAAGATGTCATTCTTGTGATACCGGTAAGTGTCATGTCAGCACCCGCGTGTGTTCTTTCTTTGGTGTCGGTAAACACCATTGCTTCAGTGTCAGTAAAACATCTACTCCTACCCCAGTCATCGGTAAATGTCTGGTCATTTTTTGGTGTCGGTAAATACCATCCTTCCGGTGTCGGTAAACATCAGGTCTCATCCCAGTCATCGATAAATGTCTGGTCGCCTTTGTTTGATGTCGGTAAACATCATCTTTCGATGTCGGTAAACGTCGAGTTTTTTCCCAGTCATCGGTAGATGTCTGATAATTCCCCAGCTAGAGATCCCCAGTAGAGTCGTCGGTAAACGTCCTGTCTGGTTTCCAGTTGCAAGTATTTGTTTTTCCTTCCCTAGTAAAGTGCTCACCTTTCCGTTGGTGTCGATAAACGTCGAGCCTCTCCCTTTCGTCCGTTGACGTCTGGTCGAGTGTTTCCCCAGTCATCGGTAAATGTCTGGTCGTTTTTGGATGTCGGTAAACATCATCTTTCGATGTCGGTAAACATCAAGTCTCATCCCAGTCATCGGTAATGTCTGATCGTGCGTATTTCCTGTTGATAAAATCAAAAATCCCCAGGAGTCGTCTGTAAACGTCTTGTCTGATTCCATTTGCAAATATCTTTTTCCTCCCCGGGTGGAGGCGCCATCGGTAAATGGCCCCATTCGCTTCGATATCGGTAAATATCGAATGCCCAGTTTAGCCGCCATCGATAAATGGCCCCGCTTTCTTTGATATCGGTAAATATCAAGTTGCTTTGAAGCCACCATCGGTAAATGGTCTTGCTTCCTTTTAATATCAAGGTGTTTCTCAGCAGCCATCGGTAAATGGTCTCGCTGAAGTTGATATCGGTAAATATCGAGTTTCCAGTATTTAGCCATCGGTAAATGGTTTCGCTTTCCTGAAGTTGTCGTGCAGCCGTCATCGGTAAATGACTTGGCTTTCCTTGTATCATACCCCGCAGAGTGCAAATTTCTACGGTTCTTTGGTATTCAATCCCTGTGTACCTTGAAAGTCTGACAGCCGTTGCTCTCCCAGCTGATTGAACGGGGGCAGCTGTAGCACCTCAAATTTGCACCTCCCATTTTGTACATACATTTTCATGACTAGGTCATTAACATTACATTGTCCACTGCATATCATTGCATTGTCCTTTGCCCAAGTGCAAGCCATCAGACAAGATTAGGTCAACTGGTTAGGAGGATCAGCCAAAACAAGCAAGCAAGTGCATTTCTCAAGGAAGCAAAGCCCTAGGGTTGGTTCAACATGTTCACATGACCTAGGGGTCCTTTTGAAGTGGTTTGGTCAAAGATTGGGTGCTCAGAAGTCATCAGTCATTGTTCAATCCACCTGAAACCCTAGAAAGTCAACTGTGGTCAACTGTGCCTGAAATCAAGGATTTGAAGGTAGGAGATGGTTTGAAAGGCCTCATTCATGTCCATACAAGTCTCATTTGACATGTCAAAGATCAAGATTGAAGAATTTGAGGTCAGATGAAAAAGTTTCCAAAAATAGTAAGTGACCTGTAATTGGAAATTGCCAAAAATAGAAAGGTCTTCTCCTCAAATTTACATCATCATACAAGCTTCAAATGAATTTTTGTCCAACATGAAAGTTGAAGATCTTGCTCTCACCTTTCCAAAGAGTCCAAGAACATGAATTTATCATGTGTGGTTGAGAAATTGTGGATTGATCTTTGTCAAGGAAATTTGAACTTCAAAGTTGGATAACTTTCACACCATTTGGCCAAATTGAGTGGGTTTTTTTGCTACATTCTCCTTTTAACATGCACTATTCAAATCATGCATCACAAGTCATGCATTTTCATCACAAAATTATTTGATTTTTTCACTTGACTTTTTGGTTGGAATTTTCAAATATTAAAATAATGCATTGTTTACACTTGGCAACATTCCCATTGGATTACAAATAGAGTTTTAAGTGGATTTAGGCCCAATTTCGTGTACTGTAGCATGCACCCCATGCACATGAGGGTGAATTCCCAATTGGCCATAACACTTGCATTCATTAATCCTTTTGGCTTGGCTTAATATTGATTAACAAAGATCATTAACAGATGGTATATATGCACAATCAAAACAGAAAACACATTAGCATTTCATTTCTACTCAGATCTAGATCTAAGTGCATATTCTCTCAACTTTTGCTCTCACTTTTTCTGCAAGTTCCTTCCAATCCCTTGCCATTTCCGCGATTGAATCATCATCTACAATCATCACTGAGCTGGATTGAAGCAAGAGAGCAAGGATTTCAAGCTGTTTCAAGCACTGTTACATCAAGCACCTCACATGGCAGCTAGAGATTTCCTCGAGTTTGAGCATTGTTGAGCTATTCTGCAGCATCCTTTCATCTATCCAAGGGTTGTAGAAGTTCTGTTTCAACCTCTCCAAGCCATATTCACCCGATTTCACATCTGCACTTGATTGAAGGTCAGATTTCGAAATCCACCATTCATGAAATTATGCTATGGTTTTTATAGATCTTGTATCCATGAGCATGCTGAACTTTTTAGTTTTGATTTTCATTGAGTATTGAGAAAGATATCTGGATTTTAAGTTTGGTTGTTGAATGTTATTCTGTTCGATTCTTCCATGTTAGTGAGAATTAAGACAAATCATGTTTGGATTGGTGTTGTGCTTGGAGAGACGGATCTAATGATATATCGTTTGTTGATTTTGGTTACAAATTGTTCATATGCTGGAAATTGGGTGAAGAACACATGAATACATGATGAACCCTAATATTTTCAATCCAGATGCGTGTTTGATCTGTTTCCTTCATGTTTTGCATGCAATTTCGTGTTAGGGACCATGTACTGGTCCACGCCAGCAGTGATGTGGCCATGTGATTGGTTCTGGGCGCAGGAATGTACACGTAGGATTAATGAAACGCATAGTTTCATTACAAGCGTGCCAGGATTTGAATACACACACACTTCGATCCTTGGCGCGGTCATCTTTCAAATTTGTGCCTTGCATTATTTCTTTATACTTCACATGTTCATATCACTTGTTTCATGATTTTTTTTATTTTTTTCTTTACATTCCAAAATTCATAACTCATTCAATATTTGTCCAATTAATATGAGATTTTTTCCATGATGATCCTTGCCCTGTCTACTATTTTTTGATGATTTTTATGAAAATTGTGCACATGTGAATTTCTGTTTTGGCTAGGGTTTGTTTTCACATGTCATTTGTTGCACCTTGCTTGTCATTTTGGTCATGAAATGATGATGCTTAATTGGAAATTCTTGAAACTTTGCATGCTTAATCTAGAGACCTTGAGGAGCATTTTGGTATATAGTTTGTGATTTTTGCATTTCTGGTTTGTGAGATATGACATGATCATTGGAGGTGTGACAATTTGTGTCACACCATTTCTTGCTCGACTTAATGATTTTTGTTACCATGCCATATGAACTCAAAATAACTTGAATTTTTGCATGTTGAATCTTCTGGATGTAAAGTTTGCTCATGAAGTTTTGTGGATTTTTTGAGTGCATTTCCAATTTGATTGAGATTTTCTTCCCTGTTTGACCAATTGTGGACTTTTTATGAGTCATGATCTTATATGATTTGTGAAATTCTTGGTGTTTATTGGATGGACTTGAAATTTGGCATGTGTATTATATACATATTGAAGTTTGCCATGGATTTGGTTTCATTCATTTATCTTATCCCAATTCTGTTTTATGCTTGCTTGAAGTTGATGCATGATTTGGTGCCTTGTATGAGCTTGCTTGAACATGCTTTGACTTGATGAATTTAATTGACTTGGTTCCCTTGGTCCAAATGACTTGAAATTTGGTATGATTGTCATGTTATGAATGCTGTTTGACCATAAATGTTTTGGGGATTTATTGAAATGTTTGTGAGTTGATTTGAGTTGAATCATTCTGTTTGGTTCTATGAGCTTCAAATTGCATGCTTTGTACTCTTTGCTTCATGAAATGATAATGGTGAATGATATGAACATGAGACCACTTGGATTTGATTCTTATTTGATTGATCTTGATTTTTGATAAGTTTCATGTTCTGTTTTGGTTTATTGTTCCCCTTTTGACCCTAGTCTTGTACTAGTGGTTTGTGCTCTCACATTTGAGCTTTGTTTCAGGTCAAAGAGCACAATTGCTTATGCTTGATGATGTGCACTCAATTGGAGTGGGTTTATTGCTTGTTTATGACTAACTTTGAGTTGGTTTTGTAGGCATTGAGACTTATGCTTAGGCCTTGTGGCTTGCACCTTTGTGCATTGATGCTTGTTATCTGTTTGTGCTGTGGACTTGTAATTTTCTGTTTGACTTTTGTTTGTCTGGTATATTGATTATGTTGGATTGATTTCAGTTACTTTAGTTGCTATAGTTCCCTTGTGAACTTGCTTTGGCTTTGCTTGATAGCTTGAGCATTGAGGTAGAATTTCTTTTCTCCATGTAGTCTGGAAGACTTGGCCTGTTACTTGGCCAGGCACCTGTCTGAAGTCCTCCTTAAGAGGCAATGTTTGTGCTTGTTTACTTTTGTCCTTGTACATATCCAAAGACCTCCTAAGTGAAGAGGCATTGGCAGATACCAGGGATGTGCAATCCATCCCCTGCTATTCTGTGTGTCACCTGCTTTGCTCACACCACTGTGTTGATGCATTGTAGATACTAACCCAAGATCATTGTACATTGTGTCAGTCATAAGTGTAGAAGGGTTCCAACTTTCTGAACCCACACTTTCATTGTCTTGAAGCTCTCCCTGGCCAGGGATAAGAGCTGTGAAGTCTCATCTTCACTCACCATTTCATCTGCTTCACCCTAACTCTCAATGTTAGGGTTAAGAGCTAACATTACCCTGTTACAGTGGTTTGTTTGTCGAGGTTGATATGACCCCTCGACTAAAACCTAACCTTGATTGAGCCAACTGATTGCATATAGTGCGTGCTATTTGTGCTTGTGTGTGTTGTGCTTTTTTTAGTTTAGCTTGCTTCCAGTGCAAGTTAGGGTTAGTTTGGCTTGCTCCCTGTGCAAGTCATGTTTAGGTTAGCTTGCTTCCTGTGCAAGTTAGATAGCAACCTTAACTTAGGGATGATATGCATGATAACATCTAGGCTCGAGTCGTAGTCTCCCTAGTTGTGTCTCCCTTTGTTATCTGGTGAGGCTAGTCCTTTGTCCCTGCGTAGGGGAACTACGTCGCCCTGATCCTCATACCAGATGAGGTACGTAGGCAGGAGATGAGCTGATCTCTCCGGGCGCCCTTTTGTTTTGTCTTTGTGTGTGTTAGGAGATGGATGTAAGCCCAACGATTGGCATTCCGTATCATCTTATTGTGTGCTTGGAGTCCGGTATAAGTCCACCAAGTGGCATCTGGTTTCCAGTGTGGGTTGTTTTGGTTCAGAATCTGATGTAAGTCCAGCGATTGGCATTCGGATTCCACGTTTGCCTGTGTCTGTTGTGTTTGGCGTGCGTGAGCCGAGCTACGGATGCTCTGATTCTTCTTAGTCCGAGAAGATACGTATGCATAGGATGCGACGTCCTAGCGAGCATGTTTTCTCCCAGTCCGAACTACTTCGACTCTGATGTCTATATTTGATAGACTAAGTAGGCCCAGGATGCGATATCCTGCCGAGTCAGTCTTGTTTGTTTTCTTGTGTCTCTTTCAGCCAACATTTGTTTGTTTTTGAGCAGTGTTTAGCAACCATTTTCCTTACTTTTGTGCGTGGATCCCGTCGAGTACGACGGATGCGTAGGGGTGCTAATACCTTCCCTTCGTATAACCGACTCCCGATCCCATCTCTCTTTGGTCGCGAGACCATGTCTTTTCCAGGTTTACTTCGAGCGTTTCCTTTCCCTCCTTTGGGATAAATAACGCCCGGTGGCGGCTCTGTTGTTCTTGTTTTCCCGCCAGTTTTTCGCGTAATGCGACAATATGGATGCACTTAGGTTTGGATTTAGGTTTACCACCAGTGTAACTGCACTCAGGCTTAGATTCATTGAACCCAATGCCAGATTTGTCTCTGGCTATTTGTCTAGTCTGGAGAATCTTGTCTAAGGTGTCAGATCCATTGTTTAGCATTCTTACATACTTGGTCATCTCATCCAGTTTATAATTCAAGAATACAACTTCAATCTTTAACTTGGAGATGGTTTCCACATGTTCTGCCTTCTCATTCTCCAGCCGTGCTATCACTTTCTTCTGGCTTTCAACTTGTTGACTCTCATCTAGTTTGGCATTCAGAAACACTGCTTCATTTTTTAATTTAGAGATGGTTTCCAAGTGTTCTACCTTCTCATTCTCTAGTTGAGTTATGACCTTCTTCTGGATTTCAACTTCTTGACACACTTCTGTACTTTTGTGACACAACTTTCTGTAGGTGGTGGCCAACTCTTCAAAGGTAACTTCATCATCACTTGAGTCTTCATCAGAACCCCATCTTCCAGTCAAGGCAGTCACCAGATTTGCAAACTCTTCTGTTTCACTTTCATCAGACCAAGTGGCAGCAAGACTCCTCTTATGTTTCTTGAGGTAGGTTCCACATTCAGTTCTAATGTGTCCATACCCATCACATTCATGGCACTGAACTCCTTTTCCTTCTTTGGGCTTTTCATCTGACCTTGTTCTTCTTTCAACATTGTTGGATTTACTGATGTGAGATGAGACGTTCTTGACATTTGCCCTAGAACTTACATCCATTTTTTTCAGAAGTCTGTTGAACTGTCTTCCCAGCATTGCTACATCATTTGCTAGATCTTCATCAACATCCTGACCACTTTCCTCCTTTTCCTCCTCAGTATTTGACATGAAGGCTATGCTTTTGGCTTTCTTTTCAGATCCATCACACATTCCCATCTCAAATTTTTGGAGGGAACCAATTAGCTCATCAACTCTCATATTGGAGATGTCTTGAGACCCTTCTATGGCTGTCACCTTCATAGCAAATCTCTTAGGGAGGGACCTGAGTATTTTCCTTACTAATTTTTCATCTGACATCTTCTCTCCCAGGGCTCCTGAGGCATTAGAAATTTCAAGGATACTCATATGAAATTCATGAATATTTTAATCTTATTTCATCCTTAAATTTTCAAACTTGGTGGTGAGCAGCTGCAGTCTAGACATCTTCACTCTAGAGGTGCCTTCATGAGTGGTTTTGAGAATGTCCCAAGCATCTTTAGCCACCTCACAGTTGTTTACCAATCTGAAGATATTCTTGTCTACTCCATTGAATATAGCATTCAATGCTTTAGAATTTCCAAGGGATAGATCCTCCTCCTCCTTGGTCCATTGTTCTTCAGGATTTTTATCAGTTGTAGCTTCTCTTTCCTTAGTAACTACTGGATGTTCCCAGCCTGTTAACACATCCTTCCAAGCCTTATTATCCAGAGATTTTAGGAAGACTACCATTTGAGGTTTCCAGTAGTCATAGTTGGATCCATCCAAAATAGGTGGCCTGTGAATAGATCCTCCATCTCTCTCCATAGTACCAGAAAGTATCGTCCCTAGATCTCACCCAGAACCAGAGCAGGATGCCTTCTCTGATACCAATTGAAATTCTGGTATCAAATATGAGATGTCGAAGGTAATGTCACGACACTAATATCTGAATAATACAAATAGGACAAAAGATAAAGAACAGTAATGCAAGAGACAAAAGCAATTGTTAACCCAGTTCGGTGCAACTCACCTACGTCTGGGGGCTACCAGGCCAGGAAGGAAATCCACTAAATAGAATCAGTTCAAAGACTCTCACTAAACAACACAAGTTACAGTCTTTTTCACCTATTCTCTACCCGTGTGACTTCTACCTAAGAACTCTTAGATATGAGATCCCACTCACCACCCCTCAATCACACCAGTGATATTAAACAAGAATTACAATGAAAAGAAGAAACTCTTTAAAGACACACACTTGATCTTACTTAGCAGTTTCAATCAAGTAGACACACACTCATGCTTAAAAGCTTTGAGTGACAAATTACAACTCAAAAATCAGACCAATTGAATTATCTATGGATGAATTGAATGGCTTACAATTCACACAACCACACAAGACTTAAACCCTTATTCTCTCTCAATATTTCGTTCCTTATTTCTTGTGTATAAAATCAGGTTTTCCATGTTATTTTTATAGAAGCATTCAGCTGGGCTTGGACATCATAAAACCCTAAAACTATTTTCCATTCAAATCTTCTTATGACAGTTGATTAGATCTCCTTGGAAAATAAGTTAATCACGTTGTAATTACTGATTGATAGTGTTCAATTAACTCATCAATCATACACAGATTGCCATTAAAAGCACAATCACATAATACATAACATTCAGACTGAATGTTCTGTATACAGATGTCATGACATCGGGTCTGACATCCTGGAACAATCCTGCATAATTATATTTTAAACATACAGCAGGTACAAGAGATCTTATGTTAAGACATCACATGTGACATCTTGTGATGAGTGTATCGGGGTATTCGTTACCATTTGAGATATTGAATAAATCCAAGGTAAATCATACAAGTCGAGTCGCCACCGCACTTCTATTTATCCAAAGGAATGGTTAGAAAGCGAACAAAAACCTAAAAGTTTTATCGAATCAAAAACTAGTAAAAATGTCAGAGATCTGGGTAAGGGGGTTGGTTATGCAATGGGAAGGTGTTAGGCACCCAAAGCATCCTAGGTACTCCTAGGGAGCCCTTTTCATATTTGTTGCAAAGGTTGTTGTTTTTTTTTTGAAAATTTATTTGTGCAAACATGATTGAAGGGATGAGAAAAGCGTGTATGTTTATCTAATGTAGTACTTACTAAAAGAAGGGTCAAAATAAAATGACTCGCACGGACGTCGCATCCACTGCATATGTATCTCATCTGAATCTGAGAATCAGAGTCTTCGTAGCTCGGCTACCTATGGGTTAAAGAGGAGTGTGCTCGCTAAGACATCGCGTCTTATGCCTACGTATCTCATCTGGGATGAAAATTAGAGCAAAACGTAGTTCGACCACTGTAAGACCCCAATTTTGTCCCTAAGATCCCTCATGGCATCATATCATATCATATCATTGCCTCAAGGATCATTGTGCACCTTGTCTCCTTCCCTGTGGGTGGGTTGTATTTTGAGAGTGGTTCTTGATCACCAAGCATGTTTTGCATATGTATATCATTGCTTTTTCTTTTGTTTACTAACCAAAAAGTACAAAAATATGTCATCTAACCTTGTTACTTGCAGATGAAGCAATTACAGGTCAAGGTAGTCATTGAGCTATAGATGGTGGCCATTCTGAAGAATTTGGGCACCATGATCATTCACAAGAGTTCATATGAACCATGACATCATTTGGAATCAAAATCTCAAGTGGCAGAGGCTTGAATTTCATCTGATCCCAGCTAGGTCAACTGAAACCCTAGAAAAGTCAACACAAGTCAATTGTGCATTCAATCATGGATTTGAAGGTGGGAGATGGTTAGAGAGACCTCATTCATGTCCATACAAGTGCCATTTGACATTTCAAATATCAACATTGAAGAAAATAAAGTCAGATGAAAACTTTCCAAAAATAGTAAGTGACCTGTAATTCAAAATTGCCAAAAATGGAAAGATTTTCTCCTCAAGATTACATGACCAAAAAAGCTTCAAATGAAATTTTGTCCAACATGAAAGTTGAATATATTTCTCTCACCTTTCCAAAAAGTCCAAGAACATGAATTTCTCATTTGTGGTTGAAGAATTATGGATCAAACATGGCCAAGTGAATTTGAACTTCAAGCTTGCATAACTTTTGAACCATAAGGCCAATTGAAGTGGTTCTTTTTGGAACATTTCTCTCTTGATCTATACTATCCAAAACATGCATCACATACCATGCATCTCCATCATAAAAATATTGGCATTTTCATTTGAATTTCATTTGAATTTTGGAGGGAAATTTCCAATTTGAAAAATATGCATTGCCTTTACCTTTTTCCAATGGCATTTGGTTCTAAACAGCATTTGCAAGTGAATTAGCACAAAAATCGTGCACTGTAGCATTGCCATGCACATGTAAGGGTGATTTTGCCATTTTGCATCAACACTTGAATTTCACTAATCCATTTGCATTTGGCTTAATTGTGATTAGCAGCTTCATTAACAGATGGTATATATAGCTAATCCTAACAGAAAATCATAACAACGCTTCACAAATTCAGATCTAGAAT
This sequence comes from Lathyrus oleraceus, assembly GCF_024323335.1. Classification (NCBI taxonomy): domain Eukaryota; kingdom Viridiplantae; phylum Streptophyta; class Magnoliopsida; order Fabales; family Fabaceae; genus Lathyrus; species Lathyrus oleraceus. Next base: position 328,041,112 of record NC_066585.1, on the reverse strand, counting down.
TTTTGCTCTCAATTTTCTCTCAATTTTTTCTCTCATTTCTTCAAAGCAATTCCACAAATTTGTGCTTGATTCTTCATCTAGCATCATCATTGATCATTATTCAAGCAAGAATCATCTGAATCCGTGCATCTTGAAGCTGCTCCAAGCAAGAATATCAACAATGGTGAAATCCTCATTCTGCTGATTCAAGATCAATTAAGCATCAAGAACTTCTCTAATACACTACACAAGCTTGCAAGAGAAAGATCCAAGCATTACAAAGCCAGAAACACACGATTTTGAAAGCTGCTCTTCGAGAGGTGTGGAATTCGACTCTCTCTTTTCTCATTTTTGTGATATGAATGTTGTAGATCTCGTTTGTGTGATGATTTTGAGCTTTATTTCACTTGATTCCATGCTATATCCACTGAGATTCGATGATTTGAAGTTTTCACGTTGATTCTTGATCTACTCGATTCATGCATGTTATAATGTTTTTGGACATGTTAATTGTTGTTTCTTGATGCTGGATGTTAGACCTACATGATGATATGCATAATTTGTGTTTCTGGAGATTTTAAGATTTTCTGGAAAATTATTGATGAAGATCATGAAGATCTTCATCGTGTTCTTGAGCTGCTGGAAATTTCCTGCGGATTTTACCACAACCTTCATAAGCTTTGCTGCGAATTTACCTGCATGTTCATATGTGTTTCCTGCGGATTATGGCTGTGCATGTTTAGGGTTTACGCCAAAACTATGTCGTTTTATGTGGCGCGCTTGGCTTTTCAAAATGATACTCCCTTCGATTCTGGCTGATGCACGTTTTCAAATTGCCTTTCATTTTATTTCATTCATCCATATGCCATTCACACTATTGCTTCAACATGATTTTTTATTTTTTCACTCACTTTGAAAATTCATAACTCATTGATGCATGATCCAAATAACCTGGGAATTTTTGCACTTTGTTCCTCATGATGTCTACTTTTATATGAGTATTTTTCCAGAATTTGTGCTGGGTTGGAAATTAAATTTGCCTAGGGTTTGTGTATGCATATGCTATCTTGCCCCTTGCTTGCCATTTTCTTTGTGAAATAATGATGGTTGATCCAATGAATGTGAAAATTGACATGCTTAAACTAGACACCTTGCTGGTCATTTTGGTATTGATTTTGCATTTTTAGCATTTCTGGATGTTGAGTTATGATCTGATTAATGTAGGTGTGACAATGTGTGTCACACCTTGGCTTGCTTGATTTGTTGATTTTCTTTGCCATGACAAGTAAATGCCAAATGATCTGATTTTTTGCATGTTGCTTCTTCTGGATATTAGGATTGATCATGAATTGTTGTAGAATTTTAGGATTCATTTCTGATTTGTTTGATATTTTTCTTTCTGGATTGCCATTTGTGGACTTTTTGATAGTCATGAACTTCAATGATTTGTGAAATAATGGATGTTTATCATATGGACTTGAAATTTTACACATGTTTTCTAGACACATTGAAGTTTATTTTGGCTTTGGTTTGAGTCATTTATCATGTGTCATCTCTGTTTTAGGATTGCCTTAAGTTGATATATCAATTTGTGCCTCCATTGAGCTTGTTTATGCTTACCATGACTTGATGAATTTGGTTGCCTTGCTTATACTTATCCAAATGCCTTGATTTTTGGTGTGTTGATCATTTGACGTGTCCTGTTTAGCCATGATTTTTCTTGAGATTTATTGAGTCATTCTGGAATTAATATGCATTTGATCATTCTGTTGCTTCAATGTGGTTTCAACTTGCCTATCTTGACATGTTTTGATTATGAAATTCTTTTGGTATTTGATATTGACATGAGACTTTTTGGAATAGTTTCTTATTTGATAGAAGTTGATTCATGTCAATTTTCATATTCTGTTTTGAATTATTTCTCCCTCTTTGACCCTAGGCCTTGTCCTAGTGGTTTGCCTCTCATGTTTGAAGCTTTGTTTCAGGTTACACATGCAAGTTACACAATTGATGATGCCTCATCTTGAGAGCATTTGATATTTGCTTTTGATTACTAATGTGTGTTTTGTAGGTTGATGTTGATTCAATTGAGATTGACTTGTGGCTTATGCCTTTGCCTATATTGGTTGTCTGTTGCATTAACTGTTGGTTGTTTTTCTGATTTGTATACTGATTTGTTTGATGTTTCCACAGGTACATTATTTGCTTAAGTTCATTTTGAACTTGCTTTTGCTTGGTTGCTTAACCAATTAGGTATAACATCTCTTCTTCATGTAGTCTGGAAGACCTGGCTTGTTATGTGGCCAGGCACCTGTCTGAAGTCCTCCTTAAGAGGCAATGCTTGTGATTGTTTACTTTTTGTGCCAAGCAGGAAAAGTCCTCATATGAGGCAATTGGTAGATAAAAGAGATGTGTAGTCCATCTCCTACTATTCTGTGTGTCATCCCTTTGCTCACATTACATGTTGTAGCATTGTGGATATTAACCCAAGATCTATAGAGTCATTCACTTGTGGAGAGAGTTCCAACTTTCTGAACTCCCACACCTTCTATCATTCAAAGCTCTCCCAGGCCAGGGATAGAAGCTATGAGGCACACCCCTCATCTCCTTTTCATCTGCTTCACCTTAACTCACAATGTTAAGGTTAAGAGCACAACTTACCCCATTCCAGTTGACTTTAAAGTCTAACCTTGCTTGAGCCTAATTGCTTGTGTATAGTGTGTGCTAAATGACTTTGTTTGATTGATTGCTTGATCCATCTGTGCATGTTTGCTTGTTTGCCTTTGTGCATTTATCATCATTAATTGTTCATTAGTGCATGATCATCATTTCATATCTTTGTGACACATCTTTGTTTGTCCATTGAGGAATCAACTGTAAGTCCATTCATTGGCCATTGTTCCTATGATTTGGAAGGGATTGAGTGTAAGACCATTTCATTGGCCACTTATGTCCTCTTTGCTTAGTGCTTTTGTTTGTTTGTTGTATGTGAGGATTGAATTGTAAGTCCATGTTGTTGGCATTTGTTTTCCCATGATCATCTGTTGGAGATTAGAGTAAGCCCAGATAGATTGGCATCTGACATCCATGTTTTGTTTTGCTTTTGGAGATTGGTATAAGCCCAGATAGATTGGCATCTGATATCCATGTTTTGTTTTGCTTTTGGAGATTAGAGTAAGCCCAGATAGATTGGCATCTGACATCCATGTTTTGTTTGCTTTAGGAGATTGGAATAAGTCCATTATTGGCATCTGATATCCTTGTTTGTTTTAGGAGATTGGTGTAAATCCATTGATTGGTATCCGGTATCCTTGTTTGTTTTGTGAGATTGGTATAAGTCCATTTATTGGCATCCGGTATCATTGTTTGTTTTGTGAGATTGGTATAAGTCCATTTATTGGCATCCGGTATCATTGTTTCGTTTTACGAGATTGGTGTAAATCCATTGATTGGTATCCGGTATCCACCTTTGTTTGTGAGATTGGTATAAGTCCATTTATTGGCATCCGGTATCATTGTTTCGTTTTAGGAGATTGGTGTAAATCCATTGATTGGTATCCGGTATCCACCTTTGTTTGTGAGATTGGTATAAGTCCATTGATTGGCATCCGGTATCACCTTGCTTTGCATTTGCTTACTTGCTTTATTGTTTATTCCAAAGGACACACTTGAATCATCTTCCATATGATTTCAAGGGGTGAACATCTAAGAAGTTTTACTTCCTCACCCTCCCATTTTTGTGTGTGTGTCTTCAAAACTCCCTTTTCACATTGTTAATTCAAAAAACTTTGACACTATTGTACAAACATTCTCATCTCTTTTCAAATTAGAAACCTAGGCTTTAGGCCTTTGATTTTTCAAACTCTATTTCATAACACTTCTTTGAATTGAATTCTAATCATACTTTGACCATATTTTGTAAATACTCATAATTGGTTAATCACACCCATTCAATTGTTTTGTGGCTTAGTCCATTGTTGATATGTTTTCATACATTAGCCATAGGTTTCAATTATCATAGTGGTTGATATAAATCTCACCACATCCTTAGTGAGTTGATTGTGAGTCTTCCATACTTATTATAGGGTTAACCCCTCACTAGTATGTTGAAGCTATCCTCGCATGGTGGATTGTTGGTCTTGGTTGAGTTTTCTCCTGTTGATAATGAAAAGCCTTAGTGCTCTTGTTTTAAAATTAATTCACCTACCTTTTGGAAATCTTTTAGCCGAACTACGGCGTTTTGATCCTTACCTTTCATGGAAGGTACGTAGGCAACGGGTTCATCCATTCAAACAAAAATAATAAATTGTACATTCTTTTCTCATCTTCCCAATCATGTTTGCACAATATGTCATAAACAAATAAACTTTTTTTTTCTTATACAACAAGTGTGAAAAGGGCTCCCTAGGAGTACCTAGGACGTTTTGGGTGCCTAACACCTTCCCATTGCGTAATTAACCCCTTACCCAGATTCTCTGGTCTTTTTATTAGTTTTCTATGTGTAAAACTTCTTAGGCTTTTGTTCGCTTTTTAGCCAATCCTTTGGATAAATAAAAGTGCGGTGGCGACTCGATTCTTTGTATGCTTTGCTTTTGGTTTAATCAATAAATCATAAAGTGACGAATACACCGCTACAACCACCTATGGGGTAAGGGTTGTGTTTTGGGGTGAATGACGTTACTACGCAATCTACCGGATGCTCGACCTTTGGAGACTTACTCGCCTGTAGTAGAAGGAGATAACGTGTTCTTAGGAGAAGAAATATCAATGAGTTTGGGGTGTTTAGGGATGCTCATGCAAAAAGGCAGTCCTAGATGAAGGAACCGCGCTACCTTAAATGACATGCCATGAGAGGCTATACGAAACCTAAGAAATCGGTAACATGCGGGAAAAGTAAAGGGATCGAGAGATCTACCGTACGGATAAAGATCTGAAGTAACAACAATTAGATAAATAAGAAACCCAAAGACTCTACCAAGCTAAACACCATCGAAGAAAGTGAGTCAGTACAGGTAATCAGAATAAACCTCCAGGTGGTATCCCACAAATAAAGTGGAAGACCAGGCAAGCCATCTCTGCAAGAGTCATATGAGCCCTCACAAAACAAAACTCAACAAACAGGTTAGAGAAACAAGATAGGGTAATCAAGAGTTGCCCCCAAATCAAAATGTAACCACATGAATCATGCCATTAAAATTCACAAAAAGCTCACAAAAAGCAACCAAGGGTAGGAGGCCTAAGCCTCTTGTCAAACACATGCATCAAAAGGGTATCAAATTCATCCATAATACCTCATACATTCAGAGCATTCAAATTAAAGCATAAAATAATGGGAATAAGGCAAACCTGACTGGAGAGATCGAATGAAATTGAATTGCCCGGTTGGGTTTGCAAAGCAATCTGAGGGTTTATGTGAGAGGGAATTGGTTCTTTGCCGATGAGTTCCCTTCAGTCTCTGGAGGTTGCTCTGAACTCTGTTAGCTCTTCTCTCACTATCTTTTTCCCTGCCAGGGTAATAGGAATCGAATTCTTTTGTTTCACTGAAACTCTGAATTTATAACCTGATTTTTGTGGACCTGTGGACTCAAATGAGAGAGGCCCAAGTCCAAATTTTTTTTGTTATATTTTATTTATTTATTTATTTATTTATTTTCGTTTTTTTTAAACACGTAGCCTTCGCCTAGCGAGCATGACAGTTCAAGAAATTCCTCTGAGCGTAGGTGATTCTGGTGGCTTTTCTTGGGACTCGCTAGGCGACCCATTCTGCTCGCCTAGCGAGCATGACAGCTCATGAACAAACTTTTGCTCCTTCAAGATTAACGTTTTGACTGACGAATAGACCCCATTTGAACCTGTTGGAAGTATCTCAAGCCATTCCCTTGTGTTGACTGATCATCTAAATAGAACCCACAAAGTGTCTTGGATGATACTCAAGCTTCAAACAAAAGATGTTAGTGACACATTTTTGTGCTTTTGGTTAGTAAACAAAAGTAAGAGAAACAATGATGTATAATTCAAGCATGCTTGGTGATCTCAAACCAATCACAAGGAGTCCCACCCAAAGGCAAAGGGAACCAAGATGCTAAAGATCCTTGAGGCAATGCAAATGCAATTTTATGATTCCATGAGGGATCTTAGGGTCAAAATTGGGGTCTTACAGATGCCCCTATTTAAGGTCATTCTAGCCGGAGAAGTGAAGGTTAAAATCTTCGTCTCGACGGGGTAGAATGGGCTTAAATAATAACAAAGAGACGAATTTTGGTCCCTAAGAGACCTCATGATGCAAATGTAGGTATGAAAAATGGTAGCACTCTGTGGAGATATGTGTCCACAAAAGCAAAGAAATCAGAAGCCATTGATAATCCATATGAGCAATTCACTCCATGGGACCAAGACCCTGGGGACTCTCCTGGGGATAGAAAAGGGATAAAAATGCGCGAGCAGGTCACGACTCAAAGCGTGGGGAACAAAATTCCAAAGGGAAAAGATCCAATGGAAAGACTCGAGCTGACTCGAAGATGCATGTATTGGGGAATATGCCAATACAGCAAAAAACTATCCACAGCGGATACTTCGGATAAAATCCGGATGAAAACAATCCACTAAGGGACTTCGCTGGGGATGTCCACAAGGACACTCCTGGGGAATCATCGAGATGAGGTATTACCGGTTTACTAGGTAATAAGCTCAACGAGACATGGGATCTGAAGACCGACGAAAGGGCGAGAGATACAACATGCTCGGGGATAATGAATATCTAAGACCGGTATAAGGGTAAGAGATATAAAAACTTCAAAACTTCTGAGGAAAACCTAAAAGGTATACTTCAACTCAGGGATTCTGACTCCACAGGGGACAAAAAGTCATAATAGGGAGCAGAGAGGAAGGAACACCAGGGATACCGGTTACTGGGCATATAATAGGTGACCAACCAAGGCGTGAATTGGGGAATATTCCCAAAACACTCATCATCCAAAAGAGGGCTAAAAGCAAACTCGATTACAGGATGGATATTCGACTCCACAAAGGGGATACAAATCTTACTTAATTGGGGAAGAACAAAAGGCTTCAGACCCGAGAGTGCATGAAATATACTATCTATTACCGTCAGAACGTAGATAATATACTCGCATGGACGATTATCCATAACCGGTTACTGGGTTAATAAAGGATAAATCGACTGAAAAGAAAAGGCATCGGGATACCGAAACTAGGTATATAATGATGACCAATTCAGGGGAGGAACAATTGTTACCAACAACAAGGTAGACGAGAGATGACCCGCTGAGGATAAATTGCGTAATCAGGGTAATTATCCAATAAGATGAGGGGATATCATCACCGAATATTGGATGAAGATAACTGTCACCAATTAAAGATGAGCAAAAATAGTTACTCTGCAAAAAGGGAAGAAATAGGGTTTACAGCTACCGGTATGAGGGTAGAGAAACACAGACTCTGCCGGGGATAATAATTACTAATTATTGAGCAATTATTCATTTACCACGGGGAAACAGGAAAAGAGTCTCAAGAGACCGGTCTAAGATCAAACTAGATAGGCACACCAAATCAAGACTTGTCCCGGTGAGGATATAACTCAATAGGGAAAACCATCCCAGTATATGTGTTGGGAAGGAACAAAAACAATCAACATCCACGAGGATATAACCCGGTGGGGAATATGGAAGAAAGTATAGACGCTTTCTGCTTATGGAGCTGACTCTATATGGAGAGATCAGACACACACATCTGCTCGGGGAAGTATATCACCAAATAGCAGGAGACAACAAACAACGATATATGGCAAAGAATGCAACATGAATATCTGAATGTTATAATTATGCATGAATATGCGTGGTTTATGTATGATGTATGCTGACAGACAGACATATTTAACACAACCAGGTCCAGGAATCAACCACCCGGTACTACATCTCAAGAGAGAAAGCCAAGTTCACCGGAGAGTATCCAATCAGCTGGGGATCAGAGATACCAGGAAGCAAAGAACTCTGCAAGGGATGAATCATCAATCATTCCAGCTGGGGACGAGAGTTATCATAGACAAGGTCCACCACACCAACAACTCTACTGGGGAATCTATCCGAGGAGATAAAGGATTTATCGGGATCAACCACCAAATACCGCTCTTGCCCAAAGAGATCCAAGCTGCTGAGGAAGAAAGATTGCTACTCTGCTGAAGGGAAGAGAGGTGACTCTCAACAAGCAATCCACTTGGTAGGATAAACCACAAGGGGTTCCGGAGGGAGGAGATACAGTCATGCCAAGAATATGGACAAAAATCTTACCCTGTTGGGGATCGTACCACCCTTGGGAGAGCACTGAGGATCTCCTAAGTATCCTTTCGTCATTGCGAATGTTCACTTTGTTTAAAAACAAATTATAAAAAATTTGATCATTTAAAACAATGATACTTTCTTAAAACATTTGTTGAATAGAAACAGATAAGAGTGCCAATAATTGGATAAAAGGCTCAAATTTATTTGATAGAATGGTAGTCTGCGAATGGCAAGACTCCATAGATCTTTACAAATTTGAAATTGGTGATATATATTGGAAAAGGGCTACATTGAACATAATGACCATTTCTCCACCAATTATGAATCCGATGTATTTGAAGCTTTGGCTGATAATGAGCAAGGATCTCTGACGGACGACAGTTGTAGAACAAAGTCTTGTCAGGATGCAGTTACTTGCCAAATCCCTAATTTTTGCCTAGATTGCCCCAGGATGAGGTACTCAATCTAGCGGGATACCTATATTCATTTTTCATGTCTCTAACTTTTGCCTGGACCGCCCTTTCGGGTTTTCAATCCACCGAGACGCTCATTTTTGCCTAAGCCGCCCTTTCGGGTTTTCAACTTAGCGAGCTATTCTGTTTTTATTTTTAGGCAAAGTATTTCTTGACTGCAACTGAATTCACAGGACGAGTGAAATCCTCCCCATCCATAGTTGTAAGTATCAAAGCACCGCCTGAAAAGGCTCTCTTAACAACATATGGACCTTCATAGTTTGGAGTCCACTTGCCCCTGGAATTGGGCGTGAAAGACAAGACTTTCTTGAGCACCAGGTCACCTTCTCGGAACACACGAGGCTTGACCTTCTTATCAAAAGCTTTCTTCATTCTCTACTGATATAACTGACCATGGCACATGGAAGTCAATCTCTTCTCTTCAATCAAGTTTAGCTGGTCATAACGACTCTGAACCCATTCAGCATCAGTCAACTTGGCCTCCATCAAGACTCTCATTGATGGGATCTCCACCTCTACTGGGAGTACAACCTCCATGCCATAAACAAGAGAGAAAGGGGTTGCCCCTGTTGAAGTGCGGACAGATGTACGATAGCCATGCAAAGCAAATGGTAGCATCTCATGCCAATCTTTGTACGTAACAACCATCTTTTGGATAATTTTATTGATATTCTTGTTAGCAGCTTCAACAGCCCCATTCATCTTGGGTCTGTATGGAGAAGAATTATGATGTGCAATCTTGAATTCACTACACAACTCTTTCATCATCTTGTTATTCAAGTTAGATCCATTATCAGTAATGATCTTATCTGGAACACCATATCGGCATATGAGTTGATTCTTGATAAACTTCACGACCACCTGCCTGGTTACATTTGCATACGACGCCGCTTCAACCCACTTGGTGAAGTAATCAATTGCTACGAGAATAAATTTGTGTCCATTGGACGCTTTCGGCTCTATCATGCCAATCATGTCAATTCTCCACATGGAGAAAGGCCATGGTGATGAGATCACATTCAAAAGTGTCGGGGGAATATGAATCTTATCAGCATAAATCTGACACTTGTGGCATTTCTTCACAAATTTGCAGCAGTCAGACTCCATTGTTAGCCAATAGTAGCCTGCTCTCTATATCTTTCTAGCCATGGCATGTCCATTGGAATGAGTACCAAATGAACCCTCATGGACCTCAGTCATCAACAGGTCTGCTTCGTGTCTATCCACGCATCTGAGCAGAACCATGTCAAAATTTCTTTTGTAAAGCACTTCGCCGTTGAGGTAGAAACTGCCTGACAATCTCCTCAAAGTCTTCCTATCTTTTACAGATGCCCCAGGCGGGTAAATCTGGCTCTGAAGGAAACACTTGATATCATAATACCACGGCTTATCATCTTTTACTTCTTCTACTGCAAATACATGAGCTGGTCTGTCCAAGCGCATCACGGTGATATTGGGGACTTCATTCCACAATTTAACCACAGTCATTGAAGCAAGCGTAGCAAGAGCATCTGCCATCCGATTCTCATCTCGAGAAATATGATGGAAGTCAACCTCAGTAAAGAACGTTGAAATCCTCCTCGCATAATCTCTGTATGGAATGAGGCCATGTTGATTCGTTTCCCATTCACCCTTAATCTGATTAACAATGAGGGCCGAATCACCATATACATCAAGATGCTTGATCCTTAGATCAATACATTCCTCCAATCCCATAATACAAGCCTCATACTCAGCCATATTATTCGTGCATTTGAAAGTTAGCCTTACTGTAAAAGGAATATACGCGCCCTGAGGAGTAATAGTCACGGCCCCAATACCATTTCCATACTGATTTACAGCGCCATCAAACACCATACTCCATCTGGAACCAGGCTCTGGCCCTTCATCAAGTGTAGGCTCATCGCAATCTTTTACTTTCAAATACATAATTTCCTCATCCGGGAAGTCATACTGAACTGAATGATAATCTTCAATAGGCTGATGTGCCAAATGGTCAGCCAAGATACTACCTTTAATAGCCTTCTGAGCTCGATACTCAATATCATACTCAGATAACAACATCTGCCAACGGGAAATTCTCCCTATTAAAGCAGGCTTCTCGAAGATGTACTTGATTGGATCCATTCTGGATATCAACCGAGTCGTATGATTTATCATATACTGGCGTAAGCGCTTAGCAGCCCAAGCCAAATCACATCATGTCTTTTCAAGCATTGAGTATCGAGACTCACAATCAGTGAACTTCTTACTCAGGTAGTAAATATCATACTCCTTCTTCCCTGATTCGTCTTGCTGACCAAGGACACAACCCAGCGATTCTTCAAGAACAGTCAGATACATGATCAAAGGTCTTCCCTCTACAGGCGGAGACAGAATCGGAGGCTT